>NC_047511.1:10739274-11339274 GCF_902827115.2 Pseudochaenichthys georgianus | reverse complement strand
CACAACCACACAACCACACATTCACACAACCACACATTCACACAACCACACAACCACACAACACATTCACACATTCACACAAGCACACATTCACACAACCACACATTCACACAACCACACATTCACACAACCACACATTCACACAACCACACAACACATTCACACAACCACACAACCACACATTCACACAACCACACATTCACACAACCACACATTCACACAAGCACACAACCACACAAGCACACATTCACACAACCACACATTCACACAACCACACATTCACACAACCACACATTCACACAACCACACAACCACACATTCACACAACCACACAATCACACAAGCACTCCTGCGATGCCAATAAACATCAAATCAGCGAATAAAACATAGTCATGTGCAGGCTATTAAGTACACATCAGTTGCATAATAGTACATGTATTTGATGTAAAGTAATTTAGAATCCTAGGACATATGTAATTAATAAGTGATAATATATGCAAGGTGTCCTGATAAATGAAACTATTTAACATATTAGATTTAAAGTATAGTATGTCATTTTTTTTTACCCATTGACTCATGGTTAGCTCTTTTTGTTACTTGCAATGTTATATACCTTAATAATAAATGATAATTCTATAGCGCTTTTCTTGAACCCAAAGACACTTAATTACTTATTATTATGTATTACTTATTACCTTGTGTAATAGATTAGAATTGTGCCTAAACCAGATCTTTTTAAAATATGTTCTTGCCATATAAAAAAAACGGTCACTATATCCTGAGTAGTGCATGAGAAAAATGAAGACAGTGCTCTTCTTGGTATTTTGAACAGTCACCCACGTCTATTGTAAAACAACCAATCGGAGCCAAGTAATATCAAAGTAGAGGCAGCCCTGATCAAATAGTAATTAGGATTTTGTAACAGCATTGCCTTCTTGCCTCAAATGTTATCAGAAAAGTATTTTAGTGTACTGTTAAGATAGAAAATTCGAAAATTAGCTTGGTGGTCGATGTGGTTTTGGATCGACTGTTTTCAACATGGCGGCCAGCTAACAATGATGGGGATAAAGTTACAGTTTTGGCAATACTGAAAAAGTTATTTTAAAATATGAACCAACTGTTCCTCTAAATAGGAAATTATACCTTTCTGAGGTTCTTTTAGATTTGTTATAACTAATACAAACTTTGACGACATTCTTCCACAGAGGCCGGTTTCCTAGACGACGTATCTTTCGACAGCATCTCTCTGGGGCCGGGTTACGACCGCCCCTACCAGTTCAACCCCAACGTCCGGGAGGCCAAGAGCATCCAGCTCTACAAGCACCTCAACCTCAAGAACTGCATCTGGACCTTTGACGCCTACTACGACATGACGGAGCTCATCGATGTCTGCAGTGGCTCTGTGACTGCCGATTTCCAGGTACATAAGAACTGTTCACCAAATGTACCAAATAGAGACACTTTACTAGAGTAGATTTTGAGACTGAGCTTCTACCTGATGATGCTTAGCCCTTATATTTCAGGCTACAATTCAAATCTAATTCCGGATCATCGCTTAAGTTTAATCAGTCTTTGATAAAACTAGCTAGGAATCTGTTTTGTCTACTGCTGTTTCCAAGGTAAAAAACGAACTGTAAAATACCTAACAATCAAGAAGACTCAATAAGTACTCATTCACAGTACCTCCAATCCCCGTGAGACCCTCTGAGGGGTCTCGGCCCGCAGGTGGAGAATGTTAAAGCATGCTGTCGTTCTTCCAGGTTCGGGACTCGGCTCAGTCCTTCCTGACGGTGCAGGTTCCTCTCTACGTGTCCTACATCTACGTGACAGCGCCAAGAGGCTGGGCCTCTCTGGAGCATCACACCGAGATGGAGTTCTCCTTCTTCTACGACACGGTGCTCTGGAGGACAGGTCAGGCCAAACACAGCAGGGACACAATGAACTGAGTGAATCTCTATTAGAAATGTATAACGAAAGGTTTAATTGTACCTTGTGCATTCCCAACAAAGTCCCTATTTTATGTTCTCTATTCTATTCATGATGGGAAATAGAAATGTTGCTGTATTTATCTAATCAGATGTTGCTCTTCTGCTGTCATATTGATCTCACCTCTGACTTCCTTTGCTGTTTTCTCCTGAGTGCAGGTATCCAGACTGACAGCGTCCTCTCAGCCAGACTGCAGATCATCAGGATCTACATCAGAGAAGACGGACGACTGGTGATCGAGTTCAAAACCCACGCCAAATTCAGAGGTCAGTTCACAACATCCACTTCAGATGTTCAGTTCAAAGGAAAGTCCAGAGCTTGTTGTTTTTCCATTAGAAAGTGTTGAGTATTTTGGTGTGAAATAAAGGATGCTCTCAGCCAGACCACTGCCATATAGAGCATTACACTTAAAGTCTTCTTCTCTTCCTCTCCCCTCCAGGTCAGTTTGTCCCCGAGCACCACACTCTGCCGGGCCACAAGTCCCACCTGATGGCCCCCGACCACCTGGGAGGCATCGAGTTCGACATTCAGCTGCTGTGGAGCGCTCAGACCTTTGACTCACCGTACCAGCTGTGGAGGGCCACCAGCTCCTACAGCAGGTCAGACACTTCATCTTGGCCTGAATCAACATGCTGACATCTGATGGCTCAGGAAGGGAATATTAATACTGGAAGTTTGAATACTAAGATTCAGGTCAACCTAAAGAGAGAGCATTAGATTGGCACCAACTTTGCAGAAAATTATAGATATATTTTTAATAATTGGTTATTAAATCTAATCAAGATTTGTTTGGGAAAATGCGTTTAGGGGCCAGACACCTTTTTATTCTGCGTTGAATTTGGCACCCCCTGTAAGCAAATCGATAGTGTTTGCATGAGCCGCAACGCCTGGTTTTAAAAAGTTTGATCTTGCTAGCCTTTAAACCAATTTTGATAGTAAGTGACGAACGCACGCCATTTTTTTTTTTTTATCTCTAACTGATTTATATGTGGCTGTCAGAATATTAACTGTACAATGAGACTGTGTACTAGCCACCATCATTCAATGGTATATTTAGGAAAACTTAGCTTATGGTCTTGTTTGCTTATTTAGGTTATATAGACGATTCAATATTACATTGAGACAGTTTCAGGAGCATAAAAAAAGTAATGTTTAACTACATAAGTAGATATGGATGTTGATGTCTTGTTTTCGGCAGGGAGTCTCAGAACATTCCTTGGGGAACAACCAAAACTGTTTTGTGGAAATCGTCATGTTTGAAAAGGTTTTTATTTCAACCTGCCTGTGCCTTGGTTATAATCCCCCTGGGAATATTTCAACAGGAAGGACTACTCCGGAGAGTACACGGTGTTCCTGGTCCCCTGCACCGTGCAGCCCACTCAGCCCTGGATCGACCCCGGGGACAAACCTCTGTCCTGCACAGCTCACGCTCCAGAGAAGTACGTCCCTGCTGATGTCCAAATTGTTTGATAATGACAAATAGTTTTTTAAAGGAGACCTATTTTGCCAATTTTCAGGGGTTGAACCTGTATTTTGTATTTCTACTAGAAAATGTTTATCTACTTTTTTGTTTAAAAAAAAAAAGCTTAATTTTCCTCATACTGTCTGCCTGAATATTCATGTATTCACCCTTTGTCTGAAACGCTCCGTTTCAGCGCCCGTCTCTTTAAGCCGCCCCCTGAGAAGTCCAGTCAACTGTAGAGGCACTTTCTGCCTATTTATACTGTATGTATAGCTTTGACATCATAACATTAAAAAAATTACTTATTCACCTTTTAAATAAAGGTGAATGTATTATTGTATTAATATCACTCTATAACCATAATACGTTACATAGTCCATCTGTTAATTTTGGCTGTCTTTTCAAACTAATATGGTCCCGACGTCCTCTACAGTGGACATACTGTAACATTTAAAAATAAAATAAAATAAAAAAAGTCTAAATTGCAAGATGTTTTTTTAACCCTAAATAGGTAGGAAATCACAAAAAAAAGGAAATTGGAAGACACTTTTTTTCCTCGGGTCCCAGGAGGATATATATATATAAACATACAGTATGGGACCTTTAAGAGCCTGGTGGTGCATTATGGGAACAAAACAATTAGAAAAAAGCTTGTGAATCCTAAACTGTCTGGTGTTTGTCTGACAGGTTTCTGGTGCCGATCGCCTTCCAGCAGACCAACCGGCCCGTTCCCGTGGTTTACTCCCTCAACACGGAGTTCCAGCTGTGTAACAACGAGAAGCTGTTCATGATGGACCCGGCCACTGCTGATGTCTCCATGGCTGAGATGGACTATAAGGGAGCCTTCTCCATGGGTATGTTTAGGGAAACAGAACTCTGATTTAAAGAAAATGCAATAAGCTGCTTATATACTGTAGGTTGAAAATAAGTTTAGGAGACTAGTGCAATGGAGTTTGAACAGATTGCTTAGCTACCAGTTGTGCTGCGCATCCAAACAGACGACAAGTGGACATAAAACCGTGTCGGACAGACAGACAAAGACTCTTTTTATTTTAGTAAGGTTCCCGGCTAACTAACAATTTTCCTTTATTCCATGTTTTAACCATCATACCAAGATACTATTCTAATCTTCGCTGCATTTAAGTTGCAGTTAAAGAAGGTTTAAGCAACTCAAACATGTTTATGTACAAATAAAAACAAACCCTTACCTCTGCTGCCCTCCACAGGACAAACTCTGTACGGCAGGGTGTTGTGGAATCCCGAGCAGAACCTGAACGCAGCATACAAACTGCAGCTGGAGAAGGTGTACCTCTGCACCGGCAGGGATGGATACGTTCCCTTCTTCGACCCCACAGGGACACTGTACAACGAGGGGCCGCAGTACGGCTGCATCCAGCCCAACAAGCACCTCAAACATCGCTTCCTGCTGCTGGTACAAACATCTATTTTGTTTACTCTGGGCTGTGGTGATTTTCAAGAGCGTTATTCAAATACATCATATGTCTGCAGCTGAATATTATTATAGGATACAAGGACAAGGGTTCAAGACCAGCCTAGTACCCTTTATGCATGTCATCCCTGTGTCTCCTTTTAACGCTGTCTCTTCAATAAAGGCACTGGTGGCCCACAAATATCTTTAAAAAAAATACATATATGAAAAGCTAACATATTAAGCATTCAGACAGCTTTAGAATCTGGCCCCACGAGAGGACAAAAGAGGTCACACATGATATAGAAGGAGTTATTGAAAAAATACAGGTTTACAGGTTAAATAACTGTACGTCTTTTGTTAGTCTCACATTTGATAGATGTTCTCTTTCTATGTATGTGTTAAACTGACACTTCCTGTTGATAGGAGAGGAGGGATTGAACTGTGGGAAGCCTTTAATTTTGAAACGGATAAAGTAGATGTTTACAGAGAAGCCGTACAAAACATAAAATTGAAATACAAATTGGTAATTTTCTTATTTATCAAAATAGATAAACATCTTGAAAAAATGTAATCTAGTACATGTACAGTATATATACCATGAAAGGCTCCAGCAGTTGGAAACGAAGATGCAACCACAACATTTTCATTACAGATATGCAAATGATCTCTATCTCTATGGTGCTTGCTGAAAACCTGTATTTCAGGTTAGAATAAACCAAAGCAAAAATGTGATTTGTTTAGTTTCAAGCGATCGATATCTGAATTGACCTTTAAACGAGGGAAGATGACATGTTTTTCCTGCAATACTATGCAAGCTCTCACACTCACACAGATCTTCCCTTTTTCCACCTGCCGGACCAGTCTGACCAGTCCCACTGGATACTAGAATTGTTGAAAGATATTCAAAGCATGTGGGTTATTTGAACTGCCTTCACTCCATGTAAATGATCATCCTGGTGTTGTTTACAACCCATTATTATGTGGGGCAGAAATACTGCTTTAATGCATGTGTCTTGCACCTACACTATGCAGCAGATACTTTTTTCTGGAACGTCACTATATATAAGTATTTGCAATTTCCAAAAGATTGAAAGAATACTACGACTTTTTATAAAGCAAATAGAATAGAAACTGATTCTTTCTTTGCACGTTTCCTCTGCAGGATCGCAAACAGCCGGACGTTAGTGACGATTTCTTCCACGACGTTCCCTTCGAGGCTTCCTTCGCCTCAGACATCCCGGACCTGCAGAGCATGTCGGCCATGCCGGGCGTCGACGGCTTTACAATGAAGGTTGATGCTCTCTACAAGGTGTGTGGAGGCAGCTGCACTGTGATGACTCGTGTTTCAGCCATTCCTCTGTTTAGCTCCTTTGAGCCACTATCTCACCATCTATCTAGGTGAATTCACACCCATTGAAGAGCTCAATGTGGCTGTGGAAGAGGACATATTAGGCTCATTTTCAGGGTCATAATTGTATGTAGTGGCTTTACTATGTCTCCATGCTTTAATGTTCAAAAACGTGATATATGAAAATTGTCCAGAATTTACAGTATAATGTGGAGAAGAATGAAAAATAAAACAAATAATAAATGTTATATATAAGTTGCAAAACCAAAGGTAGAGAAAAATGTAATTACAATATTTCTGGTAGTATTGTAAGTAAGTTATCAGGTGGGCTCTGGAGTAATGGGGCAGACTGCTTCACTATCTAACTCCTCCTTCTTTCTCTCTGTTGATTGACAGGTGGAGGCGGGGCATCAGTGGTACCTGCAGGTGATTTATGTAATCAGCCCTGAGTCTCGGTCCGGCCCCAGGATTCAGCGCTCAGTGACCTACGAGCTGAGCCGCCCTAAACGTGACCTGGTGGACCGCAGCGGGCATCTGACGCTCGACGAGTCTCTGATCTACGACAACGAGGGCGACCAGGTGAAGAACGGCACCAACATGAAGTCGCTCCGCCTGGAGGCCGGGCCCTCCGCCTCCTTCAATGCCCACGTGGGCAGCTCTGTGGGCGGGGGCGTGGCGGCCGTCACCCTGCTCGTCCTGGTCCTGCTGGCCGTCTGCTTCCTGTTCCGCCACTGCCGCCGCTCGGCAGCGAGGAAGAGCAAGAAGGCTCAGAAAGTATTGGAGGAGTATCCGCTCAACACCAAGGTGGAGGTGTGCATGGACAAGTGTATGGAGAAGAACTTCAGATCCAAACACTGCACGGTCAGAAACATCAACATCAACCGCAACCAGGACGCCAACGGCCACACCAAGGTCAAACAGGTCAACCTGGAGGTCAAACTCCACAACAATCTCAACGACGGCACTGAGGTCTGAAACACAGAGGAGAGAGAAGAAAGAAAAAGGATTAAGTGAAAAACAAAGGCATTTTCTAAAAGAAAGTTTGTACTTAAGGAATGAGATTTTTGTTAATGTATTTTTATACCACTTTGAAAAAGGGAAGAGTGACAGCGACGCAGCGTTTGAATCATTTCACAACTGGGCTACCTCAGGAATCCACAAACCACTCACTGCGAGAAACAGCCAAAACATCTGCATCCCATCATTCAAGCTCCATATTAAACTGCCACTATTATCATCACTGTTTGACTTGACATTTACACCAATATGGTGGCTGGTAGCTCAGACACTGGCGATTGTTTTAATGGGAAAACTCTGCTGTATTGAGTCATTTCACTGCTACTTAGTGTCGCTACTGTCAAGTCCTCTTCATCTATGCTACAGCTATCATGCAGATTACTTCATTTTAAGAACCTTTTCCTGTGGACTTCTACATCGGCTACAGCTGCTTCTGACTTGTGAAAGTATTTAGTGATCGCCGAGGCGGAATGAGTGCAGAGTGTGAATAATAACAAAATGAATGAGACATACTCAAGTGCAATTACGCAATACATCTTGTTAATCCTACCGTCACGAGTTTGCATTAAACATGTATTTCAAGCCTTACTTAGAGACATTTGTGCTGTCACCTTGAACAAAACTGATATATTTTGTGTACGTACTGTACTCTTATAGCTGCCAATATTAAGTGCCATGCAGTATTTTTCCTCACAAAAAAGTGTTTTTCTTTTCTTTTTCACGAGTGAGAACATTGCCATGTGATTTTAATAAATCAGACGCTGTTTGCATAACAAAGGTTTCACTCCCGTCCACATGACTGAATGCTTCAGCCTTACTACCGTTCTTATGAAAATAATCACTTTTTAAATTGATGTATTTTATAAGAGATGTGTGTCTACCTGTATTTGTTCCGCCCAAAGACACTAAATCCCTCCCTTGTTTTATAAACTTTTTTTTCTCATTTATGTATTATTATGTTGCCATCTATGATGTATTATGTACCACTATGCTACTGATGTACCCATGATGTTTAAGTTACTTTAAAGTGTATGACACTGGTTGGAGAGCACTGCAAAGGAAAGAGTTATCTTGTCTTGTGAGACATGTCTTTCTCTCCATTCGTCCCACCTCCTGTCTTCTTTCAAATGTGTGCCTATCAAAATAACATGGGAACAGGAAATTGTGGCAAATAACAATATATTTTTGGTGCTATCATTGTGTGGAAAATAACTACGATGCTATCAACATGATGCCTGTATTTGGTGCCTTTTTTAGTAATAAAACAAATTAAAACCCACAAAGGTATTTTTTCTTGTGCAACATGTTAATGTAAATTAACTGTATGACTAGTTTTGGCAACAAATCGGATGGGATGTTTAGGGACAGAAAATATCAGGTTTTTTCACAATCATCCTGGAAAGTCACACTTTTTCACTCAATTTGACGATTGGAAAAAGCATTAACACTTTGAAAATGTCAAATAAACCCACCAAGAGTTGAGCTAATACAAATTAACGTTACATTTGCAAAACACTGACAGTAATTAGCTCACTGTTAGGAAACGCTCATGTTCATAAACAGGAAAGTTAAGAAAAATACGAATACGTTTCCTTTTAATAGAAAAAGCTATTCAAAATAATGTGACGGATTATATAAACCCGCTGTTTATATTTCATAATTATGAAGAAAGACGTTGGCCACATCTAATTATTTTCAGAGGCAAGGCAAGTTTATTTATATAGCACTTTTCAACGCAAGGTAATTCAAAGTGCTTTACAAAAAGAAATGAAAGACATTAAGCATTAAAAAAGAAAAGCTAATAAAATAAACATTAAGGAAAAATACATGGATAAAAGTTACAGTGCAGTCTAAAATATGAATAGTTCAATTAAACATTACAAGAAAAAGTACATGGATAAAAGTTACAGTGCAGTTTAAGATATGAATAGTTCAATTAAAAGCAGCGACAAAAAGAAAAGTCTTCAACCTGGATTTAAAAGTAGTAAGAGTTGCAGCGGACCTGCAGGTTTCTGGGAGTTTGTTCCAGATATTTGGAGCATAATAACTGAACGCTGCTTTACCATGTTTAGTTCTGACTCTGGGGACAGGAAGCTGACCAGTCCCTGAAGACCTGAGAGATCGGGATGGTTCATAATTTAGCAGGAGGTCAGAAATGTATTTTGGGCCTAAAGCATTCAAAGCTTTATAAACCAGCAGCAGTATTTTGAAATATATTCTTTGACACACAGGAAGCCAGTGTAAAGACTTCAGAACAGGAGTGATGTGGTCCACTTTCTTAGTGTCAGTGAGGACTCGAGCAGCGGCGTTCTGAATCAGCTGCAGCTTTCTAATAGATTTTTTAGTGAGACCTGTGAAGACACCATTGCAGTAGTCGAGTCTACTGAAGATAAAGGCATGGACAAGTTTTTCCAAATCCTGCTGTGACATTAGTCTTTTTATCCTAGATATGTTCTTTAGGTGATAGTAGGCTGATTTAGTAACTGTTTTAATGTGACTGTTGAAACTCAGGTCAGAGTCCATGACTACACCTAGATTTCTGGCTTTATCTGTTGGTTTGAACATTGCACACTGAAGCTCAGCGCTAACTTTTAAACGTTCTGCCTTGGCTCCAAAAACCATTACCTCAGTTTTATCTTTGTTTAATTGGAGAAAGTTCTGACACATCCAGTCATTGATTTGTTCAATGCACTTACTCAGTGTTTGAATTGGAGCATAGTCTCCTGGTGAAATTGTTACGTAAATGTGTGTGTCATCTCTGCATAGCTATGGTAACTTATTTTGTTGTTCTTCATTATCTGAGCCAGTGGTAGCATGTAGATGTTAAAGAGAAGAGGCCTCAAGATGGAGGCAGGCCTTCTATATTTATATATTGTCCGAGCGGTCCCTGAAGGTGTGTACAGAGTGGGCGTGGCCAGGTGACTCCAGGTGGATATTTCAAGTTCCGCAAGGATAAAGCAGGTGTGGCGGAGAAAAACTTTTCCGGTTCAAAACTCAAATCCAGGTGAGCTACCCTTTCTTCTTATACATCGCTGTTTAATACTTGAAGTTTATTCTTTTAATTAAATGATATGTTTTAATTCCTTTTTATCACGAAACAAAACCAAAGATTTTATTTAATTAGTTAAATGTGCTATGATCTAACGATGTGATATTTACGGTAATTTATGTTTATTCCATTGGAAATAAGATTGAAAGGTTATTTGTTTCTGTGTAACTTTGTATCGTACTGATTCTGAAAGTTTGATGTAAGATGAACATATTCACCAGCTGATTAAACATGGATGTGTCAACATTATCCTGTGGCAAATGTGGCAGAGCTTCACGGATATCACAGCAAACAGAAATGCTAGACTGCTCTAAGGTCACAATTACAGTATTTTAATGGGTGGATGAAGACTAGTGAATACATCTCCAAATATATGTCGCAGTAGCACAGGTTAAAACTAAATTAAGAGCATAAGCAATGATCTGGATTTTAATAGTTAAAAGTTCATCTCTGTTTTCTTTCTCAAGATTTAGAGTTTTCTCTTGAGATTAATCAGTAGTCAAATAATTGTGATAAGTAAAGTTAACATAAAGTAATATTTTATCGTAAGACATGCTATCGAGTTTCACAGGAAGCAATCTAACAGACTATTATAAAAGTTCGAATGAGATAAAGTAACAACCACTAAACACTGCTTGATTGAACTAAAAATGTTCCAATTGCACACATGGCAAGGTTACCTAGTAAGACATTATAAACTAATTTAAATTGCATTTGTTAACTATTTCTATCATCATTCATCAACACTTTTTAATTTGTGCTGTTTTTATGAATGGAGTTTGGTGAGAATAAGCCAACAAATTATTCTAGAGCTTGCCAAGATAGAAAGTTTTTAAGAATGATTATTATATATTTTTTCACAGAGTAACTTCCCGTTATCATGGCGTCTTTATGGGTAAGTCAAAATATGTATTTTGTGAAGTTTTACCCGATTGTAGGCCTACTGCCAGTGCCTACATTTATACTTAACTGATTAACATTCTGCAGGATGACTTGGACAGTCTTGTGAATTCCCCTTCCTCGTTCGAAGCAACAGTAGGTCTAACCTAAACTTTACACTGATTTCAAGCTTTACAATGATATTTATGATTGCACAGCACAACTGATGTAAAATGTAAAACAATTATACAAACTGTCTGTTCCTCAGACTGGAGAGAGAGGAACCATCAAGCCCAAAGCAGACTTTGATGCAGGAGACGATACTGTGGCACTGAGGAAGGCCATTGAAGGACTTGGTAAAATACATACACACACGCACACACACACACACGCACACACACACACACACGCACACACACACACACGCACACACACACACACACACACACACACACACACACACACACACACCCCATATAGTCAGTCCCTGTGGTTGTTGCTATTGCTAATTGAGTAGCATTAACAACATGGTGACCGTTAGCTTAGTTGTTAGCACCAACACTCTTATCTGTTGATTCTAGTGGAATATATTTCCCCTTTTGTGGTGAGGTTAAACTACTGTATCTTTTTAAGTCATTTATTTAAATATATGACATTTTGAATATATTAATTAATTTGTATTTTATTGACGGTAGACACACACAGTATTGGGCAGTAGCACAACAGAGCAACACTGAACCCACATCGACTGAAACACAACCATTTTTTCCTAAAAGATAAAGTGAAATAACAAATGATGTTCTGTGGTATCTGTATATTTTACATCTTTTAGGTTACATGTCATCTATCTAAGGTTTTAATCGGCATAAAGAGCCATACAATTAAAGCATTACACACGTTGTTTCTTTTGTACTTCTGCCAGCCAGATACAACTTTTAAAGTGTTTTATTGTATTTACTGCATGCACATGTACATCAATACACTTGTTGTTATGTTTATTGAATGTCCCTCCTCACGTTTTTTTTGTGTAATGTTCCAGGCACCAAAGACAAGGTTTTAATTGACATTTTGACCCATCGAAGCAGCGCTCAGAGGCAGCTCATCTGTGAAGCTTACCTTGGAGCCACTGGAAGAGTAAGATAGAGCTGCGGTTTTAACTTCACATGTTTAGATCCTTTTTATATAGTTCATTTCGAAACAACTCAGAAAAAAGTCTCATGATAAATGAGTCATGTATGCTGAATCATAATTCAAAGCCTGGACCTAGCCCTGTGCTCCCAGACATCACACAATGAGCTCGTTTTTCATCTTATTTAAAACCCATTTGTACTATTGGCTTAGCTGGATTGGGTTACATTTAAGAAGTAGGAGTCTTTGTATTTACTTTCCACCAGAGCTCTTATACACAGCGGCACATTCCTTGATGTAAAATTGTCTTATGAGTCTGACTGTGGGCTAAAGGCCTGGGTGTATTTGTGTGGTTGTGTGTGTGCTTCTGCTTGAGAAGTGACAGGTTGTGTTTACGTCACAGACTCTAGTGGAGGACCTGAAAGGAGACACCAGCGGAGACTTTGAGGATCTGCTGGTCGCGCTCGCCACCCCGCCTGCAGTGTACGACTGCCATGAAGTGATGCGGGCCATGGAAGTCAGTTCATGTCAGATTTATAATCTTCTTTTTAACTTTTAACTTTACAAAATAAGTATTACTGAGGAAATAAGTATATTCGAAAAACATTTAGAGTACATTGAATTTGCAAGTAGAACTGAGAATAATACATTGTATACGTTTAAAAAAAAAAACGTAACTATGTTAAGAACCCTGATTCTTAGCAAAAGCCAATCCTTAAGTCTTGCATATCTTCTTTAATGTCTCCCTCCATTTGTAATAAAGGGGTTTCACCATTTCATTGAACTTAAAGTTACATTTAAAACATGGAATGTACTATGAATTGTATGCATAGATCAAATGGAGTTATTTTAGTCTGTTTATAGGAGATTTGTACCCTGCTAAAAATGTATTCATGTAGATTACCACTATCATTAATAATTGTTGTTGATAATGTTATTGGCATTCAATTAATGTGTGACGTTGCAGGGAGCTGGGACAAAGGACAGCGTCTTGATTGAAATATTTGCCTCCAGATCCAACCAACAAATCAAAGCTCTCTCTGACGTCTATCTGGAAGGTAATCCATTTACTGCCTTCTTGATTATCCACATATTTGCTGCAGTTGAATCAGCAGGTCATTGGTCTTTTCCTTAACAATTCACCTTAACTAGTACTAAACGTCATGGTGATGAGAAAAGAGTTGAAGAAGAGGCCATCAGTATTTAGGAAAAGATATCTGCTGTGCCAAAATAACCTGACGGCACCTACCCTGGGCGAAGTCATTATGATGCACTAACGGACTTTATTGACGTACATCTGCTGTGGTGAAACTACAATTCTCCGCAGATGGAGCGCATTTAGACCTTACCCTGTGCATTCTCAATCATCATGTTGTCTCTTATGGCCTTTAAGAACGTTAAACATGTTACTCCATTATTCAAGATATGAAAGATGGAAAATGCTTTCTTTTTTTTAAACGTAACTCACATGATCCACATTTGTCGATCCTGATTGGCTGTCTCCGTGAACGACCGAATGGTCACTTTAAATGGCGGCTGCAAGATAATGTGGAACAGCATTTTGTCCTTTTCATTTCGTAAAGGATAGTCCAGTACACTGAAAGAGATGACAAGCGAATCAGTGAGTCTGCTACTTCCAGGTCATTTCACTACTTTAGGAACCTTCCTAAGGGAAAATGGCAATTCTAGTGCAACCCCAGTTAATGTGAGTGAATGACAGCCCATCTAAAACACTGGACTGACTAGCTTATTTAAGAGTATACATTTCTTGTATTGTGATACATTTTGTTTTTAATAGTGGTCCTAAAACCCAGAAAAGACAGAGCATTATACTACTTCCCTCGAAGTCTAGACATAAAATACATCCTTACAGTAAATAGCCCACTCGTGAATGTCCGAAGCTTTTATGTTGCATAACATTGACAGTTGCTAAGTGACTAAAAAACTTCTAAATGTCATCCCACTGACGAAACTAAGTCTTCAGCTCAGTGGTGGTGATACTCAGCCACGCAACCGTGATGTAGCTCGTTAGCTTAGCTTTTTATTTCGGCCATTTGCATTTTCGTTTCAAAAATCACAAAGTGGTGTTATATGTGGCGATTATCCTGCTGAACAAAAAGTGTTAAGTATCACAAATCTGTGTTGGCCACAAAGCTGGTTTTCTGCTAGTTAGTGAAATAATTGGATTTTGTCGAAGGAGCCCGTGCAATGCTAGTTTCTGGATTAGCCTACAAAAAGATCATCATCACTGCACCGCTTTATATCATGAGTTTGTTTCCCTCCACAGAAACCGAGAAGATGTTGACCCTTGACCTGAAGAGTGAAGTTTCCGGAGACTTTTCCAATGCACTGCTCTTGCTGGCCGAGGTTTGTCTTCATGATAAAGGAAAACTGTGTCCAGATATATATATATATATATATATATATATATATATATATATATACTTACATAAGGCCGGTGATATTCCAGACAGAGTGCAGGGATAGGTGCACCAGAGAGAAAACAAAGTCAAACTTCAGTCAAGAAATTAAGTGAACAAGTTTCATTTGTGTAGGAATCTGGTCACATTTTAAGATTTCATATCACATTGTCCTTCCCCCTTTTATTTATTCCCCTCCTTTCAAGGAAAGAAACAATTGAAATTGTAGTTTCAAAAGAAATTAGGGGGAAAAAGAGGTTGCATACAGTGTCTATAATAGTGAGGGTGAACTGTGCAGGTTTTTAATAATCAGTCCATTCAAAACATGTCGTCTTCACATTCATCGTAATGACTAAACATAAAGGGATGGTAAACCAGTTCAGTTGGATATGAATAAGGCTTGTACGCACGACAGGAGTTTCTACAGTGTGAAGCCACCTTAATTTCCACTTTGTGTTTCATTAAAATAAGAGGTAGATAGGGCTAATGTTTGTTTTTATCCCTAAGGTGCATAAGTGGGTCTTTTTTGACCCGGTGAGGTGGTTTCTACAATTTTTTTTTTAATTTTTTTTTTATCATTTCATATTCCAGCTATTCCTCAAAAAACATGTTTTGAATATCATGCCATTCTAAATTTTTTATTTTATGAAATTGTAGTTTTTGTATTACTACCCCAAGTGGGTCAAAAATGACCCGTATGCATTTTCTATGGAATTTCGTTTTTTTTTTTCAAAATGTAAAAAAGTTTAAAATTAAATATTTCTAGTGTGAACCTAAATATTATACAAGTGATTTTTCTTAACCAAAAGGACAAAAATCGCATAAAAACGTATATTATTCTAATACGGGTCCTTTTGGACCCACTTATGGAAGAGTCTAGGGTCCAGTCAAGGGTTAATGATATGTTTTGTTTATTTTTCAGGGCAAGAGGGATGACAACACTGCAGTGGATGCAGATAAGGCAAAGGAAGACGCCAAGGTGCAGTATGATGCATGACTGAACATGTTTAAATAGTGGAGTATATCATGTAACGGGCCCTGATTATAATTCCCTTTAGCACAGGCAGACACCAGTGGCTTTCTCATGTTTTATTCCTCTTCAAATCCGCCGTGAAAACTACACGTAAAAAAACTGTATAAATGACAAAACATATGTGAGATGACTTTAAGCAAAGTAATAAACGTACAATGAATCTATTCTGTCCACAGACCCTTTACGATGCTGGGGAGAAGAAGTGGGGCACGGATGAAACTAAATTTGTTGACATCCTCTGCAACAGAAGTATACCTCAACTGAGACAAAGTACGTCACATTGAGTTTACACTGTGTTTAGAACTAGAACTAGAACACATACAATGGTCAATGTGGGATTGGAATTGTAAACTGACACTTTTTCTTTTGTGTAGCTCTTGTTGAATACAAGAACATCAGTGGAAAGACTCTGCAGCAAAGCATCGAAGGAGAGATGTCAGGGGAGCTGGAGGAACTCCTGGTGGCTATAGGTGTGTGCTTTACATGTGTGCTTTACATGTTATATCATGTACAACAACTTGTGGAAAGTCTTCCCAGAATGAAATCTTCAATAGTCTCTTATGGGAGAAATGTCTTCTTTCTTATATCTTTTTACTTTTGTATAAAATCAACTTTTAACCACATTGTTGTTTTAAACGTTTGTACTCCTCCAGTGAAGTGTGTGAAGAGCGTACCGGCCTTCTTTGCAGAGCGCCTGTATGAGAGCATGAAGGTGAACAAACTGTTTTTATTAAAAGGTTATAGCAGAGGCCAAGGAAAGAGAAGCTACTCACCGCATCATAACGTGTTGCCTGCTGGAACATATTAATCACTGCAGTCATTATCCAATGGAAGGCTCTTAACATTGGCTTACTTAAATCCAGTTGGTGACTTATATGGCTGTTCAGCAGTGAGAAATGTAACATAAATTATCTCCTATCTTTTAAAATTCCTAAATTGTTCTCCCACTTAAAGAGGCCCTATTATGCTTTTGGGGTTTTCTCTTTCCTGTAGTGTGTGATATAGGTTTCTGTGCATGTAAATGGTCAGCCAAGGCTAAAATTCCAAAGTTCCAATTCCCTTAAGCATTGCACTGCACACCTAAAGAAAACGTAATGTAGTATGAATACTGAACATTTTAAGTATATTTTCAGAGTCGATACAATAAACACTCAAATATTTAGTACACAGCCTTCTACCCGTACCCCCGCAGTGGCCTCCTAATCTACTAGAAGTGATCTTGTTTTATACATTGACAGAAAAGTCAGTAGTTATTTAATGAAATAGTTTTTTCCCGTGTGTTTTGTCAGGGTGGAGGAACAGACGAGTCGACTCTGAACCGGATCATGGTGGGCCGCTCTGAGATCGATATGCTGGACATCAGAGCCGAGTTCAAGAAACTGTACGAGTACTCTCTGCACTCTGCCATTGAGGTGAGGTCACTGTACATACAAGCATTTACTGGAATGGGAAGTCATTATAGGAATTGTATCTGTCAAGCACTAGTGATTTGTTTAAGTATTTGTTTGAATAGTCAAGAGGTCCTAAGAGACACACAGACTAAAAATGACTAATCCGCGGGTAACAGGAGCATTCTCCATATGACATAAAACTCATGTTACTAACTTTGGGAATCTTTAAATGGTTATTGGTGAGGTATATGTCGTCTGATTTATGTTAAATGTTGGGAGTTGTCTGACTGTTGTGTTTTTTTATTTTTGCGCCCTTTTTTTTTTGCACAATCTGATGATTCAAAAACTAACCATCCATCATTTGTAGACGACTGCAGCTTTTCTGAAAAGTAAAAATAGTTTCCTGGGTTAAGTAAGCTTGCTACTCATTTCAACTTTTGGGAAAAAAAACACTACAGACCTTTTTAAAAGGAAAATGTCCACGCTGTTTGGCCTTCGCTTGTGAATGTTTGTTGAAGGTATCTGAAAACAGAATAATAGAAAGGGACGCAAAAGGACTACGTACAATACACTGCTGAATCCAGCTGTTTTTCAAAAGTAAAGAAGACTTTAAAAAGTGTTCTTACTTGTGGAACTACGGCGGTCAACAGGTTTAATTAGTTTCAGCGTTTACATGCAGTGCTTTGAGTGAACGCTGCGCATGTTTCGTCAAGTTGGTGAAGATATTTCTTCAGTGGCATGTGTTTGGCCAATTTGTCTTTTTATATTTGCATCGCTTTTAAAGCTGCAGTGCGTTTCTCCCAATGGAAGTGTCTGGGGCCGCTGTAACCGGTTGCACCTCTCGGCCACCGTAGAGAACGGCTCTAATATTAGAAATGTAGCCAAACTAAGGGTAAGGTAGCAAGTTTCTGCTGCTGTAACGCACAATGTCCGTGTGAAATATAACCACCTTATCACTCTAAAATGAATTATAATCATCATTCAACAATTATACCTCCCATGCTCATCTTAGTTTTAGTCAATTAAACTATTACAAATCATTACATTGCATTTAGCTGACGCTTTTATCCAAAGCGACGTACAATAAGTGCGTTCGACCAACAAAATACAAACTTGAAGAAAACAGAATCATATAAGTACATCAGGCTTCATAGAGCAAAAACATTTCAAGTGCTACTCAACTGGCTTTAGATAAGCCAGCCCTTTATTAGTATATAAGTGCTTTGTTAATAGTTCTATCGCTCGAAGGGGAGTCGAAAGAGATGAGTTTTCAGTCTGCGCCGGAAGGTGTGTAAGCTACTGTATCTCCTGTCCTGATGTCAATGGGAGCTCATTCCACCATGTTGGAGCCAGGATAGCAAACCCACGTGTTTTTGCTGATGGGAACTTGGGTCCCCTTCGCAGCGAGGGTGCAGCGAGTCGTTTGGCTGATGCAGAGCGGAGTGCACGTGCTGGGGTGTACGGTTTAACCATGTCCTGGATGTAGGAAGGGCCAGATCCATTCGCAGCATGGTACGCAAGTACCAGTGTCTTAAAGTGGATTCTAGCAGTTACCGGAAGCCAGTGGAGGGAGCGGAGGAGCGGCGTGGTGTGGGAACATTTAGGAAGGTTGAAGACCAGGCGAGCCGCTGCATTCTGGATGAGCTGCAGAGGTCGGATGGCACATGCAGGTAGACCAGCCAGGAGGGAGCTGCAGTAGTCTAGGCGTGAGGTGACGAGAGCCTGGACCAGAACCTGCGTCGCTTTCTGGGTCAGCTGGGGACGCATCCTCCTGAGGTTGTAAAGCGTGTATCTGCAGCAGCGGGTTGCAGCAATCATCATTCTCTAAATGATAGAAAATGCTTTTCACCATTCGTGGAGCAAGTACTCATCCATGTCTATGATGATCTTTTACTGCAGTAAAATACAAAGTACCACAGTGTAGAAATACGAGTCATCTTGTACTCAACTGAAGCAGAGAAATAAAAGGGTAAAAACTACAATATTTCCCAATATTAATTTATAATTAATAATATGCAGCATGAAATCGAAATGATCAAGTGAAGTGCCTAAAAATAATACTTGAGTTAAAGTACCTAGTTACATTCCACCGCTGAGGGTAAATGTGTTGCTGTGTCCTCAGTCAGATCTGTCGGACAGCCTTGGGGAGTGTGTGACGGCCATCTGTGGAGGAGAGGACTAACTAACACAAAGTCTACCTGAGGACAAGAAGAATCTGCTTCCTCTTGAACTCACGTCCTACTAACCTGTAACTTGTTTTTTGTCGACAAAGACATGTTGTAGACTTATAAAAAAATAGTTAATAATCTAATGAGAAATCTTAAAATTCTGATTTCGAACTTGAAGATGTCAACTGAAGTCTTAATATCAAATTCTGTTCTGTTTCAGTCTGATTGCCGAGGGAAATGGGAAAAGAGTCTGATCAAAATGTGCGGAGGAGATGATGACTAACATCGAGAGGCTTTTGCTCTCCACGGCTTTATTTTCATTTGTCAGTTTTATCATCCTTGTCAACGAGAGTATCCACAGGTCTTTTGAAATGCTCGAGGAAACTGCTGCTCTACTCAGAAGCTTAAAAACGTTATTTATTGAAAAAGGACATTTCTACTTAAAACCAAATAATGACGAGTTGTTTAGCTTATGGAGATTGTGGATTACAAATATAGAAAAAGAAAAAAAATGTTTGTTCATCGTGTTGTTATTCGAACTGTAAATTGCATAAGGAGGCCCTTTTTTTTTTTTTTTTTTTGTATGACATTCTTCAGTGTATTGGTAAATGGATTAAAAAATAATTGATTGAAATTTGAACAGTGGCTTTGAGTTGTCTGTGATTTGTTGAATTGTGATATGCATGCGAATGTATTGACATAAATGCAACTTAATGATAAATACAGCAGTGAAAACACATCATACAATGTTAATGTAGTGCTTTATTGGCAAATGTATTATAATAAAGAGATTATTTTAAGGGTCTTACATTGTGGAATAATTTAATAATATTTGCTTTTAAAATAAATACAAATAGTTTCTTATCTTGTGCAAACAACGGATAATTCCAATAACTTGCAAGCAAAAAGAACATTAGACATGCAGCACTCAGCAAGTCAGCTGAACTTTAAACTTCTATATTAATTCAATTCCACCAAGAAAATTAATACGTACGATATTTTTAAATAAAAAAAATGTCCCCTATAATATAAGTACGCATATACTTTCTTCATTACAGGTTACTTCCCAAGAGATTCAAGGAAAATATTTGTAATTGTTTTTTTTACTGTGAAACAGGGCTACACCAAAACAATTAGACTAATATAAGAAACTAATTTCACTAGAAGTCAACGGAATACATGTTTTAAGAAGGCATTACTGTAGTGTGCAGTAGGTACTTTTATGAAGAGTAATTCACATTTTAACACGCAGTAATGTGGCTCGTACCTGTCAGCAATGAGATCAATTATATTTGATCTCTGTATCAGAATGATCAACTCTTTATAATTCCCCTCGTTGAATGTATCCCTCATGAATTACTCACAGCTGGTGATAGTTGTTTTAAAAGAGGCCCTATTGTGCCTTTTGGGGTTGTCCCTTTCCTGTAGTGTGTTATAGGTTTTTGTGCAAATAAATGGTCTGCAAAGGCTAACATCCCAAAGTTCCCTCTCCCACACACCTACCTCCCCCATGGAAACATGTCACAGGAGAAGCAGAAAGTACAAATTTGAACCTGGAAATTAGCATAATAGGGCCCCTTTAAATTATCCTCACACAGACACACAGTCTGGTAGTCTCCCCAAGTCACCAGCAGGGGGCATTAAGTGCTCAGCAGCAGGGTATTAAAGTTATTTGTTAATACCTGTTGGGGCTTTAAGAGGCTAACAGGCCATGTTTGGGGAAAACATGTTTTATTTCACTTTGAAGTGAAGTTTCCACATTAACCTTCAATGTATTGTGACTCCGATGTGATTCATTTGAACTGCTTCTGATTCGATGGAAAACACAAACTTGGCTAACTTTTTATTTTGTCTCATTCAAATCCGATTTGTCTGTAAACATAGACCAAATTATAAAAGCACAAACAAACCCAATTGAATTCATATTTCTAATTACCGATGACATACTTGATAATAAAATTATGTTTTTCCGATCACATCTACATTTATTTGCTTTCCCCCCCAGTTTTCAGCCACTCAGATTACACAGCATGGGCTGACTTGGACTGAAAATCAAGAATAAATACATGCTTGATATAAGAACACAGAAAACTAACAGTTTTTTAAAAATCAGCAGAAAATGTGTGTTTAATTATGCAGTGCAGAATTGTGAGTAGATGAATACATTTGAACTCATGACCAATTGACTTGAGGCACACCTGACCTTTACAAGCGCCTGACAAAGCAGTTTAGTCGCTTGTATCAATTGTTTAAATAAATGTGCGAAGAGCAAAGATTCTTTGTCAAAAACCATCAGGAAGGGTCTGATATGAGCGAAGCAGGTCTTTGTACAAAAAAACAACAACAAATCTTTCAAATTTGTATACTGTTCAATGTAAAAATAGAATAATACAACCAAGTAATTTGTGTTGAAAGTGGTTCATTTCTCACTTCTTTCTGAAGATGGAGCCAACGTGCAGAAGGCTTTCAAAGACCATGTAATAAAAAGAGTCTGATCATTGGATACAGCTCAACACAGTACTTGAACAATATACCCTAACCCTCATGAAGTCTTAGTGTACCTGGACATCAATCCTTATTGAGCAAATATAATGTTTCAGAAATTCTTAGATGTTTTGTTTATGCTGTTAAACAAATCAGCTGCAGACTGACCCCTCCAAATCAGATTCAGCATCTCTCTGCAGCCCGGCATGTTGTGATGCCTCCCAGTCCTGCAGGGAGCTGATTACATTCCAGACACACTAGTTTGGTGGATAAGAGCCTGAAGGGAAAGATGTTTTTCTCATTACAGCTGAAGTAATCACCCAGACTCCTTCTCCTTGTTGCTCCCACACACACACACACACACACACACACACACACACACACACACACACACACACACACACACACACACACACACACACACACACACACACACACACACACACACACACACACACACACACACACACACACAGAACAACCCCCGACCTTCCTCGTTATCTGAAATGAAGGAAAACAGGAAGGGAGGTACAGTATCAGGCCTACATTTATACATCTTCAAATCTGTGTGTGTGTTTGTGTGTGCACAACCCGCATATCCAGTCTTACAATAAAACACAATGTTACCAGTTATCAGCCCAAATATATTTTAAAACGCTTATCTGTGATAACTGTAGTTGGAAAGTTACCTAAAACGTACGTTTTACTGGATAATTTTTAACAATGTGATTGCATGATACCTTCGGATATTATTGCAGATAAGCTGTAAGATAGCTGGATAACTTAGTCATTTCATATATACTGACAACACACTAGACATTATGAACAGGCTAACTGTGCCAACAGTGACAGTTGACCAACTGTATTCACCTGGTAGGCCTTCGGCAAAAAAGAGATGAAAAGAACCATCACCAGGCCAATGCTGTGGAAAGGAGCTTCACCTTACAGCGTCTAAACTCTGTAAACACGCAAACAGCTGTTGATCACCAGAGGTGGGAGAAGTACTCAGATATTATACTTAAGTAAAAGTAGAAGTACCAGGAATACTCTGTTACAAGTCAAAGTCTTGCATTCAAAATGTTACTCAACTAAATGTACAAAAGTATTTCAAATGAAATATACTTAACGAACCAAAAGTAAAAGTACTCATTATGTAGATTGGTCCATTTCAGAATAATATATATTATAGGTTTTGATTATAATTATTGATGCATTAAAGTGTTAGCAAAGCTGGTAAAGGTGCAGCTAGTTTTAATGGCATTGTATACTGCAGGGAGGATTGTGAATTTACTCAGGTGTAACTAAAGTCTGATTTAAGAGTTGAATAATTGCACTTCACTAATCCAAATCTGCAAAGTAAGTAAAGGTATTAAATAAATCTAGTGGAGTAAAAGTAAGGGATTTAGCTCTGAATTGTAGTGAAGTAAAAGTACAAAGTAGTTATCTAACCACAGACACTTGGGTCACGGACTAATGGCAGTGCTCACATCATTTCACTAGGAGGAACCCTCCATCCCTCATCCCTACATCCCTACATCCCTTCATCCCTACATCCCTCATCCCTACATCCCTTCATCCCTACATCCCTTCATCCCTCATCCCTTCATCCCAACATCCCTCATCCCTACATCCCTCATCCCTACATCCCTTCATCCCTACATCCCTTCATCCCTACATCCCTACATCCCTTCATCCCTCATCCCTTCATCCCAACATCCCTCATCCCTACATCCCTCATCCCTACATCCCTTCATCCCTACATCCCTACATCCCTTCATCCCTACATCCCTCCATCCCTCATCCCTTCATCCCAACATCCTCTGCCCGTCAACATTTATATTTAAACTTTGCATATTTATATACATAAATCCGTGGCCGAGGCAAAGCAGCGGGTGTGGGAGAAGTTCGGAGAAGACATGGAGAAGGACTTTCGGGGGGCACCAAAGTTGTTCTGGAAAACTGTCCGACACCTCAGGAGGGGGAAGCAGGGAACCATCCAAGCTGTGTACAGTAAGGATGGGACGTTGTTGACCTCAACTGATGGAGTGTTAGGGCGTTGGAAGGAGCACTTTGAGGAACTCCTGAACCCGACAACTCCGCCCTCTATGTTAGAGGCAGAGCTGGAGTATGACGGGGGATCAACACCAATCTCCCGGGGGGAGGTCACTGAGGTCGTCAAACAACTCCACAGTGGCAAAGCCCCGGGGGTGGATGAGATCCGCCCGGAAATGCTGAAGGCTCTGGGTGTTGAGGGACTGTCATGGTTGACACATCTCATCAACGTTGCGTGGAAGTCGGAAACAGTACCGAAGGAGTGGCAGACCGGGGTGGTGGTTCCCCTTTTTAAAAAGGGGGATCAGAGGGTGTGCCAATTACAGAGGCATCACACTACTCAGCCTCCCCGGCAAAGTTTACTCTAAGGTACTCGAAAGGAGGGTCAGGCCGATTGTCGAACCTCAGATTGAGGAGGAACAATGCGGATTCCGTCCTGGTCGTGGAACGACGGATCAGCTTTTTACTCTCGCAAGGATCCTGGAGGGGGCCTGGGAGTACGCTTATCCGGTCTACATGTGTTTTGTAGACTTGGAGAAGGCGTATGACCGAGTTCCCAGGGAGTTACTGTGGGAGGTGCTGCGGGAGGTGCTGCGGGAGTATGGGGTGAGGGGGTCTCTACTCAGGGCCATCCAATCTCTGTACTCCCAAAGCGAGAGCTGTGTCCGGGTCCTCGGCAGTAAGTCGGACCCATTTCCGGTGAGGGTTGGCCTCCGCCAGGGCTGCGCTTTGTCACCAATCCTGTTTGTAATATACATCGGTCGTATTTCGAGGCGTAGTCGTGGGGGGGGGGGGGGGGGGGGGCTGCAGTTCGGTGGACTAAGGATTGCACCACTGCTTTTTGCAGATGATCTGGTTCTAATGGCTTCATCGGTCTGCGACCTTCAGCACTCACTGGATCGGTTCGCAACCGAGTGTGAAGCGGCTGGGATGAGGATCAGCACCTCCAAATCTGAGGCCATGGTTCTCAGCAGGAAACCGATGGACTGTCCACTCCAAGTAGGGAATGAGTCCTTACCCCAAGTGAAGGAGTTCAAGTATCTCGGGGTCTTGTTCTCGAGTGAGGGAACAATGGAGCGTGAGGAACAATGGAGCGTGAGATGGGCCGGAGATAAGGAGCAGCGGGAGCGGTAAATCATCTTAGATACAGGAAGCGCTCAAACGTTTGTGTGAGTTTATCTAATTTAGCAGTGATTCCATGTCAGCCACAGCTTGTTACAAAAAACAGGACTGATAGTGTGTTTAACAAACTTAAACTAGCTTTATTAAATGTTAGGTCTTTGGCAGGAAAAACATTTTTAATCAATGATTTTATCACTGAGCACAATCTTGATTTTATGTTTTTAACAGAAACTTGGATTGAACAAAATAACAGTGCAGCTGTTCTTATCGAATCAACCCCTCCCAACTTTAGTTTTATGAGTCAGGAAAGAATGCATAAGAAAGGGGGTGGAGTTGCTATTCTGTTCAATGATTCCCTTCAATGCAGGAAGACATCGTATGGAAACTTTGATTCTTTTGAATATGTGGCCCTTCAGCTGAAATGCTCCTCTCGAGCTCTGTTCCTAAATATCTATAGGCCACCCAAATACAGTGCAAGCTTTTTTGATGACTTTACTGAACTGCTGTCTATAGTGTGTATTGACTTTGACCGTCTAGTCATTGTTGGTGATTTTAACATCCATGTTCACAACCCCCAGGACAGAGGGGCTAAAGAACTGTTTTGTGTTCTTGATAGCTATGGACTGACTCAGCATGTGACGGAGCCCACGCACAATAAGGGGCACACTCTGGACTTAATTATCTCAAAGGGTCTGAATATCTCTAAGGTTGTGGTGACTGATGTTGCGCTCTCTGACCATTCCTGTGTTTTCTTTGAGAGCTCTATTTCTGTTCACACAAGTGTTCAAAAAGAGGTAACCACAAAGCGATATTTAACTGAAAATACTAGGGAAATATTTACTCAGAATTTTTCTTCCACACTTGCCCCTGCTAACATCTCAGTAGATGAGCTAGTAGATCATTTTAATTCAAAAATTAAAAATGTTATAGATGCCATTGCTCCAATTAAGGTAAAGGAAGTGACTGGGAAGAAAATATCTCCATGGAGAAAGGTCATGACCGTTAAAACAGAAAAAAGAGAATGTCGAAAAGCTGAACGCAGGTGGCGAAAAACAAATCTCCAGGTTCACTTTGAAATTTATAAAGAGAGACTTGGCCTTTATAATTTGGAATTGAAAAACGCACGACAATCATTCTTCTCTGACATCATTACCAAAAACAAAAACAACGCACGTGCCTTATTTGCTACCGTCGACAGACTAACTAACCCCCCAGTGTCAGTAGCCTCTGAATTTCTAACCACCAGGGCGTGCAATGATTTTGCCTCCTTTTTCACTGACAAAATTCAGAGAATCAGACAAGCAGTCAGTGCCTCTGCATCAGGAACAGCAAATGTGCTGTCTCTGTGTCCACTTAACATCAATTCAGACACCATGACACAATTCCATCAGATTAATGATAAAAACCTGGAGGACATTATACAACTTCTGAAGTCCTCCTCCTGCTGCCTTGATATTATTCCAACAGGATTTTTCAAAGATGTTTTGCCTTGCATGGCCTCAGAACTACTTCATATAGTAAACAAATCTCTTCACTCAGGTATTTTTCCACAGGCCCTGAAAACTGCAGTCATTAAACCGCTCTTAAAAAAGAATAATCTAGATGCTTCAGTAATGAACAATTACAGGCCCATATCAAACCTGCCATTTCTAGGTAAGATCATTGAAAAAGTTGTTTTTCAACAGTTGAGTAATTTCTTGCATTTAAATGGTTGTTTCGATGTGTTCCAGTCAGGCTTTCGTCCAAACCACAGCACTGAGACTGCTCTTGTAAAGGTCTTTAACGACATCCACTTAAACACAGACAGTGGCAGAACTTCAGTGTTAGTATTATTAGATCTCAGTGCTGCGTTTGACACTGTTGACCACAGCATATTACTAGACCGACTGGAAAACTGGGTGGGACTTTCAGAAACAGTTCTAAATTGGTTTAAATCCTACTTAAAGGATAGAAACAACTTTGTTTCTATAGGTAAATACACATCTGAGTTGACAAATATGACATGTGGGGTTCCTCAAGGCTCCATCTTGGGGCCTCTTCTCTTTAACATCTACATGCTACCACTGGCTCAGATAATGAAGAACAACAAAATAAGCACTGAATGGTTTAGGCCCAAAATACATTACTGACCTCCTGCTAAACTATGAACCATCCAGATCTCTCAGGTCTTCAGGGACTGGTCAGCTTTCTGTCCCCAGAGTCAGAACTAAACATGGTAAAGCAGCGTTCAGTTATTATGCTCCAAATATCTGGAACAAACTCCCAGAAACCTGCAGGTCCGCTGCAACTCTGACTACTTTTAAATCCAGGCTGAAGACTTTTCTTTTTGTCGCTGCTTTTAATTGAACTTTTCATATCTTAAACTGCACTGTAACTTTTATCCATGTACTTTTTCTAAACGTAATTAAACTCCATGACATTTATGAGAGGGACTGCTCGAAAGCAGAGATATTTGGAATATCTGGCATCGACGGATGAAAAATAGTGTTTTGGTAACACGGAGTGTTTTGGTAACACTTTAAAGACTTTGTTATGGAAGCAAAGCAGGGGAGGGGGGTGTGTACAGCCTCCTGAGGGTCCGATTGTGGATGTCATGCGAGCAAAATATGGTGAAGAAAGTCTGTCTAAATTAAATCATATTTTAGACTGCACTGTAACTTTTATCCATGTATTTTTCCTTAATGTTTATTTTATTAGCACTGTAACTTTTATCCATGTACTTTTTCTTGTAATGTTTAATTGAACTATTCATATTTTAGACTGCACTGTAACTTTTATCCATGTATTTTTCCTTAATGTTTATTTTATTAGCTTTTCTTTTTTAATGCTTAATGTCTTTCATTTCTTTTTTGTAAAGCACTTTGAATTACCCTGCGTCGAAAAGTGCTATATAAATAAACTTGCCTTGCCTTGCCTTGCCTTACTGCAGTCGCTTTACCGCACCGTTGTGACGAAAAGGGAGCTGAGCCAGAAGGCAAAGCTCTCTGTCTACCGGGCCATTTTCGTTCCTACCCTCACCTATGGTCATGAAGGATGGGTCATGACCGAAAGAACGAGATCGCGGATACAAGCGGCCGAGATGGGTTTTCTCCGCAGGGTGGCTGGTGTCTCCCTTAGGGATAAGGTGAGAAGTTCGGTCATCAGGGAGGGACTCGGAGTTGAGCCGCTCCTCCTTCGCGTCGAAAGGAGCCAGTTGAGGTGGTTCGGGCACCTAGTTAGGATGCCACCTGGGCGCCTCCCTAGGGAGGTGTTCCAGGCACGTCCAGCTGGGAAGAGACCAAGGGGTAGACCTAGGACCAGGTGGAGGGATTATATATCTTCGCTGGCCTGGGAGCGCCTTGGGATCCCCCAGTCAGAGCTGGTTGATGTCGCCAGGGAAAAGAAAGTTTGGGGCTCTCTGCTGGAACTACTACCCCGCGACCCGACCACGGATAAGCGGGAGAAGATGGATGGATGGATGGATATTTATATACCGGAGCGTCTGCTCACTTCGAGGGTCGGAGAGAGAGAGACCGGAGCGTCTGCTCACTTTGAGGGTCGGAGAGAGAGACACCGGAGCGTCTGCTCACTGCGAGGGTTGGAGAGAGAGAGACCAGAGCATCTGCTCACTACGAGGGTCAGAGAGAGAGAGACCGGAGCATCTGCTCGCTGCGAGGGTCAGAGAGAGAGAGACCGGAGCGTCTACTCGCTGCGAGGGTCAGAGAGAGAGAGACCGGAGCGTCTGCTCACTGCGAGGGTCGAGAGAGAGAGACAGCGTCTGCTCACTGCGAGGGTCAGAGAGAGAGAGACCGGAGCATCTGCTCGCTGCGAGGGTCAGAGAGAGAGAGACCGGAGCGTCTGCTCACTGCGAGGGTCGAGAGAGAGAGACCGGAGCGTCTGCTCACTGCGAGGGTCGAGAGAGAGAGACAGCGTCTGCTCACTGCGAGGGTCAGAGAGAGAGAGACCGGAGCATCTGCTCGCTGCGAGGGTCAGAGAGAGAGAGACTGGAGCGTCTGACCAGTTGGGAAAGAAGGTACTGGGTAAGAGTCGGCTAATGGGTTAGCATGTAGCATGGTCCCTTGGGTTACTGGGTGAGGCGCTGTTGCTACGGTGTTAGCTGCTAGAGGAGGAAGGTTAGCAGAAGCTGGGTTGCTGTGGACTGCTGAAGGTAGAGAAGAAGAAGAAGAAGAAGAAGAAGAAGAAGAAGAAGAAGAAGAAGAAGAAGAAGAAGAAGAAGAAGAAGAAGAAGAAGAAGGGATGAAGGGATGAAGGGATGTATGTGCAAGGGGATTTCGTGAAGCCTGTGAGCGAGGATGAGAGAAAGGTTGACATGAGCTGTGACATGTCAGACACAGAGAGAGCAGGCACAGAGGGCTGTGTCCGAGGAGGAGGACGGAGGCCTGTGACGTCACGACCCGTGGTGCGCGCGCCGCGCGGTGGTTGTCTCTGGTGCAGGAAGAGCTGTGTGTGTCGTTGTTCTTGCCGTTGTGCTGCTGTTGGCTTTGTAGAGGTTGAACAGTCTAGCCTTGTTGTCATTTCGGTGAAAGTGGATGCTGTTTTCTTTCAGGAAACGTTGGAGTTGACTGTCTACCTCCTGAGTTCAGGCTCCGTTTCGGAGCGCGGCTCCGTCTGAGAGGCATGTCGAGTGCGCCGCTGCGAGTGGCTGCTAATGAGGCAGGCTGCCGTTGGTGGGGAGATTGGAGCTGGCTGTGCCTGTTGTGGCCCCCGTTGTTTGCCCTCGCTGGCGGAGTAGACGAAGCCTGGGACCTGTCTGGAGTTGGAGGTGTCTCGTTGGGGGAGCTTGAGTGGGAGCGGTGGCGGCTGGTGTGTGGGACACTGATTGCCGAGCGCACGCGGCTCCGTTCGGATGCTTGGCTTAGATCCAACTGCTGAAACGTGGATGGCGGGTAGCCGATGTCGAAGAGATCTTCGTCTGACTCCGGTGAGTTAATCAGCAGTTCGGAATCCATGGTAAGTTGAATGTTCTCGTGGTAGCGTTTAGCTTGTTTGAACCGTGACGACGCGCGGCGTGAATCACGGTCTGGCTGTCAGTCCTTGAAAGGATGGAGACAAGCAGTGGCCGGAAGTTTTGCCGGATATAAATAGGGGTGGCCGTGGTTCGAGGCGGAGTTTTAGGCGTGGCCATGCTCCTGAACCTATGTTAACAATTTAACCTCATTTAATGGAGGTCCACCACAGATTAATGTAAGGACAACAGTAGAATGGATATTTGGCTTTAATTTGGCATTTACATATATATATATAAATACGTTTTGTCCTGGGCGTTCTTGCCTGGCAGGTTTACAGATACAGGAGAAACACTGCTTGATTCAGACAAGACGGTAACAATGATCACATTGCCTTGGGCATTCCTACCAATAGCTTTGTCAGCATACTAATAAAGTATTGTGCTTTGCATTACTCCAGTTCTTTGTATCAGACTGCATGAAGCCTCGAATTTGTGACCCATTATTCTGTGACAATGTGCTCTGAAATGAAAATTTGAGCAAATTCTCGCCAACAAAGCCCTTAATGGAAAGAAGCCATCTTACCTTAAAGAACTCATTATACCCTACTGTCCTATTAGGGCATTGCATTCCAAGAATGCAGGGTTGTTGTTGTTGTTGGTTGTTCCTAGAGTCTCTAAAAGTACAATGGGAGCCAGAGCCTTTTCTTATCAAGCTCCACATTTGTGGAATCAGCTTCCAGTTTGTGTTCGGGCGGCAGACACCCTATCCGTTTTTAAGAGTGCGCTTAAGACCTTCCTTTTTGATAAAGCTTATAGTAGGGCTGATTAGATTCAGCCACTAGTTTTGCTGATATAGGCTTAGTTTGTCGGGGGACATCTTACTTCTTCCTTCTCTCTGTCTATACCTGTGTACTCTCATGTTCCGATTAACCCAGCTTCCCCAAATGTCTTTCTTTTTGGTGTCTATATACGCCGGGATCCGGAGTCATGGATGATCCTGCGGTCCTGTGTCCTGGATCGCGAGTCGTGGCTGTGGTCCTATGTTGCAAATGTATTATCTTTTCAATTTACACACGGCATCTATTGCACGTCTGTCCGTCCTGGGAGAGGGATCCCTCCTCTGTTGCTCTCCCTGAGGTTTCTCCCATTTTCCCCTTTAAACTGTGGGTTTTCTCCGGAAGTTTTTCCTTGTACGATGTGAGGGTCTAAGGACAGAGGGTGCCGTATTGTCATACTGATATTCTGTACCAACTGTGAAGTCCGCTGAGACAAATGTAACATTTGTGATATTGGGCTATATAAACAAACATTGATTGATTGAAATGAAATTCACAGGGGAAAACTAAGAGATGTAAGGCAAGGCAAGGCAAGGCAAGTTTATTTATAGAGCACTTTTCAACGCTAGGCAATTCAAAGTGCTTTACAAAACAAAACAAAAACAAAAAAAATGAAAGACATTAAGCATTAAAAAAGAAAAGCTAATCAAATAAACATTAAGAAAAAATACATGGATAAAAGTTACAGTGCAGTCTAAAATATAAATAGTTCAATTAAACATTACAAGAAAAAGTACATGGATAAAAGTTACAGTGCAGTTTAAGATATGAATAGTTCAAATAAAAGCAGCGACAAAAAGAAAAGTCTTTAGCCTGGATTTAAAAGTAGTCAGAGTTGCAGCGGACCTGCAGGTTTCTGGGAGTTTGTTCCAGATATTTGGAGCATAATAACTGAACGCTGCTTTACCATGTGTAGTTCAGAAAGCTGACCAGTCCCTGAAGACCTGAGAGATCTGGATGGTTCATAGTTTAGCAGGAGGTCAGTAATGTATTTTGGGCCTAAACCATTCAGTGCTTTATAGACCAGCAGCAATATTTTGAAATCTATTCTTTGACACACAGGAAGCCAGTGTAAAGACTTCAGAACAGGAGTGATGTGATCCACTTTCTTAGTGTTAGTGAGGTCTCGAGCAGCAGCCAAGTTCATCCACACTCGGTGCACAGCAGACTCCAAAGTGTTGTTTGTTACCAACTGCCAAGTGTAACAGACAATAATTCTAGAGCATACCCCTTCAAATAGTTCACAATTACATTCTTCCAAAGTGAAGAGTCTTCATTCATAAACTGGACTGCCATTCAGAAATAAAGCATCACCATCACTGTGTTTGAGGACGAACAGAGACTAAGCAAGGATTGTGGTTGGGTAAATTAAGGAGACAGGGATTTGAAATTTGAAAAGGTTATTATTATGGTAGGAATTTCACGGCGGCCATGACGGCTATGGCCGTCGTTGCCCCTCGGTCTGGCCGTTATGCCCCACAAATAATTGTAGGCTACGTCCTACGGCCACCATGGCCTTTGTGCCCCTCACACTGTTAAAATCTCGAAATTCAGAGTCAGAGCAGTGGTCTGGTCTCTGAAATGCATTATGCTGCGTTCAAACCGGACGAGATGCGAATATTCGCATTGCTCTAATCCAGTGGTCGCCAACCAGTCGATCGCGATCGACGGGAGTGTGGTGCGGGTAGATCGCGGACCGTTAAAAAAGTAACAAAAGAAAGAAAAATAAAATAAAAATAATAATGTTTGAAAAATACGTTTTTAGATGTAAACATATCATCCACCACCCGTTAGCAGGTGCCACTTGATTGACATATATTTGAGACACCTCAATATTAATATAATACATTAACCGTGCTTTACGTGAACCTCATCATGACACAAGAGGGGACGGCAGGACTGTAATTTCCCGTGTTCAGTGATTGCAACAGAGGCAAGTCACCAGACCAATCAGAGAGTTGCATGGAAATACATGTACGTGTGATTGTGTCATTCAAACTCGGCTCTGTGTGTGTGTGTCAATAGCGCATTTAGTGTGATAGAGAGGGAGAGAGAGAGAGAGAGGGAGAGAGGGAGAGAGGGAGAGAGGGAGAGAGAGAGAGAGAGAGAGAGAGAGAGAGAGAGAGAGAGAGAGAGAGAGAGAGAGGGAGAGAGGGAGAGAGGGAGAGAGAGAGACCGGTGCTAGCGGGGACCGTGATGTTAGCATCTGGTTAGCTAGCTGCACTAACGGACATAAGGAGCTGTTTCCACAACAAGCTGGAGGAGAGTCCTCCCCTGTCAGACTGAGGGGCTCAGGTGAGCTCAGGTGAGCTACAGGGGTTCCTAACCTTTATTGTGCCAAGGACCGGCAGATCCATAAACTGATTTTAATATTTACTCACCACCAGCAGGTAGCAACAGAGGCTAATTGTATGTAACAGCCTGAACAAATACTATAACAATATGCATCCAAAACATTAACAACTTTTAAAAAAGAACCGGTGTCTTTTTTGGTTTTTCGAAAAAACGGAAAACCAAAAAAACCGACGTTATTCAGTTGTTAAACCAAAACGGGAAAACAGATAAATCAACGTTTTGGTTTTGTTTGTATGATTTACGGATAATCCAGTGAATGCTGGGAAAACGAGGAAAAGGCGCATTATGAAGGAGATGTCCGGTCGCCTGTGTGTGTGTGTGTGTGTGTGTGTGTGTGTGTGTGTGTGTGTGTGTGTGTGTGTGTGTGTGTGTGTGTGTGTGTGTGTGTGTGTGTGTGTGTGTGTGTGTGTGTGTGTGTGTGTGTGTGTGTGTGTGTGTGTGTGTGTGTGTGTGTGTCTGTGTGACATTGGCATTTGTTTTCAGAAGATATTATGATAGTGTCGTTCGTTCCGGTGCACTCCGAAAGCATTTAGCACTACATCGAGATTAAGAATAAAGATTAAACTTCTTTTGGGAACACCCGTATATACCTATGGAGTTAGCCAGATGTGTGTAAATTACTGTTCATGGTCATTTGAAAACAAATGCCGGTGTCGGACAGACACAAACACACCGGACACACACACACACACACACACACACACACACACACACACACACACACACACACACACACACACACACACACACACACACACACACACACACACACACACACACACACACACACCATGCGCCTACAAACTAATAGAAGGGGGAGTAATCGGGAAGTTCGATGTGTGTAGAGATGTGTGTAGAGGTGTGTGTGGTTAACACGTAGCAGCCTGCAGTCGCTGTTCTGATGAAGGTAAACACAGCGAAGGCAGTGCGTAAAAAGGCACATCTTTACCCGCTGGTGCTGCACTTCTCATAGGCGGAGTATACGTCCCGCTGCCTCCTGATGCTGCAGCCATTTCATGAAGTGAAGGAGGTTTTCCTTCTATAACACAGCAGATACCGTGAGAGTCCCGGACATGAATTCATAGATCAAAGCAGACTGGTTTACTCTCCTGTTTTGCCAATCCGGTGCTTAAATATATAGCTCTACACCCCTGGCCGACATGTCCTTAAAATGAAGTCCGAGTTTGAAATATATCTCAAATAATGTATACACTGCCATTTCCCCACATAAACATAACAGTCTGCAATCAAACGGTTGTCTCCTGTGCGCTCCTCTTTCTACTTGGCGCACCGGTAACTTTCTTGTGAGAGGCTGATACCAGGCTGAGCCGCCAAATCCCTCGGAACATCATAAAAGACATTTTCAACGGTTTGCTAGTGAAAGATTAACTAGGCTACTGGATGAAATAATATCACTGGTATAGAACACATGGGAGAAACCTCAGGGAGAGCAACAGAGGAGGGATCCCTCTCCCAGGACGGACAGACGTGCAATAGATGCCGTGTGTAAATTGAAAAGATAATACATTTGCAACATAGGTAGTCCAAATGTTTGGAAATGCATGTGTGTATAATAGGAAGATGAATCCACGAGGATATCCATCCAGGACTTATGATCCAGGACCACAGCCACGACTCAAGATCCAGGGCTCGCGATCCAGGACACAGGACCGCAGCAACAGGATCATGGCGTATATAGACACCAAAAAGAAAGAAATTTGGGGAAGCTGGGTTAATCGGAACATGGGAGTACACAGGTATAGACAGAGAGAAGGAAGAAGATGTCCCCCGACAAACTAAGCCTATATCAGCAAAACTAGGGGCTGAATCTAATCAGCCCTAACTATAAGCTTTATCAAAAAGGAAGGTCTTAAGCGCACTCTTAAAAATGGATAGGGTGTCTGCCGCCCGAACACAAACTGGAAGCTGATTCCACAAATGTGGAGCTTGATAAGAAAAGGCTCTGGCTCCCATTGTACTTTTAGAGACTCTAGGAACAACCAACAACCCTGCATTCTTGGAACGCAATGCCCTAGTAGGACAGTAGGGTATAATGAGTTCTTTAAGGTAAGATGGCGCCTGCCCATTAAGGGCTTTGTAGGCAAGATGAAGAATTTTAAATTCTATCCTGTGTTCTATAGGGAGCCAGTGTAAGGCAGCCAGAACAGGAGTAATGTGGTCCCTTTTCCTAACTCTGGTTAGTACACGAGCTGCAGCATTTTGAATCAGCTGAAGCGACTTGACTGACTTCTTGGTACACCCTGATAATAAGGAGTTACAATAATCCAGCCTTGAAGTAACAAATGCATGGACTAGTTTCTCTGCATCGTTTTGAGGCAAGATATGCCTGATTTTTGCAATGTTACGTAGATGGAAGTAGGCGGTCCTTGAAATTGATTTTATGTGGGCGTTAAAGGATAAATCCTGATCAAATATAACACCAAGATTCCTTACAGTCTCACTGGAGGCCAAATTAATGCCATCCATAGTTAGTATATCTTTAGATAATTTGTTTCGTAGATTCTTTTGGCCAAGTACAATAACTTCAGTTTTGGTCGTGTTTAACATCAAAAAGTTTAAGGTCAACCACGTTTTTAAGTCCTTGAGGCAGTCTTGAATTTTATTTAGATGATTAATTTCATCAGGCTTGATTGATAAATGTAGTTGAGTATCATCCGCATAACAATGAAAATGTACAGAATGATTCCTTATAATATTGCCTAACGGAAGCATATATAATGTGAACAAAATAGGTCCGAGCACTGAGCCCTGTGGCACTCCATGGCTAACTTTGGTTTGCGTGGAAGATTCATCGTTGACACGTACAAACTGAGAGCGTTCAGATAGATAGGACCTAAACCAGCCTAAAGCAGTTCCCTGTATGCCAACTAACGAAGTGCTCTAGTCTTTGCAATAAGATATCATGATCGATAGTATCAAATGCAACACTGAGATCGAGCAAAACAAGAATAGAGACAAGTCCCTTGTCTGAGGCTATTGGAATGTCATTTGTGACTTTAACCAGAGCTGTCTCTGTGCTACCTGTATGATGTGTTCTAAAGCCAGACTGAAAATCTTCAAATAAATCATTGTTAATCACACAACTGTTTTGCGGCTGCTTTCTCAATAATTTTTGAGAGGAACGGAAGATTAGAAATAGGTCTATAGTTGGCTAAAACCTCTGGATCGAGGTTGTGCTTTTTAAGAAGCGGTTTTATCACTGCTACTTTGAATGATTGTGGAACATAGCCTGATAATAAAGACATATTCATAATATTTAATAAAGAAGTGCTAATTAATGGAAAAACTTCCTTCAACAGCTTAGTTGGAATTGGGTATAACATACACAGATATGAGGAGTTGTGAGCTCTGTGTGCTAACAGCTAACGGCTGATGTTTTGGTTTTCTGATTCAACGTCAGTGGCTGAGATCCTCACTGCTGATTGGCTACCGGGAGAACGCCTCACACAAATTTGATGCTCGAGTTGAACATTTTTATTAAAGAGACTCGTACACACACACACACACACACACACACACACACACACACACACACACACACACACACACACACACACACACACACACACACACACACACACACACACACACACACACACACACACACACACACACACACACACACACACACACACACACACACACACACACACACACACACACACACACATACTTTTGCATTGCTGAATGATTTATGTGCAGAGTTTGACCCTTGAAGGCTCTGTTTCTTCTGCTCTGAAATTGAATATATTTGTTACATATTCATATAATTTTAGATTTTTTGATTTGATTTCGGATTTGTGAATGGGAGAAGTAGTAGATAGAAAACATACCAAACACTAATTATTCAAAGTAGAGTATTTCATTTTATATACGGTAATACTCTTCTGGTACTTACTTCATCTGGATTCCGCCAGGGCCACAGTACAGAAACTGCCTTAGTCAGGGTGACCAATGACCTGCTGATGACAGCTGACACCGGATCTCCATCTCTCCTCATCCTCCTGGATCTAACTGCAGCATTTGATACCGTCGACCATGACATCCTACTCCACCGTCTTCACACTACAATTGGACTCTCTGACTCTGCCTTAAACTGGTTCACCTCCTATCTCACCGGGAGGACTGAGCACGTCACCTTGGGAGCGGCTAAATCAAGAACTCACTCTGTGACTTGCGGTGTCCCCCAAGGATCAGTCCTTGGCCCCACCCTTTTCACCATATACATATCCCCCCTTGGTCGTGTCATCAGCCGGCATGGAATATCTTTCCATTGCTATGCTGATGACACACAGCTCTACATCAGAGCAAACCCAACACCCTCTGCACCTCTGCCATCATCCACAATAACCACATGCCTGGAGGAGATAAAGGTGTGGATGAAGCACAACTTCCTCCAGCTAAACAGCTCCAAGACTGAAGCCATTCTTATTAGCACTCCACATCAGGTCCGTTCATCTGCCATCACCAGCATCACCTTCTCCGGTCAGAACATTCCACTCTCAACAACGGTTACCAATCTGGGAGTTAAAATGGATCCTCACCTGACCTTTGAGGCCCACATCAAGCAAATATGCAAGACCTCTTTCTACCACCTGAGAAATATTGCGAAACTCCGCCCCACACTCAGTCTGCCAGATGCTGAAAAGCTTGTCCACACCTTTGTCTCCTCCAGGCTGGACTACTGTAACGCACTTCTCATTGGGATTCCTAGCAAGAACATCCAGAAGCTGCAATACATCCAAAACACAGCTGCTAGGATCCTGATGAGAGTGCGGAAGTACGAACACATCACACCCATCCTCAAATCACTGCACTGGCTCCCGGTCTCACTCAGGATTGACTACAACATCACCCTCTTCACTCATCAGTGCATATATGGAAATGCTCCCTCCTACATCAAGGAATTGCTCACCCCACAAACCTCCACGAGGAACCTACGTTCAGTAAAGGCAAACCTCCTCATCCCACCAAGGACAAAACTGAAGACCATGGGAGACCGAGCCTTCTGCTCCGCTGCTCCGAGATTGTGGAATGCCCTCCCAAACCAGCTAAGGACACCACAGACTGTGGAGGCTTTCAAAAAAGGCCTAAAAACGCATCTTTTTAGAATAGCCTTTAACTAGATTTTTAAATCCCCCACATTATGCCATGCGGGCATGAATGTCACAGCTTTTATTATGTTGTTTTAATTGTTTTTTATTGTTGTTTTGTTTCACCCTTTTTAATTTTTAATTTTGTAGCACTTTGAGTTTTGTTTACGCAAATGAAAAGTGCGCTTATAAATAAAATATATTATTATTATTATTATTAATACTAAGGAGAATTATGATTATAATGTTTGCCATTATTGATATTAAAAAAGTGATTTGTTTTCCGTGTCATTCGTGTGTTTTTCAGAAAAGTTATTTATTTGTAAGCTCCAAATCATAATTTTTCCCTCAATAGCCTTTGTGCCCCTGGCATGTGGCCAGGCATGTGGCCAGGGAAGGCTGTGGCTCAGTGGGTTACTGCTCAGTGGGTTAGTGTGCTGATCTTCAAATCAGAAGATAGCAAGTTCGAGTCCCACTGCAGTCAGCATGTCGTTGTGTCCCTGGTCAAGACACTTCACCCCAAATTGCTCCTGTGGGGATTATCCACAGTATTGTAAGTTAGATAGAAGCGTCTAACAAGTGACATGTAATGTAATGTGGCTTTTGTGCCCTAAAAAAAATGGTGACACCAAAGGCCAAATGAAATCCTAAAACTCACCTTCACATATACTGCAACTTTAGAAGAGTTGGCTTTTCCTGATTTTTGAAAGGTGTGATAATTGTTTAAATACTTTTCTGTTGGTTAAAATTCAAGTCACATAGTCAATGACTTGACTCGACAAAATAGAACAAGACTTGCAATTTGACTTAATGACTTGTGAATTTACTTGAAAATACCTGCTGCCATCCATCAAGCTCAAAGATACAAATTATGTATTTGTATTAACAAAATATTAAATGCTATGTACAAAATGTGCTGGAAGAAATTGTTATGACGCAAACTCAAAGATTAGGACTCAGGACTTCAGTCCGTTTTGACTTGGTATGTGAGTGCAACGACTTACTACTTCTTATGTCAAACAGAACAATGACCTCTTGACTCTGAGTGGTTCATTTATATTTGCCATGTAAGCAATGCGTCCAAAACAAACTTCAAGGTCCAGTTCACTTGTCCTCATTGTATTTTATCTGTTTTTTCAGATCCATTTACTTCAGCTGATGACTCATAATAAAAAGATGAGGGAGAAAATATATTCTTAGGGCTTTTGAAATTACGTTAAAAAAAGGATATCCTGATTTGAAAGGTTGGTGTTTTTTCTGCTCTTAATGTTGGTACAGTAGAAGCAAACTTGTATTGCAAAGTTATCTTGACTGCGCCCAAAACTTCCAGTAGGTCAGAGGTCAGCCTGAGAACTGGTTCAGTTTTCTGCTCGACAACCCAGAATGATGGATGTTTCTTGATATATTTACTTGCTGAATGAGGATATTCCTGTATTGAAAGTTTCTGTGTGCAATTGTGTATTTACACACCAACAGGTGGCAGCATACACCTCACACTCAGCCAGACAATGGTAAGTGTGTCAGAGAGGAAAGATCCCCCCCTGCAGAAACAGGATGTGTCCAGACATGGAGGTTTGAAGAGTCATGTGATTCTACTGTGCTCCTCCTCATCTCTTATGTAATCCCCATCTCAGCCATGTGCTCCCTCTGTAACCATTGACCTGAATGTGCTTATGGTGCATGACTATTTACCCAAAGTAGACCTTTTTCACCTCTAATTGCTGATGTATAGAGAACAAAGGTTACTTTAGGGGGATGTTGAAATTGAGTTAGACCACAACATATTTAAATTGTGTATGAGTATGAGGTCGACTCTCCAGCCTCCACACATGCCTTTGTTCATAAAGCCTTTGGTTCACAGAGGCAGTTATCACACCACTTCCTCATTGGCAGTGCCTGGTGAAAATGTACATTGTTTTTCCACTGCAGATGTTCATTAAAATCAAAGGGGGTGTTGTAAGTTCAGTTAACACAAACTGAGGAAGTTATAGCCTTAAAAAAGACCAGCACTGTTTAACAGGCAGAACAAAGACACAAAGATAGGATGTTTAACAATTTACATAAATGTGACTGAGGATAACACATGACTTTGGCCTGAGGTTTGTTTATTTCAACATGCACTTAATTCTTTCCAGTCTGTTTAGTGAATTTCCTTCAACCACACAGCTTGGTCTTTCACTTATGCCATGATTTTATAGATCAGCATTTTCTGGGTGTTTCTTAGGGAAGCCCATTGCCACTAAGGAAAGGACATACTTTAAAGTTATGGCATTGAACAGTGTACAAACATTTACAACAGTTATAGTTTTTGTTTTACCACTCATGCGGGGTCACCATATTAAAACGCTTTTTTTTGTTTCAGGTGAATCAACCATTTTGATTCTTATTCTGTGTTCATCATTTTGAATGGTCTGTCATCTGGGTCAATATACCTTTTTTGGTTTAATGGCCGCTTGATGATATAATTGATTTAGGAAGATACTGTTCTTAAGGTTTAAATCCCTTATTTGTTGCAATCAGATTAGTTTGTTTGAGAATGAAGTTAAGATTATGTTTTATTGGAAAGGTAACATTTTACCACAGTACATTGTGCTCGATAAATGACATACATATATACATATATATATATATATATATATATATCTATATATATATTTGATAGGTATTAGGTACAGTATTTCGATTTCCTGTTTGTGTTTTTATCTTGTTCTGTTGCCTATTAGCTTTTATTTTATTTATCTTTTTTTTTTTTTAAAAGTACGGTGTCCTTGGGTGTCATGAAAGGCGCCTAAAAATAAAATGTATTATTATTATTATTATTAGTATGTTTTCACACAAGAGGTTAATAAGTGATCATTTAAGAACAGTAAAAGGGTGCACTATGTCATCCAAATTTAAGAGACTTCAGTTCAAATCCAAAGTATTGTACACTTGAATAGAGAACTGAATAGAGAACTATTTACTATTTTATAATGTTGGCATTTTGTTTACTTTTGTTTATCCACAAGTTCATTCAATAGTGTCTCTCTCTTGTATAAATTGGCTTCCATACATCCTCCTCATAAACCAATCATAACAATGGTAGGGGGCGGGGCCATGTCAGGTTAGGTTGTCACTCTCATTGGGTAAATAACAAACCACCCTTATGTTGTATCCTACCGCTGAGGAGTCACGAGAAGTTTTAGTTTTCACGAAGCTTCACTAAAAATGAGTTAGTGGAGATGATACAGGTGACCCGAATGAAAACGCCTTAGCCGGAAGGGCTTCTGGGGAGACGCGTACCCTTACTTGTGTGAGGTTCGGGCTGCCTACTTTGTTAGCCCACCTGCACTCCGAGCGGATTTGCTATTGGAGGAACCACTGTGGCTGCTAGCGAATCTCGTTAGCCGCTAACTACCGTAGCTAGTAACGAGCTAACTACAGCAGCTAATAACAAGCTACATAGCCGCTTCGCCCGAGTGAAGTGAACGGGTCGCGGGGTGTGGAGCGGCGCCGCTACTTTTGGAGGACTGGATATATTTAAGGGAGGAATTCCTTTCCGCCAGAAGTGGTGTTATCAACCACGGTGGCAGCTGCATTGTTGTGCCTCTCCCCTGCCTTCTTCTCATTGTTGGCGAAGCCTCCTGGCTGCACACCGCCGAGTCCATGCATGCTAGCAAAGGCTGCAGCCATCTACAGTGATGTCTCATTAGCCAACGAACATTAGTGTTTTGCTTTTGGCCATTTATGTGTGTATGCGGTCACTGGTACGAGCTTCTGGAGACTGACTCTGCAGTATCATCCCACCCCTGACGCCTGTATAATAACTGTACTTTCATGTCGTATCACCCGACAGCCAGTAGTCCCTCAAAAAGAACCAGACGCGGAGCATGCAGGAAAAGAAAATACTTCAGATAAGTAGATAGGGGACGTCGGACACAACTGAGATAATTTGGACTGTGTGGTTACTCAACCGCTCATAACAGGGATTGCATTTGGAGAAAGGAAAGGATGAAGAAGTTTTCCAGAATGCCAAAGTCCGAGAGCGGCGGGCTCGGAGGGGCGTCCAGCTCCGGCTCCGGACTCAGCAGCTACTTGGGCAAAGTGTTTGCAATCGGCCGGTATCAGGTCACCGTGGACGAGCTTATTGCAGAAGGTATGTACAGAACATAAACATGACAGTGTCTGTCCAGAAACACACTGTAATGTGGAACTGTTTTTTTTTTTTTACATTGAGCACTGGTATTTTCAGGGACAGGACACCCGCCCTCTTCTGTTTGGTATTACAACTCAAGACACATCAGTGAAGCAGCTCTTCCAGCTTTGTTACTTTTATGGGCTTGTAATTGCTTTGCTCTCCACAGTAAAAGCTCAGTTTCCACTCTAAACATCCACTAATTTTTCAATAAACTACATGCAGTTTGTTTGACATAGGTCGCGCGGCTCTTTCAGGTTATGCACACATTGGTATTTACTTAGGGAACCGGGGATGTGGTCCATTGCTGGAATTAATACTTCCAGCTTGTAACTCATCCAGCTATAGTTGTCATTCTGCTTCAACTGCTTCATACTCAAGATCCAGCTACAGTTTGCTTTTGTCCGATGGGGATTTAAAAAGGAATAGGAACACTTGTATTTGCAGCAGTATAAATGAACCAACACGTGTTTCTTTATACAGTGGCTTAGAGACACGATAGTTTTGTGTTTACATTGATTAATTGACTGAATTGCATACCGTTTTAAATCAAACTACAACATTGCTTGCTGGATAGACACATTAAGTAGACGATGTCTTGTGCAATTGCTGCACCTACCCAGTACAGCTCTTGAGGATGTCAACAGGCTTCTTGGACACATTATAAATGTCCTTCATGGCTCAACAAAGCCTTTTGTTCTAATATGTTGAAACAAGAATCTCCTCTATGTACAGTAACACAGTCAGGGACTGAGGAAGTCACCAAAGGTGTTCCATACAGCAGATGTTCTTCACCTCACAAAAGGTGTAGTGATGATTTATCACAGAGTAATAATAAGAAACATCCTTTGATAAGCTAACCTATCTAGCCAAGGTGACGTGCAACAACATTAACATTTTTGTTGGTCGCTTGTTAGCAGACCCTTCACGCGATGGCAGAGCGAACAGGTACAGGCAGGGCCCTTAATGATAGCCCTATAGTTTAAATATACTACCCACAAATGAACATATATGGCAATGGATTACTTAAAAAAATAAATGTATTTATAAATGTATTTAGGAACCTATCCATGTGATTTTTAGTGGTGGTCGACCTCAAATCCTCTAGGGGGGTCCAGGGGCATGCCCCCCGGTAAGATTTTATTTTGGAGTTAAATGCATCAATCTGGTGCATTTTGAGGGGAAAATAAAGAGACTAGATCTATGGAAACACCTATATTAAACAGAACTGTATACATTTCAATAATCATAAAATCATGGCCATAACCAATAACATACCATTTCCAATATGAAAAAAACACTGAAACTTGTTTATTAATTTATTTTTGGTTCATTTATAGTTGTGAGTGTGTCTGTGCTCCTGAATCAGCCTCTCCTGTCTCCCTCCTCTCCCCCTGCTTCTCTTTGAGGCAGCAGCAAAGACTAGTTTTCTCTCAACAAGTTTTAAAAGTGTATCTTACCTTTTTTCACCTAGTTAACTTTTTATTTATTTATTCATGCATATTTTACTAATCACATTACATTTCATTTAGCTGACGCTTTTATCCAAAACGACTTATAATGACCGATTACAGGGACATTCTCCCTGGAGTAACTAAAGGCCCTGACACACCAAGCAGTCACCAGAGGACTAGCTGACGCTGAAGTCGGCTGTTGCCTGGCCGTGTTCTCCTGCGTTTTGGCCATGTGTCGCACGGGAACACGCCGCACCGACTTCAGTGCGTGAGTGGCAATAACTCTCCTTACCAGCAGGCGGCGGTAGTGTGTATTCGTCATTCAAAAGAGGCAACAACCGGAAGACAGAGAAGAAGAAGAGTATCTTTTCTCCGTAATATCATACAGAGCTGGCCTCTCCTGGATCAAGGTGATGAGCACGTCTTCGTTTGCATCATTCCAGATCGCCATGATGAGATGAAAATGAATAGCAGTCTGTGTGTGCCTTCTTAAATCGTTTGTTTACGTCCCTCACTTCCGTTTCGCTTCTCATGCACTGATTTGCTAGCTGAACAGCCAATCAGAGTGATTATTTGGTCCGACTGCCAGGCATGGCCGATTCAACATGTTGAATCGGCCATGCATCGGGTCTGGCAGTCCAAATAAGGTGTGTCACGGTCGACGGTGCGGGACACACCAACCTGACTACGGCGCCGCGAATGCCCGACAGCCTCTGACGGCCTCTGACTCCCAAAATCGGGTTGGTGTGTCAGGGCCTTAAGGGCTAAGTGCCTTACTCAAGGGCACACTAGTGGTGGTGTTCCTGGCGGGATTTGAACTCACAGCCTTCCGATCTTCAGCCCACCTCACTATCCATTAGACCAGGGGTGGGGAACCTTTTTCCTCTCAAGGGCCATTTACATTTTTTCAACATCCTCCGAGGGCCGTACAAATGATTGACCTCTGCTTAAAAATACTAAAATCACAGCCCATTCATTTGGCCTTTCTTTCATGCTGTGCAAAGAAAAAGCAACCTCTTAATCCAGATATCTTACCATGACTTTCCTATCAATGTAGACATGATTTAAGTGAGTGGGGGGGGGGGATTCCAGATGAAACAGAACTGGAAGCAGATTTCTTTTTCTTTATGGATATTTTACAAATCACTCCCCTTTCAAACTGTATTCTTGTTCATTTATAACAACTTTTTTTTACTGTCATATCGGATTTTATACCTGTTTTTCCTTTAGTCTCTTATTTTTTTAGAACTATACTGATCATATAAAGATGTGCCTTTACCTCACTGGTTGTAGGAAAAGCTTCTTATATTCGTTAGCATAGCTAGCTAACCAGATGCTAATAACAACAAAGTGATTGACTGTAGGCCTATGATCAGTATGACAGATGAACAGATCGCCACTGGGCTCTCAACTAAAGACACAGCCACGCAAAAACTGCGGCATGTGTATGGCTCCTTATGGATACTGCGATTTGTGAAGTCCCGGCCCGGAGCCGTGTTCTGGTGCTCTCCGTGAGAACTGCATCCCTGTCAGACGAGACATATACCACGTGATGACACGTTATGCTCGTGTTGTGTTCAAGGACCCTGACCTTGGCCAGGAAAAACAGGTACTCGCTTGTTTAATTTGTTTGCGGTCTAGATTTCTTTAATTTTGTTCTTTTTTGCGTGTTTATAAATGACCTCGAGGGCCGTACCAAAAGGTCTCGCGGGCCGTATACGGCCCGGGGGCCGGAGGTTCCCCACCCCTGCATTAGACCAATCACTACCCTCTCAAATGGAAATATGGGTTTACATAAATGGTGACCACACCGTTTGAGACCCACTGAGAACTTAGACTAAGTTAACTATCTAAACATTCAGAGAGTCCTTTACCTCACCTGAGCTGAGGTTATCCCGAGCTTGAATGACACACAGAGACCAATCAAGGGCTTTGATTTATGATCTGTATGACAGTGGCCATGTCGGCAGGCCACATCATGTGGACAGCTAGTCACCCTGTGTGAGGCAGGCCACTTAACAGGCCAGAAGGAGGCGAGATCAGAGCAAGGGAGCGAGGGATCATTGTCCACAAGTTAATCGATCGCAGATGGCGTCGTGGTCACGGACGGAAAAAAAACCAAAAAACTAAATGGGTCGCGAAATATACTTGGGCGGCCGTTAATATAGCTGGGTGGCCCGCCCAAGTATAGTCTATGTGTGGGAAACCCTGCAATTATGAAATAGACTAACTCTGCCAACAGTAATCTTTCAAAAAAAATGCAGCATGTTTCACCTAATAGAAATGTCTTGGGCCGTTGTAATGCGTTTACACCGGTCAGCCACTGTTGTTGTCTTCTCAAGCAACACTTAACACTTTAAACATGATGTTGAGTCCAATCGTACACATGATCTCATAAAAAACAAAACCCTACGAACAACCCTTCCTGCAAGCAGTCAGAAGTATGTGTCATCATATAATCATGTGAAGTGGCTGTGACTGGTTTTTCTACCTGGAGCGCAAAGGTAACATATTGTGACCCTTGCTTGCTCCTCAATCAGTGTCATGGTAAGAGCTGGGTGTCTGTTTCTGTCCAAGCTGAACAGTTAATACTATGATTGAAAGTGTAAGGAAAAGCACAGGATATCCTTGTAAAAGACTTGTTTTAAAAGATCAGCCAATTTAGTTCAAAACAAACACCATCTCCTCTTAATGTTTTTAAAAAAGTTATCTTGACACTGTTATCTTGACACTGTGTGGTTAGCTATTTTTTCCAGTGACATATCTGCAGAGCTGGACAGTTCCTACATTGAGTACACAATCATTTCCATCCCCTTCCCTTTAGCCTCTGTGGTTTCTTTTAAGCTCTATCTCGTGCTGTCTCTAAGAGGAACCAAGAAATGACATTTAGGAACAGGATGCATCTGTGAGCATATCACCCTTTTTCTCAAAGCTAACTTATCATCTGGGATTCCTTGTCAGTGCCTGCAGTTTAGGAAATGGGTGAAAAATGATGGAATGTTTAATAGTTGCACAAACAAATAAATATTTAGGACATCATGTTCAACTATTTTTGATCCATACTATTTAAATATAGAGGGGTAGTGGACATGGATTATTCAGGGTGAGATATAGAGGTCAACACCTAATGCCACATATAAGTGGTGAAAAGGGCTGCACGATTTGGGGAAATAATTGCGATTATTCGATTTGCGATATTTGTTTTTAAGCGACCCAACGGAAGTTTATTGTATAATGCGGCCATATCTCCGTCTAGGAAGGTCGTATCAACATGCTCCCGTGTCTAGCACCCCCGCAGCCCGAGCTACGAGTGAAATAACTAAACTTACATGAAACTTCTGTTGGGTTGCTTTAAAGTCAAGCTTCAGTTAAAGATTCACCCTGTAATAGATGTAAAACATGCAATGGTTAGCATTACTAACCTGACTCAGATGGTTTGTTTCACCAAACCATCTAGGAAAGCTCCATTGGAAGCCATTTGGAAAAGTATTTCAAAAATACTTGGCAAGTGATTGGATCAATCTGAGGTGGAGAGGTTCCAGCCGGGAACCTCCACCCCGCTGCGGTACCCGTGGTGGGACCCGTGGTGGGACCCGTGGTGGGACCCGTGGTGGGACCCGTGGTGGGACCCGTGGTGGGACCCGTGGTGGGGGTCAGACGGTGCGTCTTAGTCACGCTTCATATCGACCGGCCCGGGAAGGAAGAGACACGTAGAGTGGGGGAAGTGACAACTGACACTCCTCCGGCCATCAGAGTTGAACCCGCAGTTTGGAGGAGCCGACTGCCAGAGCACCGGCACTAGGCCGGGCTGGTGGAGGCCCTCCGATGGTGGGTCGCGTTTGCCATTCGATCAGTGAGAGGAGAAAAATGAAACAAAAATGGTCAACATCCGTTAATATATGGATGAGTGGGGGGGAAATGGCTGGACACAGGCCGTGGGGGGACACCCGAGACCGGGCAGTGTCCCCGGTAGAAGGAACTGGGTGAAATAGCCAAAAAGATAGGCACTCGTGAGGCGGGGAGATTCCCCTGTCAACTCCCGTTATATTCCTCCATGGTGTCATTTGAGCGAAAAATGGCTAAGTCAACTTTTACGAGAACCAGGCTGGGGGGGTCAAAAGGGCTTGACCAAGGCCAATCCAAAGTGCATGGTGAGCGGATCATTGTGATTTGAAAACTTCCATCAGACGATTCCTTCGGGGGGCGGGGGGAAAAACGTGTTCGTCAGAATTGTCACTTCCTGTACTGAGAGTGGAGGTGTCCTGAGAGTGGAGGTGTCCTGACAGTGAAGCCTGCACCAGAACTGTCCTGTGAGTGGATGCCTGCAGGCAGACCCCTCTCACAAAATCTGTTTTTGATGACAGAGGAATTTACATTTTTAAATATAAAGTTATAATTTTTCAGCATACCAGATATCTAACAATTAAATATGTATTTTTCTGTTCTCAAGCATCAACCCTACTTGCGTACATTTTCCATTGTATTCGGTACATCTTGCTGTAACATATTTATGTATGTCTTTAACTCAGATGAAGCTTAGTCAGTTTTTTTCTTCTGATGAATCTCTATTGGTTTTAACTAGGATGCTTGAGGCCACTGAGGCAAAGAAGCAATCAAACTGATCGCTCTGCACCTGCAGTCGGAATATTTAATCAAGCTATTTGCTGAACAGCCGCTAAGCATTTAACAGATAACTGAGTCTGCAACATGTCTTGTCAGCTAAACTTGCACAATAGCCCTTATGTCACTGTTATTTATTCACCAGAGCACGGCCATGTCACACAGCTACTGTACCCGTCTCTCTCTACAGGTACAAGGCAAACAGTTCATATCTGCATGTGTAAGTAAATTCTAGTTAAAGTATCAATGCCTTTCTAATTAACAGAAAGACCTTGACTCAGTGCTTTCACTTCCTATGTTTTCAGTTCTACATGCATGTAAATGGAAAGGTTATAATTCGTCGCTGCCTCTGAATGAAGTCGTCCCTGTCTTCTAAGCATCAGAGATCAGCACACTTTATCCTTCATATTGGTTCTTTGTGTCTACTCGTGCATCTTTAATCCTTCCATAGTATTTTTCACCATATTGTCTGTGCATTTAAGGTGACACACACACACACACACACACACACACACACACACACACACACACACACACACACACACACCCGTCACAGAACCAAAAAACAAGTCTGTGAACATGCTGGCTTCACACAAATTTGCCCTGATGTCAGCCGTATCTTGAAGTGTTTACACTGGGGTTTATTTTGATGCACTGTAGGTCACATTATGAAGAGATGAGGGCAGTGTACAACTTTCAGCCTTGGTCACAGGCAGTGGCGGCGCCAGGGTATGGCTGGGGCTACAGCCATACCAAGAAATGGCTTAGCCCTACCATGAAAAATGATGTTAAAGTAAGCAAAAATAAAGTCCGCCAACTCGCGCGGAGTAAATTGCACAGACAGCAGTTAGTAAGATTGATTTCAGCAGCCACTTGTCTGGAAATACCGAAGACTAGAAACGGTTTTGAAAACGTTTGTCATGTAGTGATCGTCTTCTCAATAGAACACCTTTGATAATGTCTTCTGGCCAATCAGAATCACGATAACGGGGTGGTGTTGTTGCAGGAAGTCCATACAGTTCAATTTGAAATTGAGACAGGGAAATAATCTAAACCTCACGCGTGGCGTTTCACTGTCACAGGGGGCGATATAGCGTGTATGTAATTACATTGCAAATACTGACTTGAGCCCCACCACTGTATGGGTTAGCCCTACCATAGACTACCCAACACAAATACTCTGGCGCCGCCACAGGGACTCCCAAACCAAGATAAACACAGTTTCCATGCAAACAGCTGCTGTGTTCACAGTGTGCATGCTTTGTTATCCGTACAAAACATCATGCCTTGACCAAACAGGCCTTTGCCCTCGTAAAGATGTACCAATGCAAGAGTGGTACACTCGAAACATGTATGTTTGCTACGATCTTTGTTGCAAATGTCTTAGATTATTACAAGGTAAAGCAAAAGGCAGATGTTAAGTAGATATACTGGAGCTATCTGCTGTCTTTTTGGGGCTGATACCTTTTGATGAAATGAAGGTAGTTGGCATACGGCTGATTAATATGGTTGTAAAGTATCGTATCAATGATGCAGACATTCCTGGTCCCCAGATGATAAATCCTCCTTCCGACAAGGATATCTGTTAATAGAACGAATTTTTATTCCTATAAATTGGAACAGCAAAGCTTCCTATGAATTCTTGAAGGATCTTGTGTCTTATCATAATTAGTCATTTGTTCTAAGTAGCTTGTCTGACTAAGATGGTGAAAAGTGTAAACCTTATAGCTTCTTAGCATCAGCATACAAGCATTGCCATCATGCTGATGACGTAGCATCTAGTTTAAAGCAAAGATAACCTTAGAGCTTCGAGCATGGCTCGAGACCTTTAGTCGTGCTAAATGATATTGTCACACACACAAGTATCACCATTGCTACAGTTCTGGTGAAAGTAGTTGTATTATTATTAGTGACCCTTAAGTTAGAAAGATCTTTTGCTTTCCCCAGATGGTTTTGATTTGCCAGCAGTTGCACAATAAACATTGCAATATGATTGAAACAAGTGCAGGTCTAATTGTTTCCTTGTCGCTGGCATCACTCACTGCAGGGCAGAGTGATCAGTGTTTTTTTTTAATGGCCTATTTGATCCTCCATCTCTGCCATGGGAGGAGGGTGAGAATGCATCCTATCTACATTATTAGCATACTGTACTGGTGATGAATAGGCTCATTGTGCCCCTTTGTTGTCTTATGCTAGCATCCTAGAAAGAATGCTGGTACAACGCAGCGCTTGGTCCCATGATGGGTATCGTTGCCTTTGTGCTTGCTCATTGAGGCCTTCTGTATCTCCCTCTCTGCGTTGCCATCCCTCCCCCTCTTTTGTGAAACTGCTGAATTATTTTCTCCCAATTCATCATCAACCAATCTGAGGAGGGTGTCGAGCCAAAAGTTGGAGTGACCTCGGGTCACATCGTGTATGCTAAACAGGACATTTATGTAAAGGTCCGGAACATTTACTTAAGTGCACTTCCAGTGAAGGCTTTATGTTTTAATCAATGTATTGATACATTTCTCATTTACCAACAAATGTATTATAATTAAATTAATGCAGTATGAGTTTGATCTAATTCATCCATGCACTGGAGTACCATATTTAAATGTGTTTTTTATAAAATAAAAGGTATTGGTTATACTGATTAATGAGGACATTTATGAATTTGTTTACAGATCTTCTACAAGTATTTGGTTCAGATGTTTGTCAGAGAATACACATTTTTTTTGTTATTTAGTTTGGTAATTAGCAGAGGTGGGAGTAAGTCCTACATGTGCAAGTCATGAGCAAGTCTCAAGTCTTGACCTACAAGTATCAAGCAAGTCCCAAGTCACTGTGGTGAGTCAAGCAAGTCCCAAGTCACTGTGATGAGTCAAGCAGGTCAAGTCAAGTCATACAACATTCTGATGAATAATACGCCCAGTTTCCACATTTAAATCAGTTAAAAGACAGTGGTTATGAAAATGGATTCAACCCACACTATGATCTTCATTACATACACAGCTAATCATTTGAAATTATTATTATTATTAATTATTAATTTATCTGCTGGTGGACTACCTGAGAGATATACAGCAGGAGAACACGCCGTCCACCGCGGAGAATAAACAGAAGGGCAACCATGCTCCGGGGTCTTCTTCGCTGCTTTTGGTGTATTTTGTGGCGGCAGCAGCGCCACTTACAGGCCTGGAATATGTACTACAGCGTTTCCAGCATTTCCAGCGGTCTAGTGTGAACGGACACGTTAATGAATCGAATGCGCTTGAACGGAAGACTTTTTTGCGTTTGCGTATGTGTTTTACTGTATGCGTCCTCGTGGGGCCGGGGTCTAAGCCAAACTATATCCGGTCACAGAGATCTGATATTTTAAAGTAAGGTCAACACATATCGACCCTAAATATAGTCTATATTAAGAACGAGAAAAGTCTTAACATATATATCGTTTTTTGTAAACATATGACAAATGTGTGAGGGTGATGACGTCAGAGCATCGTCCTATGTGCCGGGCTTAGCCCCGGACAGCCCCAGCCCAATTTAACCCCTGGGTATTTGTGAGGGAGCTCCTATATGGCATTACCCCGCTGAAGCTCACCAAAGTTTAATATATTTCATAGTTTTGTCAATTGTTTTGTTTATTGGTCAAATACTGGTTTCTACTGGTTTCTGAGGAGTTTTACTGGAATGAAAGAGCACAGAAGCAACAAAGCAGCATACTGCCTTAACCCTAACCCACAGAGAGGTTGAAGTGCATGTGGAGAGGAGGCTTCAGTAGTCTGTCTGCACTCTGTTTAGTTGTGCTATCTTACAATCAATATAGTAAATGTGAGGTAAAGTGTGTCGCCAATGTAACCGGTTAGAACTCGAAGTTGCGATGAGGTCTTAAAATGTATGGGAAGGGTCTTAAAAAAGGTCTTAAAAGGTATTACATTTGACTTCAGGATTCCTGCATATACCCTGTATAAACTAAGTAGGACGATTCAAAACTCACTTAATTGGGTTCATTTAGAAATTGCTTCAGTTTATCATCATAACGGATCAAAAAGTTCAGATTCATTTTTACAATAAATCAAGGAATGATGCACTTCTACAAACAAAAACAACATAATTAAAACATTTAAACAAACTACTAAAAGTAGATGAACTACATTATTCAACAGTTTACAGTAACTTCTGATGATAACACGGGAAATAAACGAGGCATCTCTCTCTCTCTCCCTCTCTCCCTCTCTCCCTCTCTCTCTCTCTCCTGACAGCCCGTCAGTATCAGGGTTAGTCCAAATGAATCCCTTGGTGGTTCTAGTGTTCATTTACCGTTTTGTCTTCTCTTTGCTTAATCGATTTGAAACCAAGTCTAACGTAGCTTAAACTTAACGTTAGCTTTCTAGCTAACACAACACATGCACGCACCTTTCTCTGTGTTTTGTTGTAGTGACGAATGAAGTTGGATGCTGTGGTGGTCCTGTCACTGATCTTTATGCTGCAGACCCTGCGTACCGCTGTTCTCTTCTTATTATCGTCATCGACAACATAATCCTTGAATCCAAACGTGACTATTTTTGGAGTAACGCTAGCCGCTGCCATGTTAACTGACACTCCTGCCTACTAGTGGGTTGCCAGGTTTGCGCGCATGGTGCTATAATCACCCAATCACATTTGGAAAAAACTAAAAGTAATATCTCAATACAAAAACAAACGCAAATATTTAATTAAACAAAGTCCTTTCAAGTCATCGGTCTCAAACTTAAGTCAAGTCTCAAGCCATGAATACCAAGTCAAAGTCAAGTCTTTTATCAATGTTAGTCAAGCAAGTCTCAAGTCCAAAAATATGCGACTCGAGTCGGAGTCATGTGACTCGAGTTCCCACCTCTGGTAATTAGTATATGTTATAACCAGAAGATATGTTGTTTGATAATGAATTCTAAAACTTCCAAATATTACTCGCGCCTCGAGAAAATAAGATTTCACGACTTGCGTACAACTCAACACGTTTCCTCGTTTGGGCAGTCATTATTAGCTTTGTGGGGAGACGCATCACATTACGTTTCATTGAGCTGACGCTTTTACCAAAAGTGACTTAAAATCAATCAATACCTCATAGATACAAACTCGGAACAACAAGAACAAATACACAGATTTACCTAAAATAAATCAAACCATTGTAAGTGCTGGTGCATTCATTTGAAATAGGCTAAACTCTTTTAAGTGCTACATTTTCCTTTTTTTGTGGTGGCTCTAATGGCCAAGGTTCAGGCGAAACAGGTGGGTTTTCAGTTGGCGACGGAAGATACGTAAATGATCTGCGTTCCCCTCGCAGTGAGAGAGAAGCAAGCCGATTGCCCGATTGCGGAGTGAAGTCCACGTGCTGGTGCGTATGGTTTAACCATGTCCTGGGTGTAGGAATGACCGGATCCCTTCACGGCACAGTAGGCGAGTACCAATGTCTTCAAGGGGATTCCGGCAGCTCCTGTCTGCAGAATAGTATATGGAATCTAAAGACACTGACTGTAGTGTTCTTCTGTACATCTTGTTGTTTGTCTCATTTGTTATGGAACAAAAACCTAAAGACACCCATCTATCGTAGTCACATTTTAAGAAGGGAGAACTTGTCTCATGTCACTCTGGCTCTGAGTTTCTATCAAGGTGGTAGGAGCTTCGTTTTACAGGATCACAAGGAGCCCTTTAATGTTACCTAAAGCTCTTTGTAGACCTGAGAAACTCGCACACGGAACACACAGTGGCCCAAGCAGACGATTGCATTTCTTCTTTAGCTGAAGGTTCATAAATGATGGACCATTGGTATACTTCACTATTTACCTTTACAGCCACTAAAGACCTCATTGTTTATCTGACCTGAAAAACATCAAGTACATTTTCTTTAGGTTTTATAGCCTGACCCTCACTGAAACTTGACCACTCAAGTATTAATTTAGCTCGAATGCCTGTCATTATACTACTAACTCATTCCCAATGCTTTTCATGTTACTGTGATGAAGGTAAGGACCCTTTTCACACAGAGGAGAAGAACGATCGACACCATGGTTTTGCCTTATTTCCACCATTTATTTCCAGTATTATGCTGTTTATTTTAAACCACATTAGACATTTAGTGTATGCCCTTTGTGCAACAGGACTGTGTTGAACTTGGCCCTACTTGGCCTCATAACAGACCCTGTTGTAATACTTTCAGCTTTATATAATTTCCATTCAGCAGCATCTTTGTCTCTTTCCCAATGTCATCAAAGCACAGCCCCTTGTGTCTGTTGCTTCAGTTGTAACCACTGTTGAGGATAGATGTATGCGTCTTCCAGCTCACTAATCCCACCTCCTCTTATTACCTTTAATGGACATGCTCTGCAGAAAGACTTCATCACACACTTGCATTTACCTTTTAAAATGCTTGTAGTTATTCATGAGACAGGGTATAAATGAGATTGATGGTTTTGTTGCTATACACAAAGGCCACGGAGGAGCTGTAGCATGTTGACAGTTTTGTGACTCATACGTCAACGTGACTGCAGTGGTGTTTGCAGTTCTCTCTTGCCAGGCAGGAGTCTCTGTGCATTCTAGAAGTGAGGCATGCTATGGGCATATTTATCATCAGGCAGGATTTGTGCCTCTCCTGTGACATGTTTCCATGCTTTAATATTCATTCACGTATTATGGGTTGGAGCGCTAGCCAATAGTGCGAGTGTTAGATAGTGATGTCAATATGTTACGGGAGTCCAATTGGTGTTTTAGGCGGGGGCGGGGAGTGTGTGGGAGAGAGACTCCCTCTGGAGGGAACTTTGGGATTTTAGCCTTTGCAGACCATTGACATGCACACAAACCTATACAACACTACAGGAAAGGGAAAACCCAAAATGCATAATGGGGCTCTTCTAAAAGCTGTGGCTTGATTTCCATTTAACATGCATGGGATAATTATTAGTCACAAAAGATGAGCCCTAAAAAAACATTTGTTCCCCCTACGAGCTATTTTGTAGCAGGCTCGGCAGGTCAACTTTTAAATGCATAAACAGACCGTGAGTATTTAAGCTGGAGTTGACCAGGGGCTTTTTTAGAAAAATATAGGATGATGTAGAAATTCTCGCGAGACATGATGCCCATATACAAGATGGCGCCATGGACGTAAACAACGCGACGTCTGCGCTTCGTAAAAACCAAGCTGACTATGCCGTCCGACAGTCTTTTTGACATGATTTTCATATTTATGGAGCTGATTATACTGTTTTTGTCGAACAGGAATATTGTTTTCTGGAATCACTTCAACATTTTATGGGGAACATGGGCATTTTGGTATGAGGGCGCACACCGAAAGTAATAGGGCGCAGCGCCCCTGTTACCCGGTTCAGACAGAACCCTGGTTTACTGTCTGCTCAGTTTTGTAACCTTGATTATTCTTTGCCACTGCATTTTATTGGCAAAGTAGGTGTGGTATGAATTAATCGACAAAACAGATTGTTCATACATTGTGCTGAATTGTAATTATTGTCCTTTCCGAAACCATGTGTGAAGCTCTCTTGCAAAAAGCACTAGTCAGGAAAAACAGATGTACATGTTATGGACAGTACTTCATCACACGAATGAAATATGTTGGCAGAGGCTGGTTAAGCAATGTTGTCATGCTCAAACTCTGCAATGGTACTCGGCAGATGTACAAGGCGCTTGCCAGCTGAAAGTGACCTCTCCATTGTAAGGAAGTGCGGTGCTGAATACAGAGCAGATGTTCTTGGAAGTCTGATCAAGCGAGACAGAGTTTCTATTTTAAATCTTTTTTTGATTTGTTTTAATAGAGATTATTACAACTATACCACAAAATGTCTTAAGATGCCGTTATTTTATGAACCCTTCTTTTTCTAGGTTTGCACTTTTGAATTATTCCTTATTCCTAATAACAGTGTGTTTCTTCTAAAACTACCGAGTCACACTCCCAGAGGTTTGAAACATCAGATTTCCACATGTGGTTTTCAACCACCCACTCTGAATGCACTGTTCATCCATTTTGGCCCAGCATCCCACTATCTCCTCTGTGTGTTGGCAGACTTCCACACTCACCTCTCCAAGTTTAAAAATATCTGACCTGAAACAACCTTGGTTATCTCCTTGCTATGGCCACGCATATTTGACATGTCTGGAAGAGGACACTTGATGAGACACTTTTGTCAGCGTTCAATGTTTTATTTGTTTATCTTTAAACAAAAAAACTTGAGAAATCTGAATTTGTCTTTTTATCTTCCCAAAAACCAAATCAGGATTTTGACCTTGAAAGGTTCAGAAGAGACGACATGGTGGTGTGATGTTCTGTCAGGAAAAACTTCAGAGTGCAGAATTTCTCAGCTGCTTGCTAAAAGCAAGTGCATGTCTATTTTCAGGATGAACACCTATGGTATTGATGCTTTGTAAACATTGCTACAGTGTAACCTTTGAGTACTCAAGAGAAACATCTTAAGCAATGTTTTTAACGGGTCATCATTCACCTAAAATGAGTAACACAGGCTTGATGTCTGTCAGTGTCAAAAGAAGATAACACATCTCAGTTCAGAATGTCTGTCATGGATTTGAGGTAAGAAACATACATGTTTTGCTCTTATGTTTGAGTTTATTAGTTCCAGGGTGCCTTCCTCTTCTTGTCTCTGCAAGCTTGTTGAAACTCAATTTCCACAGATACCAAATATCATGTTTGATCACTACATGAACCAGCCAGAGAACAAACGTCTCTCTTGCCTTAGTCTGTGTAATGTCAAATCTCAAAGGACTTGCTCGTTAGCTGGGGATAACAAGTCATGATTGGTTATTAGCAAGAGCAGCTGGCACAGCATGGATATCTGACCGTACCATGTTGTATTGTTTAGTGTGTAAAACGGGCACCTCCTCTAGTCAACATGACAATTAAGCAATGTATACTTTTCACTGAGTCTATTAAGGGAATCCTTTTCCAAGTCTAATTCTTTTGAAATAGCACTCACCTAAGGAGCAATTGACGAACAAGTCAAAAAGGGACATTTTCACGTTAAAGGAGAAAAGAGCTCCTTAAAGTAAAACTCTAACTTTTTAATACTTTTTTATTATTTCAAGTGACAAACACATGCAAGTGTTCAAATAGCCACTTAAACACTTTATTGCAAGCACAATGAAAGTGCGTCATCCATCACACACTTTGTAGTTTAGAACCAGATGCTACTTAAGGTTGTTTAAAGTGAGTTGCTCTTATGCTCACGCTTTACAGCTGTGGAAACTTGTTGTGGGAAGTATGGGTTCATGTTGGGGGATAGGGGCCTCCTGGAGGAAATACCTAAGCCTACTCCAAAATAAATGGCATTCTCCTCTCTTAAAAGCAGCTCTGCAGCTGAAGGAAGCACTATCAATTGAACTACATACTTAGTTTGTAGCCTTTTCAACAAGCTAAGACGTCACACTTACTTAAGTATAAAGCTGTGGGTTGAAACTATTGCAAAAGGCAGAGGAAGAGGGCTGTGAACACAGACTGTTGGTCAGAGTGGTCTGTTATCACAGATGACATCATGCTTCAGAGGAAGAACATCTGCGCCTTGTGCCTGAGCAGAAACTATAAACGATCATCTCTGTTCGCTGCATGCGTATAGTCCCCTCTTGTTGAGACACTCCTTGGCCACTTTTGAAGATCTCTTTTTCTACGCCTGTATCACAAGGCATGCCGATGATCTGTTTCGCAAAGGCTGTTGAGATCCTCTTTCAAGCCTCTTCTACAGGCTGTCATGTGGGCTGCCGGTGACTGTCCTAGTTAGTCAGGCTTTGCAGTGATGTCAGGGTCCCTAGCGCTTGATGCAGGGCCGGGCAAAGCTCTCTAGTAATTACAGCACTCGTTCAGTACCAGGCTGTAATGTCAGCACCCCCTCCTTTCTTTCTTCTTGGCCGGATTGATTCAGGGTTTTCATTCCAACTGCCACTGACCATGTCCTCAGGGTGAAGTGCTTCCATCTCCTCTCAATAACTGAGATGTGACTAATGGGCCCGAGCACCATGAGATGGACATGCCCATCAGCAGTGTTCCAATACTCTGAAAGGGTTCAGGTACACCTCTGAACATTGCTGGGCTCTATTATCATTATGTGTAACTTGAACTTTGAGCTAATACTTTTTTTTAATTTGCAAAGATATCTTTTATTTCATTATAGTGTACAATAATCAATGCCATTTACATTGTAATATCACAGTACAGTCGCTACACTCCGCACTCCCTCCCTCCACCCGCACATGCCCACACAGGCACAACCAAAACATGCTTATCACGATAACTTAAACGGAGCCATGAAAAGAAACATAGAAAGGAAAATAAATAAAAAATAAAAACATCAAAGTTAAACAAATAATTATACAATACAGCGACAATGTAGACAATGACAACACCACAACTAGTATACTACTAGTACTAGGCCGTCAGGACTAATAGCCACATAATGCACCATTCCATCACTGGTCATATCTCAGATATATTTTCCAAGTGAGAAAACAATGGCAACCACAGAGCTTGAAAAACATGTCCACGATTATAGTTTTCCAATGTCATTTTCTCCAGAGGTAAAACATGTGTCCTCTGATCAATGAAAAGTTTAAAAGTTGGGGGACGTTCATTCTTCCAGAATAAAAGTATACATTTCTTGGCAAAATATGTTATTGTGATTAGTATTCTGTAATGTTTGGGATTCAGTTTAAAGTTTGGCATGTCATTTAACCGGTAAAAGACATCTTAAAACAAAACTAATGTGTACTTTTTTTAAATCATTGTGGGTTGGCTATTTGAAGATCGATTTAAAAGGCAGATGATTCACGAAATATGGTGAACATTTGATAGATTGACAGCTTAGTAAGAAACAGCCCCGTGACTATTGGGGTTGAGTTCCAATGGCACTGGAGAAAGGTTTCTGATCTTTGAGATCAGTTCCTGATTTTAATTTGTTTGTTTATGTCATTGATGTTGGGCTTGTTATTTCTGTCGCCATTAGAGAAGCGGTTCTGGGTAGGGATGTCCCGATCACCTTTTTTTGCTCCCGATCCGATTCCGATCATTTGATTTTGACAATTTGCCGATACCGATTTTTGCCGATCCGATCTTTATGCAATGCATTAAGAAAAAAAAAAGGTAACAGATAACGGCTGGTCATCCAATGCGATGAATTCAGCCATCTAGTTATTTGTTTGGCCTTTTCACTGTTCTGGGGCAGTTTCTCTTTCCTTTTAAAAGTCTCTGAAAGTGTTGGTTGTTTCAGTGCCGTTACCTGAGTGGCCGCTGTGTACTCGCCGTGTTGTTGTTGGTGTTTGTTTCTCAGGTAGCGTATTAGATTGGTCGTGTTGAACGTAGCTCTGTTCTTTCCACCACGCGGAACCTCCGCCTTGCAAACATTGCATCTGGCTGTTACACTGCCTTCGCTTTCAATTTTATAATACTTCCAAACTCCTGACATTTTCTCTGTCCCGACTCCCGAGTCACCAGCTGAACGTAGCCTCTCGTTAGCTTACTGCTACTATTAGACACTGCGCCCACTCTGTTGCCAGATTTCAGAGAAATAAGCAACCAGGTCTGAAAACAAGCCCAAATAAAGCAACACATACATGATGTTGTGTAATTTTAAACCAAAACTAAGTCCTCAGGATGACTTTAAGACGTGAACATGGTAATTTTTGTTTTGTAACATTAAATAAAAAAAAAAAAATTTTATAAAAAAAAAAAAAAAATCCAGATCCCCGATTTTTTTCTCCCGATCCCCGATCTTTTGAAAATCACGTGATCGGCTCCGATCCCCGATCACGTGATCGGATCGGGACATCTCTAGTTCTGGGGTTACCTCAGTATCCCTGCTTCCGGTTAGTTACTATTACTAACAGCTTTTGTTTTTCCAATGGGTTGATGACAGTCTCCTGTACAGTAAGGAACCTTCTTGTTTTCTTTAGCGGATCCTTATTCGACGTCCAGGGAGTTGGTATGCTAGGTACAAAGCTCTTCTAAAATAAATCGCTCCATCCATTCCAGAGCCACTCGGGGGAATACTACACTGAATAGTGCACCACTTCCGTGTCTGGCATAGTCATGGGAGGCAACACAAATCCCCAAGGGTGGTGATTTAGTGAGAATCTGATCCCAGAGAATATGGTCTCAGTCGATGGCAGTGCAGGCCAGCAGGCAGACATGAAGCGGGTGGCCTGGGTTGGCCTCGGTCTTCTCTTAATTGTCCAAAAGCCACATGTCCTCCAGAGACACAGCTCCAGCTGCCAGGATCAATACATGGTTAGTTTCTTGAGATGTACCCAAGACGGAACATCACAGGAGGGAATGTCAACCGTTTAGTGCATGCATGTTTTCTGTTTAACTGGGAATCCTCACGACGATAAGTGAGCAGTGCATGCGTTTTCTGTCAGCCAATCCACACTGACGGGACATTAGTGCATTGCTAACCTGTCTTAACCAGACTGAGAGACAGCAGCGACTTACTGAAACAACATACTATTCTTGTCCAAGGGATGCAATTAATGGTGTTTGTACCCCATGTATTAAATCATTGAATTTATTCTCCTGCACACCGAGAAAAATAAATGTGAGGGGTCAGTATGGATTAATAGATTTATTAAAAATAAGTTTATCTTCTCCATGACTCATCTCAAATACTTTTTTTTCCTCCAGCCTTTTGCACGAGCAAACGGGTTTCACCTTGTTAAATCTGTCACCTGGCCCCCGCATCGTTTTGCCTCTGTCAATCCTTAAATTCGCTACTCAGTACATCCGCAGCCTAAATTACGCTAAGCAATACTTGAAGCTTGATATTTGAAAAAGGTGACTCGCAACTTGCTTTTTCTTTATGCAGCAGGATCATACACTCCCTCGCATCAAATATGATTGAGTTACAGCTTGAAGAAAGTCTTATAAAACTGTGTGCATCCTGCTGTTTTAAAAGTAGCTCTTTCACAAGACTGTCATATGACAAAGCTTCTGGATCACTCTGAACTCAACTGTCTTGTTATAGGAAATCAATTTAAGGCAGGCCCAGCAGTTTGCACTCACCATCAAGCTAACCTTAGCACGCAGTGCAGACCGAGGCAAATCGATAATCAGCAAGCAGCAGGCGTAAACGGCTTTGGCTCTTGTACTTTGTCTTGGCAGAATTTCCGCTTCAGTGTCTGAATTTCAGTTTTCCAGATGTCAGTAGGTCTATGAATACAACTGCAGTGTCGCTCAGTTCATATGAAATGCGAATGTAATCATATTCTCAATCTTTTACATTATGTAAATATTTCAAGTTTATATATTTGAATCTAATCCTGACACATTTCTGTTTGGGTATTCTGTTTCCTTTGCTATGGGTATTTGATATCCTTCTGTGTATCTTACCCATTTCAGCAGCATCAGCATGATGTTTTATAAAATGTGTGTTGTCTCCTCAGCATCTTGTACTTTTTTGTATTGTTTATTTTTTTTTCCAATATGTATCTAACCTTGACCGAATGCCGGTCAGCAGTAGAAATGCTCATCATTGGATCAATTGCATCGCAATCCTTAGACATTTTTTAAACCAGGCCAAATCGGACACAGACCGGATTTGACCTGTCCCTGTACTGGTTCTTTGGAAGTAGTTCATAGTAGTTTCTCATTTAAACTTATCAAAGTTCATCAAATCTCATTGGCCCGAAACAGTATTTTTCCCTGTTGACCTGCACTGTAAAAGAAACGTTTGTAATTCAGAGAATAATTAGTTTTGAACGAAATAAACTACCCAGCACGAACACTTTATAGCCCTTCATCAAATCATAAGGGTCTAACAGTTGTAAAATGCGCTAAAAGCCAAACCCTGAAATAGTTTCCCTCACCATTCATTTGACTGGGCCAATATTGGCTGTGATGAATCGAACTAGAGGCGGGGCTTAAGCAAAAGGCTAGTGAGCACGCTCTTTGGGCCCATTTAAGTACTTTTGCTCTCGAGAGTCAGGCCATTTTGGCTGTATGATTACGCACCACCTGAGCAACTAGAAATGAACGGCCCCCAACACTGTATCCAGTTCTCTTTATACATCCAAGGGATTAAACCTGCATGGATTATTTGTTCCAATACAAACTAATCCTAAAACATGACTAATCCAATGTTTCCCATGAGTTATTTTGCAGTCCAGTAGGACCCACAACAGTTTAAAATACTTCCGTTTTGTTACATTTCATCCATGTGCAAACCTTGCCTGGACCTTGACTCTTCCCGTGGGCGTAGACTTAATCCTCTCTACTATCTCCATATGGGAGAGGGAGGGGTCTCCTGTCAACCACGGTGGGCTATTCTCAGTGGGGCCTGCAGCAACCCACCCAACCCAAGGATCCATCTCGAAACGCGTCATGTTTAACATGCTTTGCGGGTGTGACTTAATTTGCTGTATCGGAACCATTCATATTGATAATGGACAACCAATTATGATTGAATTGGCAACTCGAGCACACTATTGTTCATCCAGACTCATAAGTTAGCTCCCAAAGTGCACCACATAGATGCATTTTAATAAATTACATTTTGCATCCAAAATTAAGGGTAATAACTCATATTTCTTCATATCTCGATATTGAGATGTCACTTTTTTCCAATATGGTGCAGCCCTATGATGCACTCTTCAATGAGGGCCTTTGTGTCCACTGGTCACTTGAGCTTCCCTCCACTTGATCCCAATTCCTAAATCATTTCTGTTTTTCAGCTGACCTAAGGTCACTTGTTAGGCAACAAGCACACCATTGTGGATCCTTTCTCCCTCCTCCTCAAACGGTGGACTTTGATGCCTACCACTCAGTGACTCGGTGATCCCTCCTAATGAGACCAGGGACTGTCCCCTCGCAGTGCTAGAGTCCATTCCCCCAGAAAGACACACGGAACAGTGACAACAGTTACTGGCATCGCAGCTAAACACCCTGTCCCTGTCAACAATAGATACTCCACTTCCTACCAGAAATACACCCACCTAGTTAAATGTAATTCTTGGGTTAGTATGATTTTAATCTTTCTTCAGGACTACCATGTATTGTATTCCTGAATGTTCCACAGCCACAAGAAATTGGAATATCGGTGTGAGAAATGACGTGTTTTGGGGCACTGTATGTGTAACCTTAACACCTCTTGGCGATTGTATAGGTCTTGTTTTTCATAAGTGGAGAATCGAGTCATGTGTGAGCAATGCCTAACATATTCTTCATGGTCAATAAGAACTTTTTCCCCACGTAGTATTCCTGAAAGCCACCACACTATAATAAAGCACATTTCACGTGTGAAAAGTATTTGTGTACGGTAATGTAATGCTAACTCATCATCTTGTGTTTTCCCAGGAGGCTTTTCGGTGGTGTTTCTGGCTCGCACGCACAGTGGTGTCCGCTGTGCACTCAAAAGGATGTACGTCAACAACGTCCCGGACCTAAATGTGTACAAGAGAGAGATCACTATCATGGTGAGAGCAGCATTGCGTTGTTTGGTTGTAGAAGTTAAAGAAGATGTTATCTGCCTGTCTTTATTGCAAGAGATACATTTTTTTATAAATGTTCATTGCACAACTTTTAATCATGGTAGAGGACATTTAAAATGAACCCTATAAAAAGTGTAACTGTGTCACTGTGGTGTGGTTATGTCTGATCTGAAAGCTTTACTGGAGTTGAACATGATATAATAAGCTCATAATTTGAATGATTTCCACACAGTTGTATTTATCTGTTATTTCGCAGTGTCAAACTAATTCTTGGTTTTAGCTGCATATCCTTTTAAAGGGGCCTTGTTATGCTAATTTCCAGATTTCATAATTGTATCATTACTGTCACATGTTTCCCTGCTTTAGTGTTCGAATAGATCTTTATTTTTCTCATACTGCCTGTGCTCCAGCACCTCTTTTCACCCTCTGTCTGAAACCAGAGCCAAGTCTGCTCTGATTGGTTAGAAAAGATTAGATGGACCTTTAATAATCCCCATAGGAAATTCACGTGTCAAGGCAGCAACATAAGAAGAAGAAGCAAAGATTTTACACATGGAATATACACGGGAATTCAACGAATAAAAGTCAAATAAAAAGTAAGAAATCAAATAAGAATAAACATGTATTAACAGTATTAATTGAAATAACAAATAATTCAAGTTAAACTGGAGTTAAACTATGATCTGGTGAATGTACATATACAAATATGTTAAATGTATATACTTTTATGATGCAGGTATAAGTTGTATGTACATACAGTTCAAATATGATTAATGTTCAGTGCAGGGTCACAGGGTTAACCCTTGGTTGTGCAGCCTGATGGCTACAGGCACAAAGGACTGTCCGAGGCGCTTAGTTAGATGGCTCTGTTGTGATTGGTCAAGCAATCACTGTCCCGCACTGTAGCCTGTCACCTACAATGTGTTGTAGCGCAAGCAAATAGAAGCGTGAGTGTTACCTAGTGATGTCACTATGTTACGGAAGAAAACAAAGGACTACAAATGATGTGTTTCAGGCAGGGGGAGTGTGGGAGAGAAACTCCCTCTGGAGGGAATTTAGCCTTTGCAGACTATTTACATTCACAAACACCTATATATTACAAACAGCAGGAAAGGGGAAACCCAAAAATACATAATGGGGTCCCTTTAATCCTTCCGTGGCTGGAAAACAAAGATTTCTCCCAACTTCAGTGCAAAAAGAGTTTAATTTGCACCGAAAGACACTTTGCTCATTATGTGAACGTTTCACGAGGGCATTGTCGGTTTCACATATTTAATGTAAGGACCTTAATTCCTGTTTAAAGTAGAACTCCCTCATAAAGACGCATGCTCCCATAAAGCCAGGTGCATATAAATTGCTTCATTCCACCTTCTTAAACCATCCGGTTTCATTTCCAGTCTGACGAGAGCTAAAGCCCTTTGGCTGTGTGCTTGTAATACTACCTTGTACAAGTACATTGACAAATACTTTTGTATTACACAGAGCTTGCACTTGCATCAGTACAGCAAACAATTCTAGTTGTGTTTTAGGTCATTCAAAACAAAGATATTTTGAATGTCTTCTTTAACCGAGCAGACATGCACGACTTGGACAACGGAATACGTCTCTTCCTGAACGTTTGACCCCTGTGTGTCAGTGAACAGCTCACTCTGAGCTGTTTGGCTGGCTTTGTGTCTGTTCACTTGCCTCACCAGCTGTATAATACTAACCCACACAGCTGACCTTACTCATTGACACAGTTCTTGCCTGTTGGGACGTCGCCTTAGGTGTGGCGGTTTCCACAACACACTGCAAATCTCTGCTCTTAACAACCAACAACCACAAACACAAACACTGTCATGGTTTAATCCAGCAAATGAATCGAGTTTAGAAAGATTAGTGGAGCGCAGCATGGCGTAAGAACATGAAGGAGTAGAGCAAGCATTCCAGTTGCCACATGCAGTAGCTTGACTACAGACAATAAGACTTAAATTGATTAAATGTTTTTACTTTATCGGAGAAAGAGATCACAAGCAGTCTTTCCTATGGTCAGTTGCACATTTGAATGTGGTTTTCATAGCTTGACACTAGGGATGCTCCGATCGGCAATTTTGGGGCCGGAATCAGTATCGGCCGATACCGATCGCCGATCCGGTCGAGTGGGCGGGGCCTAAATGGAAGATTTAAACATCACTTTAAATTTTCCATTTAAAGTGATGTTTAAAACTCAGTTAATGGCGCTCATTCACTGGAGCTTCCACAAACAACAATCAACTTAATTATTACATTCAAATGATGTACATTATTCAAGTTTACATTCACGTTGGATAATAACACGGGAGAAATGAGCGGAAGCGCTCTCTTTTCCTCTCTCCCCCTCTCTCTCTCTTCTGACAGCCTGTCAGTATCTCATGCAGCTCACTGATCCAGTAATGAGTGACCCGACGGTGAAGAATAAATATATTAATAACTAGTTTAGCTTGTTCCAGAGGTAGATAACATAGCTAAGTGTGTTAGGTCCAACGGCCCCTAGACACGGCGGCATGCGTTGCCGCTTGGCGGTGGGCGTGTCTTGAGCTTGGGGAGTCAACGCGAGCAGCCCGACCAACAACCAACCACATGAATGTCCCGCCCCGGACATACAAAGCAAAGCATTCATGCTACATCCATGCTGGCTGAATATACTGTCTATGCTTGCTAGCTGTCCATTCAAACGAAGTACACTGGATATAAACTCCCCAAACAAGCGAAAACCTACCAGTTTCCCCCACTGTCTCTGCCACCTCCCCCCATGCCTGACTCCTCCGGTTTGTATCCCTGTATGTTCCCTACCGCCACGATCATTTTCTCCTCCTTTTGTTGACATATGGGAAATAACTGCGGTCTGGCTCTCCCAACATACACCCGGTTTGATTGGCTATTGCTTGTACTGTCAGATTTACATACGAGGGATTTGATTGGCTGACGCCTCCGTCGAGGCGGCAAAAGTAGAACATTGCTCTACTTTTGCAGCGAGCACCTCGAGAGAAGCTACGCTTTGCTCCCACAATGCAGTTCGGCGAATCGTGACGTCACCCCATTCAAAGTGAATGGGCAGAAGCGTTGAAGCGGCAACGCACGCCGCCGTGTGTAGGGGCCGTAACTCTTGTGTGTTGCTCCGCTCACCGGTCCGTCACAGCGGGCGGAGCTGCAGGATTTCTGCTTCACACACGTTGCATACCGCTATTTTACTGTCTTTTTCGGACACCTTAAAATACTGCCAGACCGGTGAAGCCATATTGGCGAGCTTGTTTTGCCGCACACAGAGAAAAGTGTCATGTGATCGGCTCTCGCGATCGGCATGTTTAGAGAGCACCGATCGATCGGTAGAGAGCGAGTATCGGCCGATCGATCGGAGCATCCCTACTTGACATGGCTCATTAGGGACGGGTACTAAATAATCGTTAATTTATTTATTTTTACATAAAAAAAGGGAATATTCATTCTGTTCCCAATGTTTTTGCTTTTCCCTTTTTAAAAATAAAATAAATAACAAAGGACCGATAGAAATACCGCTAAAGTACCGGATCGATAAGCAGTATCGGTTAGAGTAGTAGTATCGTTCAAATGACAACGACTTCCATTCCTACTGCTCATACATAGCACAACCAGTATGTAGATACAAGCATAGGCAGCGCGTGAGGCTCAGGTGTGGGAAGGCTAAATAACTTTTTTTTACCTGACGCTGCCCACCTCCGGCTTCTATAGAAAAGAGATCAACTCAGTGAAAGCACCGCCTGCTGACCAATCAGAGCTCAGTGTGCGGAGTTTAAATCTATCGAGTCATATTACAGGATAAAGGAAATACAGTTTAAACTGCCGTATGCAGAGAAGACGCCGACGTGTCGCACTTATCATTCATATCACACTGATATCACATCATCGAGCACATCATCGATCATATAATATCACAATATTTCCTTATCCGAGTCAGCTGAGCCGTATCTGGCCGTGCAACACTTAGTTACATCGTCACATATACTGTATGCAGACGTATTATTTTAAGCAACACATTAAGTTGACGAAACACTCAACTCAAATGTAATTAAAGTCAGATCCCCTCGTGTCTTAGATGGGGCAGTGATATCATAAAACTGTTGTACGCTTTCAAACACTCTGTAGTTTATTTTGTAACCAGCTGTTCTGTATTCACCTTGCAGGTGCAACTATGTGGCTTGTATCCTGGATTATATGTTTAAGTCATGGATGTTTAAAGTTCATATTTGTCTAATATTAGTTTACTTGTCATTAATGAAGTATGACGCTGCACTGTCAGTACACTTGTCCCTGTTTGTGATTGGTCAAATGTAGCTAACCCCGCCCCTTTCACGTGAACGCTTCTCAGCTGGAGAGAGAAACCCTGGCTTGATTTACCGAGTTGATAACCAGCGTCGTATGACCGCTTGGCGAGATCTCGTTTGTTAGGGTTAGTTAAGATAACTCAAACATATCCAGGGTCTGTTACATGGTTACACTTGCTTTTGAAAGAAGCAAAAGTGTGTGTAGTCAATCCACATATTCCCTTTGTAGTCATCTACATAATTACCCTGTGTTTTTTTTAGACTTGTGCAGTTGAAGCTATGTCCTTAACAATGACATTCTTGACCTAAAGAGCTTCATCTTTTTCATTATTACTCATGTGTCTTTCCGTCCTAATCAGTTCCATTTTCTTTCATCTCTTATGTAGAAGGAGCTGTCGGGTCACAAGAACATTGTGGGCTACCTGGACTCCACCATCAACGCGGTGTCGGACAGCGTCTGGGAGCTCCTGATCCTCATGGAATACTGTAAAGGTACAGCCCCTCGGTTTCTTAAACCATGATGTAATCACCTGTAGGCCGGTCACGATAATTCATTTTGTTGGACGATACATTTTCCCGGAAATTATTGCAATAAACGATAATATTGTCGTCACCGTTGTAAGACCATTTTAGACCACTGACATAATAATGATAATATATAATAATAATTCAAGTACATCCTGTCAAACAGAACTTTTTATTGAACATCCAACATTGCAAATGAAATGTGAAATAATATTCAAATATATAAATTATATATAATAAATAAAACAAATTAAATTATAAAAAATTAATTAAATCACACACAACCAAAACAATCAATTAAACAGACTCGGGCTGGAAAACAGAGCTCTGGTGGTTGTGTTTCAGATGCAGTTTAAGGTTGGTCGTATTGCCAGCTTTTGTTGCTACCTTTTTAAAACAAATGCGACACACCGCCCGGCTCACTCAAGTCCGTAGGTTCGCCTCGTTGATTTGGCTTAAATCCAAAATATTCCCACACCGGAGATGTGGAATTAGGTTTGGCAACCAATTCCATTTAACTTCAAATTCCCCTCGAGTAAGTCACACGTTGTCTCCTGCTTGTCTCTATATTATTAATTTGGCTGCTACACTGTTGCACGCAGAGTTTCCTGACTTGGCTGTGTGTAAGCCCCGCCCCTCACAGCGTGCCGGGCTAACATTCTGGTTACATCCTTATGTAAACAAACGATTTTTTCCACAAAATATGAAAGAAGGAGAACCAATTAATAGAAGAAGAAAGAATGGCAGAACTCCATCTCTTTAATAAATATATTTGTTTGAAGACATCAACAACGTTTTTATTTTTTTTAACAAATGTTACCACTTAACTGCGATTTTACCAGCATTCATTTGAGTTTGTCAAGCCCATTTTCGTTTTGTGATCCTTTTTAAATTCCCTCCATGTACTGGAGATGATAACTAGATGTGCTTCTGTACATGTTTATTCCCACATATCCTGTGCTATGTCTTTATTCATTTCAATTTCCCATCACCATCTTGTAAATGTAAGTTTCAATCGGGTCATCTTGAGTGTGAATGGAAGCATACAGGGGACAAATGCAACCGTGCCAGTTGGAAAATTGTGTTTTTGTAAAAACATCGATCATGCTGGGTGGTATTTGGTTTCCAAGCCTGAACTGGTGACCCTAGCTAAAGCTGTCCCTCCACCCCTCTGCTGCAGCGGGCCAGGTGGTGAAGCAGATGAACCAGCGGCTGAATGTGGGCTTCACCGAGGCCGAGGTCCTCCACATCTTCTGCGACACCTGTGAGGCCGTGGCCCGCCTCCACCAATGCAAGACGCCCGTCATCCACAGAGACCTGAAGGTGAGGAGAGCGTTAATCCCCCCCGTCTTGAATAGGCCAAAACACAATATTCCTGGTTGGAGGATCAGAATCGGTGGACAAAAATGTTCGGGGAGGACTAAAAGCGAAATGTGTCACTTAAAAACGTCCTTAACAAAAACCTCCTTAAAGATGCCCTATTATGCTTTTAAGGTTTTTTGCCTTTCTTGTAGTGCGTTTTAAAGGTTTTTGTACATTTTTCTCTCCCACCCCCAAAACCCATGACTTTTATGTGGAAGTTCCCCTGGATTTCTTACTAAATGAGTAAATATAAAAAAAGTTGTCTCAATACTCTAAACTTATTAAGACACTTAGTGTTACACTCTGCAACCAATTAAGCAATTCATTTTCAAAATGTCAACACAATCAAGAAGGAACCTTACACCTTATTTATTAAGTGTAATGTCAGATACTGTTTATAAACTGAAATGTTGTAAATCTGCTCGATCAGCAGTCGATAGGTTTCACTTCACTCTACCCCCTCAGCTTCCTCTTCTGTCCCTCGCTTCCTTTGCCAGCTTGCCCCCTTACTTCCCCGTGTCGTACTTCCCCGTGTCTGTAGCTCATCCCACTCCTTTTCCTCTTTCTCCTTCACCAAACTGGCTCTTTGTACAGGCCACAATAGCTGGTACATCTTGAAATTCCTCACTAACTTTCAGCTAACTTGATTTGTAGAGTAGATTTTCAAATCAAGCCAAATGTACCCTAATGTTGCTGATGCTTGGAGGAATAGGGTAGGTTCCCACCCTAGTTGAATTCTCCTCAGTGCCCCGTCAGCGGGCCGCTGTACTCTGTCCAGTTGGACAAGCCTCTAAACAGTGGGGTCCCTTCAGCTTCACAGGCCTGTCCTCTGTTCGCTGTCTGTATCTGCCTGTTCAGCCTACATGGCTTACGTAACACTGAGGGACACAAAAGACCACGGAGGCCCTGTCATGCATCGCCAGGGGAAGTGAGAGTGCAGAAAAAGGCCCTTAACCCTGAGCTGTCAACAGCACGGAGACACTGTTGCTTTCAATTGCTCAGTTTTCCCTTGGATAGTTTGAAATAGGTTTCTCGATACTCTTTTTTTTAGTCTCTTCTCTTTTTCTGTGCCACAGATCCTGCCTAGTTTCATTTTCATTCATTTTCTTCATTCTTTGCAACTGTCCATTGTTTCCTCAACCAGCCTTTGTTTTGTTTTAGGATTTACTGAGTCATTCGTCATAACATTTTCTTTTGTAATTATGTTGATGCTCAGGCTAGGAATATCCGGTCCGTATTTAACTAATGGCTGAGGCCAAAAAGAAACGCAACTGAAAAAAATCTGCTTTCAGAATCTGTTATTGAAAATGTCCTTCTGTCTACCAGGCCACAGAGCAGCCATCACCAGACTATAACGAGGCAGAGTTACAGTAATGAGGTTTTGCCTCAGTACTTCATCACATTATGTATTAAATCAGTTGAGTGCGATATGCATGTTTTTACAATTGATTTCCTTCTCAGTATAATGGAGCTGGGGATTACCTCTTACCTTGGTTGTTGGTTCACCTGCCTGCCACAAATGATGTCAGAGTCGCAGTCTAAATGATTTTGAGACATTTCAGACCAGTTCTACTCTAATAACTTTGAATAATAATGAATAACATTAAATACTGAAATGTCCTCTTTTGTTGTAACCGATTACATTTCTACATTTACTTTTTTCTTTAGATTTACAATACACATTTACCACTTATACCATAGATCAATTAAAAAAGGAGCAGAACAACATAAGAAGAATAGTCACTTGGGACAGAAGAAACATTTACTCTCTGAGCTTGGAAAGCAGCTCCGTTATTGGTTAAGACACTGTGTTCAAACGAGCCATTTGAGACCAAGTTACACGCATCTATCACTACACATAAACACTGACTGACTTTTCATGTTTTTTTTTCTTTATATTGTAGTCCTCAACGTCTGTCTGTTCCTCTCACTAGGTCGAAAACATCCTGCTGAACGACCAGGGAAATTACGTGCTGTGTGACTTCGGCAGTTCCACCCACAAGATTTTGCTGCCGCATAAAGAAGGAGTGACCGCCGTTGAGGACGAGATTAAGAAGTAGGTTTTATTTCTCGTCAGTGAATTACATGTCCTGCAAGTGAGGTGGTGTGTAAATGAATGTCAAAACAAAATAGCTTTTAAAACACCAGCATACAGTATAATGGGCCTTTAGCAACACAGGACTGTTTTTAAAAATGTAAGAAGTTAACCTGCAATTCTTTCATGTGAACATCTTCCTGTACTGTGTAATATAGGTTTTTGAACTTGTTAATGGTCTGCAAATGCTAGAATCCCAAAGTTCCCTCCAGGGTGTTACTGTTGCATAGTACAGCATGAATTGTGGGACGGACATATCTTATAATATTTCTGCTGGTTTAACAGAGTTATGGTGCCATCCAGTCAAAGAAAAAGGCATCAAGAGTTTGAATGAGGCAGCATACCAGCAACTGGTTGATTTGTTTGAGGGTTCTGCTACCTTGATCTTAACAAGGTAGTCTCGTGATGTTGTTCATCGGAGGCCAACAATTCTACCTGCGCACTTTACTGAAACCTGGCTTGTTGCCAGAATGTTTTCAAATACAGCGTGGCACTCAACCTGCCGCACTCCAAGGTCTGTGTGTTTGTGTCCACAAGGCAAATGAGTGCTTGCAGAGCCCACTGGGAGCAGATCAGAATAACTGTGTTCCCCATAAACTCGCATATACTCTTTCTGCAAGTAAACCAAACGTAAATGGGCCGCTGCAAACAATGACTGTGTGGTGGACCCGTTGCAGATGATTGGGTATTGTATGGCGGTAAATGCAGGTCTCAACCCCTACACGTTAGCTTTGCAGTTGAAGTGTGTGATATGCGTTAAATCACTGCAGTCCATTCTGCCTGCTAACTTTCCCACATTTATAGCTGCTATAAAGTTCAGTGAGTGTTGCTTATCAGCAGCACATGACCGCGTGTAAACTCTCTCTCACCATGACACTGTTCACACAGAATCCATCAGTCCTCTGAACTAGTGTGACCCACCTGGGCTTATTCCAAACACAATCAGCTGTTTATTATTATCAGAATGACGCTGAAAAGAGAAGCGGTATTTATTTGGCTCTCTGTTACACCAGAAGGTGAACTAGGCAACGTTTGCTACAGCATTCTGGTTCTTTTATTCTGTGCAAGAAAACAAAAGCACACGTGTGACATCATGAAAAGTGTATTAGGCGGTGGTTAAAGAAATACTCTTTATTTAAGTAAAGCAAGCAAAACCAAATTGTTTTACAGTGATGCCTAATTTTTGTAGACCAACCCAGAAGTTAGCACGCAAGGGCTCAATCGGAAAAAACAATGGGATTTTCTCATTGGATTTCAGCATATTGCACAATATAAGCTTCGTGGCCTGCACGCGTTTATGATATTTAACACGTTTTGTTAAGCAGGATAGTATCCCACTATTATCCCCGCTATATGATTTTTGAAGCGTAAATGATATGGGCAGAAATACAAATCTAACGTGATGCTATAAACAAACAACATCACGGTCACAAGGCTTGTTACCAAAATGGCAGTCAAAAATACAATAGCTGAATAATGAAAATAAAGTGAGCCGTGATGAACCTTCAGAGAAATATCACCTCAATCTGCCTCAGCTGGCAGCTATTTTTTTTTTTTTACAAAAAGAGCTCTATTAAAGCCACAAAATACCTGTACACAACCTGCTCATCACCAAACAGCAGCCAGAAATAGTTGGAGACCAGCTGGTTAAGCCCCTGTCACACTGTCCTGAAATTGACACCAGATGGACACACGATAAAGGGCCATTCGTGAGGGCATCTTAAGCCATCGTATGACTGCCGGTGGAGTTTCTCAGGCTCCGGCAGCAACTTCGTGAGCAGTGGAAAAATCTTTGGCATTCCAAAAAATTGCCGAAGGACCTTGCAAAGGTTTATTTTCGTGTTGAATTTGTGTGTCCATTTTGCCCTTCGTAAGGCCAGCGTGAGGGCATCTTGTCAAATCGTGTCATCTTCGTCTTTACTTCGTGTGATCACCGGTGCCATCGGGCATTTTTCGCCTCACAAAGACAATACGAAGGAAACAAGAAGCTGCCCGATTGTCTTAGGAAGGCAACACGACTACGTGAAGCCCTCGCAATGCCGTCGTGTAGCCATCGTATTATAGTACGATGACATCGAGATTGCATTTATTGCACAACAAAATCATGTAAACATATTATGTAAACAACCCAATTTGTGTTCTGTGAAACTGAAAAGGATATTACATTGCGTTTGTTACTTTCGTTGCAGTTGTATTTCTTAAATGTAATTTAGGTTAACTTCCTGTTTTATTTAGATGCTTTTATTTTGAAGGCGAGTTTACGCTGTTGACAGGAAGTTGTTGTTGCTATGGAAACAACATGACGGAGATAAGTAATATCTTCTAATCTACATATAAAGACCTTCTGTAGGCATCGTACTTGCTTCGGCTGTTGCTTGACTGTTGACCAAGTTCTTGGCCATCTTCGTGCAAAAATTCACAATTCCATATTCGTGTGTCCATCTGGTGTCAAGTTCGGGACATTGTGACAGGGGCTTAAAGAAAGTCGAGCCTTTACCATTTTCAGAGAAAAATATTTCTCTCAGGAGTTGTTTGAGACTGAAAGACAGAAAATATTGATTTAAAAGTTGGTCCCCAAAATGCAAAGTTTAATGATGCATTGACACATAAGCAGCATTTATATTTTTTAGGTGATCAAGATGGAGAAAAAATGAACTTATGTTTGAGTCTTCCAGGTTAATTTAGCTAAATAAATAATACAAAGAGAGAAAACAAAGTGTCCTTTTTAGAATGTGGCTTGTTAGAAGTAATACTAATAATAATATACGTTTATTTATTATCGCACCTTTCACATAAATAGATTTCACAAGTGCTTCACAAGTAATAACCACATGAGGCATACATTTAAGGTCAACATGAAAACAAAACGCAGACCACATGAAGTCCTGAAAGGAACAAACATAATAACCGAACACATCACACACATTTCAAATGGAAATAAAAACCAATGTAAAAAGATGGGTCTTCAGTCGTTTTTTTAAAAGCTTCTACAGAGACTGCAGAGTGGATGACTATAGGGAGAGAGTTCCAGTGTTGGAGCTCCAGCTGAAAGGCACGGTCACCTTTCGTTTATGGACGAGACCGCGGGACAGCCAGTAGGCCCCGGTCTGAAGACCTAAGTGACCTACTGGCGATGTAAGGATGGAGAAGGTCACATATATATTCCGGTGCATTTCCACGCAGGGCTCTACATGTAATAACCAGAACCATACAATCTAAAACGAGTTGGGAGCCAATGAAAGGATTTTAAAATGGGTGTAATGTGAGTCATCCTGCTTGACCTGGTTAACAGTCTGCAGCAGCAATCTGGACCATTTGTAGGCGGTTGAGAGATGACTTGCTGAGACACGTGAAAATGGAGTTACAATAATCCAGCCGGGATGATATAAAAGCATGAATGATCATTTCAAGCTGCGCTAATGACCCAACAGACCTGAGCTTTGCAATATTTCTGAGATGGAAAAAGCATGTACGGGTTTAAAAGAGACATAGAGTTGAGTATCATCAGCGTAACAGTGGTAGGAGATATTACTGAATTTGCTGATAACCTGACCCAAGGGAAGCATATATAAGGGGGAAAAAAAGTATAATAAAGGAAAAACATGTACCCAGAACGACACTTTAGAAAAGATATCACTGACTGCTTCCTGTTGTTTTTCTCTCAAAGGTACACAACGCTTTCATACCGGGCGCCAGAGATGATTAACGTGTATGCAGGCAAAGCCATCACCACTAAGGCTGATATATGGGTAAGGTGTGTGTGTGTGTGTGTGTGTGTGTGTGTGTGTATATACACGTGTTAAGCCTCCTGCAGGACTGGTTTGTCCTGGCAGTGACTTGTGCGTCACTCTGCCCCGACAGGTTCCTCCTCTCTGTCTGCCTCTCGCTCCTCTCGCCTCGGGCTGTTTGCCTTCACCAGCTCTCCAACAGTGTTTTTCCCTCATAAAACATTGAGCAACATAACTCGCAACACTCCGCCTCATCCCTCTCTCCCCTGCTGCCAGTCGTCTACCATTTTCCCTCCGTTTGAGATAATGAGGCACAGTTTAGGACCTTGATTAGCTTGTGTTAAATAGGCTCTTGGACAAGAGCTTGGACAGCAGCCATTTTGCAAAGCGGTATAAATTGATGCACCCAGTTAAAACGGCAAGCGCGTAAAGAACTGGCTTTTGATGCGCCACTTTATGCATACAACATGTTTGTACTTGGCTTGCCCTTTTTATCTTTTATTAGATGCACTGTAAATGGGGGGGGGGGCATTATGCAGCGAAGTCATGGTGAGGAGGCGGCCTGGGCATGCTCTACCTGGGCTTACCTTATCCAGATGTTTTCATTAAGAAGCATATTTACATATTAGCCCACTGTCTGCAAACCAGTGCAGACTAGTACACAAATGAACCTGCGTCACCAAAACAGACAATATCTTCAAAACAAAAGGAATCCAGCAAAGCTGTTAGACACAGTTTCACTGAAGGAGGTCTCCCTCTTTTCCCAGTATAAATGAAACCTATTATTGCCATTATGCATGATGCTATTCAGTTTCTGTTTTTTGTGCTGCCATATAAACTACCTACTCAATGAAAATGAACACCCTTTAACGTCATAGCTAGCGCAAAACGTATACAAAACAAAAGAGCAGCAGATCAGTATGGCGGCCGACCTACTGCCAGAAACATCAGGAGAAACGCGCTGCACTTTCAAAAACGATGAAAATATAAAAACTAAAATGTGCCCAAAAATATGCAAATGAGGATCATCTTCAACAATTTGAAAAACACACACAGCATTTAAACATGGTGCCTATTTGCCAATACGGATATTTAGCAGATACATGGATGCATCCTTAATTGTAATCACCATCAAATGCACATCTCTGTATCAATTGTTGCTTTAAATACGTTTGACCTGTGAGCCACCTAAACCAGTCGTTCACCGCCACCTATCGTCAGTAATAGTCAAAAATGTGATGAATTGACAAAAGCTGTGGTTATAGGAACTACTCTAGGACGTAAAACAAAAACACCAACTTCCTGTGTAGACTACCCCCTGCATTCTCACTTCCTGTTCTATCTTTAGCCGCGTGTTTGAAACTGCTGTTTTATACATAGTGTCTCACACAAATGGTATATGCATTTATCCATGCATTTTGCCCTTGTTGGAGGATACGCCGCCTGCCTCAGATAAAAAAATGTAGCATCAGACTGAATTACTGCGAATATTATCCATCTTCAGAAAGAGCGCTGAAAGGAAAAACTCCCCAAACACTGTGGCTAATTCCAAATTCTCTTTCATCTCCAAATGTATCATCAACGCAAAGGTGCCCGAGCCAAATATAGCTCCCGCTGAATGTATGATTTGGGAGCAGAGTACTTTAGCATGTGGGATTGTTTGGACAGCCATATTGGCAGGGGAGCAGGCTCTGGGCTGTATTTTAAAGCATTGACATACAACACATTGATTCTTTGCTTAGCAGTTCTTTAGAGCTCTCTCACTAGAGAAAGGCAACAACGTCACCAGGATTACATTTTTGTCTTAAAATGACTGCAGTAATTCAGTTAAATCAGTGATTATTTGATCAAATATTCCCTTTTATGAATCATAACCATGTGACATTTATGCAATATTTTCAATTTGGACAGGTTACTTTAAAACTCAGTTTTCTTTAAGAAAAAATGCTTTTGAATTGTTAAAGAAATGCAATAGGCTATATAGTACAGTGGTTCCCAACCTGGGGGGTGCGGGCGCCAAAGATCGCAGGGGGGGCGCCAGGCCTCAGATGATTTGAGGCCAAATATCATATTTAGACTTTTTTTTTATACATATAATTGTAAAAGGCCTCGTCTCTACATTACAATAAAATATAAAAAATAATTGATTGATTCATTTGAATACAAATTCAAGTTAGTAGCTATTAAAGGCATACAAAGACAGAAATGTATAATTCCTTCTTTAATAGAAATGTTTCTTCTGCCAGTAAAGTGTCCAAACCAGGCTTTTCTGGATAAGCGCATTTTTAAAACATAGTCATTGTCCATGCCTGTTTCAGTTGGATTATTTGTCAATTGCTCCGATCAGATCGGTCTCCTCCATTTTGTAGATTATTTACGACTTTTGAATCCACATAAACACATCGGCAAAATCCAGTTTACTTTGAGCATGTGTTTTAAACGGTTTAATCCCTTTGTGAATTGTTTCCACTTGCGCCGTCATTTAATTTCTTCATACAGCGGGAATCCAAATTAATTAATCCTGAGTCCAATAACCATCAAAGTCACTACAACAGTGCTCCTTAATTACGCTTTCATCCTCCTTTAACAAAATACTTCACATTCATCCAGTTTGTGAAAGTAGTTGTAGCATTTTTGAGACTTTTAAACTTTAATTAAAAGTCTAAAAGTTTAAAAGTCCCCATACACTAGGGGGGGGGGCGCGCGCAACAGGAGTCATTTGGGGGGACCCTTGGGAAAAAAGGCTGGGAACCCCTGATATAGTGCATTACAATGGTGCACACATGGAGTGGTGCAGTGTGTATTTATGTATCCCACCCCGGGATTTAGCATCACGAAAAGCAATGGGATTTCTTCATTAGATTTTTGCAGAAAATAAACTTTGTGGCCAACACATTTATGTTTACGTTTATGATACCGAATATGTTTTGTTCAGCAGGATAATCTCCAAACATTAAGTGCACTTTGTGATTCTTCAGAGCTTAAATGCAATTAGCAGAAATAAAAGGCTAACTTAATGCTATAGACGAACTAAATCACAGTCGCGTGACTACGCATTATCACCGCTGAGCTAGAGGAGGCGAGATCACATTTAATAGTTGATATAGTCGCTTGTTAGCAACTGCCGTTTTATGACACATAGAAGCTTAGGACATTTATCAGTGGGGTATTTACTGATATTGAAGAACACAACATGAACATCTCTTCAGCTTTTGGTAACCCAGTGCCAATGAACATTTACAGTGACCCACAGCCCTAAAGTTTCTGGGTTCCTGTGTTTCTCATGACGGTTTCTGTTTTCTCCACAGGCACTTGGATGCTTGTTGTACAAGCTGTGTTTCTTCTCACTTCCATTTGGGGAGAGTCAAGTTGCCATTTGTGACGGAACCTTTATCGTTCCAGATGACTCCAAATACTCGTTCAAGTTGCACTGTCTAATCAGTAAGTTTGTGACTTTAAATGAAGTCAGAAAGTGTATTATAATGATTTTGGAGTAGGAAATTACGCACTGAGAATCATTTACTATTTCTATTGAGCTATAAACACGTTTTTATGCATTTACATGTTTTAACTGTTTTAAGTACTCCTTGTTTGCTTTCAAGTTATCAACCTCCCTAAATGCATTCTGCAGTGGATCTTCCTTTTAAATAAATTGACCAACAGCTCCACCAAGTGGCCAAAGCAAGAAGTTGCAGATCAAGCACATTAATCATGTTCACTGATGCTGTATAAAACAATATCTTTGTCTTTCCCAGGGTATATGCTTGAAACTGACCCGGAGAAGAGACCAGACATTTACCAAGTGTCCTACTTTGCCTTCAAATTAGCTGGGAAAGAGTGTCCAGTGCCAAATCTCTTTGTAAGTCACCACATTGAAGCGTTTGTGTTGCCATAGCGTCTGCATACATTTGCATTAAACATTTATTTCCTGCCCTTCTTCTAGAACTCTCCCATCCCTACGTCGCTTCCAGAGCCTCTAACTGCGAGTGAGGTCGCTGCTAGAAGGAGCATGACGAAAGCCAGGTACTGATAACTCATGGTTTTTACTTGTGATATACAATGATGGATATACAACATAAAAGACCATTTTTTAAAATTAAGAATAGAATAGTCTTCAGGATTACCCTCACTGCAAAGCTTGCTTTTTTTAAAAAATATCAACTTTTGACTCCTTTGTCCCAGGATAACAGAATCCGTGGGCCCGACGGAAACATCAATAGCTCCCAGACAGAGGCCAAAGGCGGCAAACAGTAACGTCCTGCCGCTCGCCAACACTGTCACCCCTGTAAAGATGACCGTGCCCTCAGCACCCGTCAGCAACGGTCAGAAAGGTTTGTACAACATCAGTGAGATTCTTATTTAACATGATATAGAAGTTTCTATTTTCTTAACACTAGAACCGCCAATCGGTACATTTTACCCGCAGCTGTTTTTTGATTGTATGTAATTTTTTTCAATAACATATTAAAGTCTCCCAGTCCGTGACTTTTCCTGAAAGTGTGTTATGTAGCACCCTCTGTTGTTAACAATGGTCAATATGAAGTCAGATTGAAAAAAATCGCCAAAAGAAATGCCATTTATACCTATACCCGCCAGCGGGTAATATTTACCTCATAGAAAATGCAGCGTAAACATGACATGTTTTGTCTACTGCGGTTCCTTACAGATAAAGCAGTGTTTCTCAAACTTTTTCATACCAAGGACCACTTAAACAATAAAAAAAGCACTCGCGGACCACCTAACTCCACAAATATCCCAAAACACATCGTTTTTTACAAATCGCCTGAAAATGGTACTTGCAAGTGGCAACATGTGTGATGAATGTGTTTATCTGGGCTATATCATGCAATCGAAAGTGAAACTTAAGCTCGCTCCATTGCGGAGATATTCCCACGAGAGTGTGGAAAACTTAAATGTATTTATTTCAAATGTGAAATTGTACCAATATACTCACGGACCACTAGGGGGCGCTCACGGGCCACCAATGGTCCGCGGACCACACTTTGAGAAGCACTGAGATAGAGAAATAGATAGATGGATATATTGACAGATAGATAGTGTAACATCTTGTAGAATACAAGATCTTGGATGACTGAGCTCACGTTGAGGACGTAATGCATGTGTGCAGGTTACGTGCCAGTTGAATAAAGATGGACACTCGGAATGAGAGAAGTAGTCCGCTTCGTCTGTTTATGTAGACAATTATATGTCCATGGAACAGAACATTACAGATAGATAAACCATTTGTGACTGAGAGTTGACCGGTCATAAACTGGGAACAACAACATATGACTGAGGCAGCTCATTCCTTAAAGGGGACCTATCATGCAAAATGCACTTTTGTACATCTTTTATACATGAATATGTGTCCCCGGTGTTCCAGGGAACTCACCAAGTGTCAGAAAACGCAACCCTCTCTATTTTCCTCCATATCCAAATCTCTAAAGAAGGGGCTGCAACGGATCTGATGATACAGACTGATCCAGATTTGAACACTTTACTGACGTCAGTAAAGTGGTGCTACGGCTATTGGTCAATTCTCCACCTATCAGGGGAATGAGAGGTTGGACCACGGCTGGCCATTGCTGCTCGAAAGCGCTGGAGACGCTGTAATACATATGCCAGGCCTGTAAGTGGCGCTGTAGTCTGCCACAAAAGCAGCGAAGAAGACTTCCCTTGCATGGTTGCCATGGTTGCCCTTCTGTTTATTCTCCGCTGTGGCTCTTTTTCTCCCTCCCCGAGGCAAGCTTTTGCGCCTCCTGCTTTAAAACAAATGAATAATGACTCTATATAATCATATGTAAGGGATAATGTGCAGCGTCGCGGTCATTATGGGGAAAAGAACACCGACAGGCTGATCAGGAGCCCGACGCGAAGCGGAGGGATCTAGATCGGCATGAAGGAACATTATGCAATGTGCAATGTGCACATTATCCCGCTTATTACATGGCCACATTCTCGACAAAGTAACGACATGACTCCCAATATTAATTGAAATGCTTTTATGGATTTAGAAAATGATTTTATTAATTTAAAAAATAGTTGTATTGATTTAAATTGACATGCATCCGCTAAGAAAAATAGTCCGTTGTTACTGTTTGAACTAACGTAGCAACGGCAGGAACTGCTTCGATAGTGTTTTTGAGGTGCTTTTTGATTACAGATTTGAAAACATCGTTGCTTGCTTTAAAAGTAGCACAATTCATTATGTCAAACCCTGGAAAGTATCTAGATATCCCTGCCCTAATGCCAAAGTAACTGGCAACTGAATATGTGTCACCGTTTGATGTCTATGTCTGGACCGCTGCATAAAAAGGAGGGTTTCTGCCCCATTACTTCTCTTCTTACTTCTATAAGAATAAAACACGGTGGACGAAGATCTCTTTTTCTCCCCCTCTTCTCCCCGCTGCAGCCTAGCAGCTGATCTCAAAGCAGGCTCCCCTCTCCTGCAGGGGGGCGTGGTCAGCTGCAGCTCACAGAATCAGCCCCCTGCAAAAACAGCGCTGGAAAGAGCAAATAAAGCGAAATGAGGCATGGCTTAAATGCAGGATCTTTTTGGTATTTTGAAAAAAAAACTATTTATATACTTTATATAGGTATGGCCTTACAATATATTGTTCAAATATAGCATGATAGGTGTCCTTTAAGGGAGATATCAGACGTCAAGGTTGGTCATGAACGTCAAAGGGCAAAAAGGTTAGATATCTAGGAGTAAAGGAGAATTATTCCCTAACAATGTTGTCTGATGACCCAGAGGTAATAGATAGATTAAAATTGTGCAGTAAGCATTAAAACATCCACCCAAAGTGCTTTAATTGGGCTCAATCAATGGATATATCTATTTACTTCTTTCCGCAGAGTGTTTTCTACCACGATTTTCAAACATACTTATGATGTCAAGTAACAGGACTGCCAGGTAGAGAAAATACTTAAAGGCCAACATTTGGTTTTACATCAAAATATTATTCCTCATGGAGGACCCCAGAGGCCTGTACGACGAAGCCGGTTCAACATAACCTGGATATGTTTGCGTTACCCGGTTTACCTAATTCAAAACAAACGCGCCCTCGCTAAGCGGTCCTACGACGCTGGTTATCAACTTCAGCTTTGCCCTATCTAGTTAGGTGCACGTTCACATAAAAGGGGTGGTATTTGGAGCATTCAACCAATCACAAACATGGACAAGCGTACTGACAGCGCAGCGCGTCATACTTCCTGAATGAAAAGTCAACTATAATATTAGACAAATATGAAGACGTTAAACTTTAAACATCCATGACTTAAACACTTTATCAGGATCAAAGCCACATAGCTGCACCTGCAAGGTGAATACAGCTGGTAACAGAAAAAGTGTTTGAATGCTATATTAACAGGTTTATGATATCACTGCCTCGTCTAAGACACGAGTGGATCTGACTTTAATTACATTTGACTCGAGTGTTTCGTCAACTTAATGTGTTGCTTAAAATAATACTTCTGCATACAGTATGTGACACTGAGTGTTGCACGGCCAGATACGGCTCAGCTGACTCAGATAAGGAAATATATGATACATTATGATGTGATATGAATGATAATGGGACACATCGAAGTCTGCACTCAGTGCTGCGGACTGTACGTAATGTTACTTTGATCCGGTTACTTATGTTGTGGCAGATATTTAAGTAAGCTTTCTTAACGCTAATGTTATAATAGTCAGATTGCTCTGAAGATGGAGGTGATATTCTATTAATGTTCACGTTCACACAGTCGGTGATTTTTGCAGGTTAGCCGCTCAGCATAAGTTACCATGGAGATCTAGCCCGCTAAGAAGTGAACCAGCGTCGTAGGACCAGAAACCCAGAGTTTTCCCTGAAGTTATCTCGCTAAGTGAAAATCCGGCTTCGTCGTACAGGCCTCAGGCCTAGAGAAAATCAAAACTTGTTTTGACGTCCGATAACTTTTGACAAACCAATAAATAGCATTACTTCATACTTCGACAGCATAATCACAAATACTTTTCCAAATGGTACTTTCAGAATTTGTTTGTACACAAATACACACATTTTGTGGCATCTGTGCTTAATGCTGTGTCGTATGTAAGAAATCCATCAACCTACTCCTGTCCACTCAGCTCCCACCCCTGGCTCTGGGCAGCCCTCCGTGCAGCCCCAGCCCAGCAGTCAGCAGCACCGGGTCCTGCAGCAGCTACAGCCTGGTGACCTGCGTCTACAGCAGCTACAACAACAACAACAACAACAGCATCACCACCAACAACAACAACAGCATCACCACCACCAACAACAACAACAACAAGAAGCAGTGCAGCAACAACATGCAAATGCACAGCAACTCCAATACCTCCAGGTACAAACTTACAAACAATGCAACTTCACCACTTTTCAAGCATAAGTGAAGAACAGATATTTCAATCCATTTGCTCCCCTCCTCAGTACCAACAGGCTGTGCAGCAGTCCCTCCAGCTTCAGCAGCAGCAGGCCCTCCTCCAGCAGCAGCAGCAGCAGCAGCAGCAGCAGCAGCAGCAGCAGCAGCAGCAGCAGCAGCAGCAGCAGCAGCAGCAGCAGATGATGATGATGCAGCCCATGTACCAGCAGCAGATTGCCCAGGCTCAGGCCCAAGCTCAGGCTCAGGCCCAGGCTCAGGCCCAGTACGCAGCCATGGTGAGTTCTGTCAAGTCTAAACGTGGCGACTAAGCTGCCACGGCTTGAATTTGATTTGATTTCTGCCCTTTAACCTGTTAAGCCCGAGAGACCCCGGTACCGGGGCACTGCCGCAACATCTTGCAGGAAACAGTGTCTGAGGGCATGTTCATTTAATAAACTATGAATGTTTTAAAGCCATGTAATGGGAAGAAACTCATCTAACTGATCATTATTATTTTTTATTCAAAATAAAACCCACAATGCTAACGCTGAGCCTCTGAATTAGCAACTAGCGAAAAATGCTAACAGAAGACTGCACCGAAACTCACTCACAAAACCTTATTATTTATCTTTGCTGCACATCCAACACATCATGAGGTGACACAGAATCGAAGGGTACCCTCATTATCACTCAATTATACGAAATCGCGACTTTATAAACAAAAACAGACATCAAAACATGTGGCGCTAGGTAGCTAAAAATGCTAACATGGCTCACCTGTGTCTTTGTCTGGTCAAACGTGGTCTTCAATGGCATTAAAACGATAAAAATGCTGCTGAAGTTAATCCATAGGTTAATCCAATGTGTCTGTGTCCCTTTGAAATGATTTCTGATAATCCATGAGCAATAAACCTGCTTTTCGGTTTCCAGATGTCAGAGCTAGAGACAGCTTCACTCTCATGCAAAACTGTGTATGCGAAGCCCACACCTGTTTTACCATGTGTGTGAGTGGGGAGATTCCCCTTCGATTCTATTGGCTCTAACGGTCAGAAAGAGATGTCAATCACCAAAATCGACCAATGGGTTCCAGAGAAACGGTAAAACCCCCATTTCCACCCAAATCACCTCAGAGGTGGAGATTTTTTGGCTAAACCTCACTAAAAAGGTCAAATGTCACTTGTTTTGCATCAATCTTGATACAGGGTACTTATTATATTGTTGTACTTTGGATTCCTAAAGCTTTTAGTCTACCTTACCATCATCCAAGGGTAGTTTTCACTATAGAGTGGCGAAATCACGCCCATCTACTTCCGCCCCATGGGACCTTATTTCTGAAAAATTATGTATTGAAGTCAATGGAGAGAGAAAACTTATCTTTCGATCCCGTTTGAATTGTGCCATGAATTACACATCTTAAAAAATAATTTCCATGTCAAAAAAGTCACAGTTTGTCTTAAAACTGTTGAAATATAAGACTATGGAAAATACGCAACTAGAAAGACTACAAATCCCAGAGTCGCATACATTAACGTTACACATTACACTCGTGTTACTCACCGAAACCTTGTATAGCCGGTCCCGCATGCTGGCTCTTACAGAACCGACTAACTCCCCTTGTGTATGTACAGTTCTCAACATGGCCAGACTTGTAGGGATTTTCACCTCTTTTAATACTTTTCACTTCATTCTGAAAGAAAGAGGTGAAATGTGCTAACGTGACGGCCATCTTGGTGTTGGTGACGTGTGCAAGACCAGAGTTGTAGTTGATTGAGCGCTTCACACAAACAAATGTGTTACTTCACAGTTTTACGACACGTTTACATTTTTTGACTTGCAAAATTATCTTTTAAATTGACTAACATCATATGTGTAATTCGTGGCACAATTCAAACGGGATCAAAAGATAATCTTTCTCTCTCCATTGAATTCAATACACGATTTTTCCGAAATAATGTCCCATGGAGGTCCCCCGGAAGGGGAGGGACTTCGCCACTCTAAAAGTAAAAAATAATTTTTGGACGGACACTATAATTTAGAGTTTTTTACTATGTTCAATCTAAATTTTCTTTAAAATAAAAAACATCTATATTGATTCTGACTTTTCTACATCCAACTCACAGGTTTATCATTACTTTGAAAAAAAAGATTATTAATTTAACCCTTTTAGAAGGGAAGATATGGTCATTTGTTCTGGGAATGTCATTTTCGAGCCTGAGACCTGAAAAACAGGCTCAGGGCTAAACTGGACGTCTTCCAGATCAATTTGCTTTTGTTCAACACATTGAAGCATTGGAGGCTGCTTCTACCACAAAGTCACGACAGAATTTCAGAGCAGAAGATTCTATCCAAAACGGCAATAAATAGTTTGAGCAAATGACAGCGAAACACATGGAGACACAGCGTGAAGTAACACGGAGATGAATACTTAATTTAATGTCAGAATGGCCTAAAATTGCTCTCTGTTCCAAACACTGGCAGACAGTCCTCTTTAGTGGAATCGCTTTGCTTCTGTGCCAAGCGGCATTGGAAGCAGACGCTCAAACTTCCTACTGACTCTTTCCAAATATTCTGAAAACTAGTATTTACGCAGCTACTGAATCAAACACACAAACACAGGTCCTCCAAATGTGCTCTGCTAGGGCGGCGCAATTTTTAGTCTGTTTCCCACCGAACACGTACCATCTGTTTTTATTTCAGAGGCAATCTGGTCAGAGCGAAGCCACAAGGGGATCGAACAGAGGGTGAAATCGAGCAGTTTCCTCCATGTTGCATCGTGGCATATGAAGCAGTTTACAGGCAGGGGAAGAGAGCACCTCGAACAAAAAGCATATTCGTATTCCCAAGATACCTGCTCAATGTTAAAAAGCAGCATTTCCCCTCTGATCTTAGACCTGCTCCTTTCTGTGATGAGGAAAGCTTTGCTAAATGACTGCACATTTTTCAACACTAACTTTATTTGTGCAGTACTTAACAAGCACAGACCAATCTACATTTTTTTGAGAAAAAATGGGCTTGAGGATGGAGCAACAATAGCAAGATTTATATCTAAAATCTGAATCATTAACCATATTGAACGTTTCTGCCCTTGTTGTCCACTGTATTGCTGGGCTCCCTAAACAACACTGCTAGGTGCTCCTTGTAGTCCCAAATCCAAATTGGAATGGGATTTTTTGGCTACAGATCTTTTGAAAAACAATACATATTTGTTTAGTGCACGTTCTTTTAATGGAAAATAAAACCTCTTTAAAGGTCACCTATTATACAAAATTCATTTTTCATGTTTATTATATACAGTATCATTATGTGTCCCCAGTGTGTTAAGAGACTTGGAAAGTTTCGGAAAAAAAATATTTTCTCTCTTTTTCTCGGTCTGAAAAGAGCTAATCAGGCGACAACCGTTTTTTGAGTTGGGCAACCATTAGCCACTAACCAATCAAGGTCCCACCTTATCACCTGACTCTCCTCCTAGAGCAGGGGTTCCCAAAGTGGGGGTCACGGGACCCCGAGTGGGGGTCGCGAGATGATTACAAAATAAAAATGTAAAATAAAAAATAATTGAATAATTTTTATTTATTTTTATCCATTTTAAAAAAATTATTATTAATAATAACGTGTGCATAGAAATGTTGCAGGGGCGGACTGGCCATCTGTAGAATTTCCCCGAAGCGAGGCTCCCCCCGTTGACAATCTACTAGCGCAGTGCAGGACCACTTAACCAATAAAAAAACACTCACGGACCACCTAACTCCACAAATATCCAAAAACAAAAGCCCTGCTCACCACTCCAACAGTTTATAACAAATGACAGCCTAATAATAACAGCTTAAATTCTCTACATCGCCTTGTTCACACATTCAATCAGCAATACAAATACAACTACATATTATATAAGCATTTAGTTCAAATAAGATTTAAAATGCTCACAGGTTTAACACCTCTTATGAAATGTAGACTACATTTATTACGGAGTTTATGTCGGAGACAACAGACTCACAGATTGTTGGCTACTGACAGAGATGCAAAATACACCGCATGTAGTACGACACAAACCAGTAAAACTATGGTCGCAGGCCCAAGTTTAACTCTCTGAGGTCCAAGCCATTTTTTCACATGTTAAGGTACGGACACACCAATCCGATTATCGGCGTTGGTGGGCGTCAGGCCGACGATGAGCGTCGACACGCCCTACTCGGATTGGTGTGTCCCGCACCGTCGGGTCTTTTCAGCCGACCCGACGCCTTTTCGGGCCGAAAACCGTCGGCTAAACGCAGTCGGCAAAATAAATCACTCTGATTGGCTGTTCAGCTTAGCGAATATTTATTTATTATTTATTTAACAACTATTTTTATTGGGTTCTTTTATTTGGGGTTGAGTACATTGTCAGAATAAGTGAGAAATGGATTTAACTTCTGTTAGACAGCTATATGCAATACATTTTTGCATACATTCACAGTAAATATTTATTCAGTATGATAGCTGTCTAACAGAAGTTAAATCCATTTCTCACTTATTCTGACAATGTACTTAACCCCAAATAAAATAATTCAATAAAAAGAGTTGTTAAATAATAATGAAGTCACGTTGTAATAACAATAACTCATCTCTCTCGAGTTTTATTTTTGAGCTTTGCCAAAAGCCACTGTGTCAAGTGTCCTATTTGGGTTGCCGTCCGGAGTTGTCCAATATGGCGGACCATCTCGCACCTGCGCACTGCAGATCGGGCAGGGCTGCAGATCGGGTAGTGACAGTCTGTCTTCCGGTTATTGCCTCTTTTGAATGACGAATACACACTACCGCCGCCTGCTGGTAAGGAGAGTTATTGCCACTCACGCATGCGCAGTTCGTACGTGCTTCTTGGCCGTCGGCTGAAGTCTTTGCGGTGTGTTCCAGTGCGACACATGGCCAAGACGTAGAGGCGCGAGGTGACGCAACAGTCGGGGTCCGTCTGTGTCAGTTCTTTGTTGTCAGATTGGTGTGTCCGGGCCTTTAGGCTCGTCTGTTTTTTTTGTGTAAAAATGCTATTAAAACATGAACCTTGCTGACCATTGGGCTGGCCTGTATGGTCTGCCTACAAAACAAAAATAGAAAAACGTTTATGCAGCCCCAACAACAGCCACTGATCATCAACAGACTTCATGCAATGCTTCATTGGATGCATATATTATAATCTCTATCTCACTCCTAACACATTTAATCTACTTTCTGCATCGATAAATGTTCATAAAATACATCCATTGTTTGTTTTATATGCTTCTTGAAATCTTAAAAAACACGTCATTTTTCTAGAACAGATTACAAATCGCCTGAAAATGGTACAAACAAGTGGCAACATGTGTGTCGAAGGTGTTGCGCTGGGCTATATCATGCAATCGAAAGTGAAACTTAAGCTCACTCCATTGCGGAGATATTCCCACGAGACCGCGGAAAACAAAAATAAAATAATGTATTCAGCCCCCCCTCCGTTGACAGGGGTCGTCAGTCTCTGGCACTGTTATTTTGGGGGTCGCGGGCTGAAAAGTTTGGGAACCCCGGTCCGAGAGCACCGTGGTTCTGTTTTTTGCTTTCTGGTTACTAGCAAGATTAGTTAAGTTGAAATGGTCCGTCAGTGTTTACATTTGGGATTGATTTATTTGTTCAGTTTGGTCTCCGACGTGCTGTTTGACTTTCATCCCTCCGTCCCTCCCCTCCACTGTGTCCCCAGCTTTCCAAATCCAGAACTGGTTTCTAACAACATTTCATCAACTTGTTGCCGTCATTTTGCACCATGAAAACAAAGGTCCGTCCCTCATTCCCTTCTCCCTCTTCTCCCTCTGTTGCTTCCCTAACAGCTGCACCAGTACCAACAGGCTTTTATCCAACAACAGCAGCAGCAGCAGCAGCATCATCATCATCAACATCAGCAGGAGCTTCTTCATCATCATCAGCACCAGCACCAGCAGCACCTTCATCCCGCTCCGCAGACTCTCCCCTACATGTCCTCCCCTCTTGAGTTCCAGATTCCGCTGGGATCCTATAACACGACCCCTCCCACTGCTGGAGCTGTGCAGGTGGGGGGGCCGTCACCTGTCGACTCCTCATACTCTAACCCCAGGTAAGACCCACTGAACTTCCACCAGTCTCAACCACCCTTAAACAGTGCCAGAGCCCACAGTGTGTTCCCGTTAAAGTTAACTTCCTGTCTGTCTTCTCTTTCCTTCTCTTGTTCTCGATATCTTTTCTTTACTTGGAAAAAAGCCATCATGAATCCAGAAATGGCAAATATAAAAATGACTATTCAAAAAGTATTCCACAACGTTTCTTTGATAAAACTTGTATCCCTGCGGGTTCTCACTAAGGGAAAGGGTAAGGGAGGCGGGTAGTGCGTGGCAATGCTTAGTTCTAAGAAAGGATGAAGATCATTGTCTCAGTTGTGACCCTGCATGACATTTTTACATGTTCTTCAATAAAAAAACATAAAACAAAATTCCACAGTTTTCTGATGGAGAAAACTAATATTTGACGTTAAATAGACAGGACTTCTTTTTGGGGATTGATATGACCGCACATAGTCCCTTGATCATCCTTAGCCGCAGTCTGTTAGCGAGCTCTAACAGACCTTTTGAATGTCCAAATAGACCAATCAGAATCAAGTATTCAACTAAGCCATTTAATTATCAGTCTTCATTTCTATTGGAAGCTCAGGCAAGGTACATAAATGTATGTTTAAAACATTTTCCACAACGAAGCTGCGCAAAGGTTCAATAGAAAATAAGTTACAAATATAAATCAGAATGCCGTTTATTGCAGCGTAGGTTTTCACATACTTTACAAGCGATTGGCATTGTGAGTTGGTAAAGTGATAAACATATGAAATGAAAGCAAGAAACGGGGAAAATGAGAATTGTAAATATAGAAAAAATGAAAAACTGTTAAAAAATGAAAAAGCACTAATATAAATACGTACAATATATCTGAATACTAATTTTTCAAAACACAGGCGAGGAGAAAGTCTAGAATAATAAGAGTATTTAATAATAAAGGGCAAATAAAAGTGCTATTTCAATGAAAAGTCAGTCATGATTGAACATAAGTCATAAGCCCTTAGTTTTTAAGAGTAGTATGTTGGATAAGCTTCCTCAGACGTTTTCAGTAAAGACAAGAGTTCTCTTTGAATTAGATTTTAGTTTTAGGTTTTCATCTTATAGTTTGTAAAGAAATGTGTGTCCTCCCTTAAACATGTGGTGTCTGTTGTACTGTGTCCACAGCAGGAACCCTCTCCTTGCTTCAGATGGGATCACACCCCCCTCTCAGCGCAGCAACAGAACAGCCACTAACCCCCCCGACATGTCGCGCTGGAACCCCTTTGGTGAGGACAACTTCTCCAAGCTGACCGAGGAGGAGCTGATCGACCGGGAGTTTGACAGACTGCGAGCAAGCAAGTGACCCTTTGCTTGATAGTGTTTTGTTTCTGACATCATAGCAAGAGTCTGTTATTTATTGCAGCAGTCAAAAATAAATTACAGTGTATCTTTAACCAGCGCTGAGACTGCGGCTTGGTTTATTAAAGACTCTAAGAAAACAAGTTTACCTCTACAATTTAAATCATAAGTCACTTTTGAGTGATTCATGAAGTGAAGCGACTTCACCCCAAGGTTAAACGGTATTTTATTAATAGTTTCCATGGACTAAATTGAAAATAAATCATCACCAAATGCAGTATAATTCAATATCTACCCTTGACTTTGTGTTTAATGTTTTCAAATCTTTCTGTGGTTTGAAAACATCTTGGCTTAGTGTCGCAGCTTTAGATGATTCAGTTTCAGAATACTTTATTGTCCATTACATTAACATAAAATGGAAATGTGTCTTTGGCGCTGGCAGATTAAAAAACGTCATCTTAAAGTAACTAAGTGGCTGTCATACTAAAAAGGCTAAGTGGTTTGTTCTTCCTCTGGCATGAAGTTCATTTAAAAAACCAAAACATCAGAGCATGACACTCAGTTGCATTAAAAAAATAAACAATATAAAATGTATACATTAAAGTTATGTGATGCTGTTTGTGGCAGATGTCCTAAGAAGGATCCTTGAGGTTTGGAAAGGGTGTGTGTGTGTGTGTGTGTGTGTGTGTGTGTGTGTGTGTGTGTGTGTGTGTGTGTGTGTGTGTGTGTGTGTGTGTGTGTGTGTGTGTGTGTGTGTGTGTGTGTGTGTGTGAGATAGAAAAATGAATTTCTTGTACCGTACTTGTCGGACTATAAAGCGCACCTGCATATAAGCCGCAGCAGCTACATTGTCCGTCTGTCTTGCTCTCGTTCTGTCTCTCGGTTCCACTTTTACTTTGGCGCGCTACCTGTCTCACTCTTTTCCGGCCTCCAGCTTTTCCTGCTGGAGCCCGCCGCTTAGAGGTGGCGGGCGCGGACCGGTCATAGAGCCCATAGTGTTAAAGGTGGTTAATTGTACCTGTAAAATCCATAGATTTAGGAGGTTCCCCAGTGGCCGTTAGCTGTACAAAAAAAAAGGGGAAAAAAGTCGCGGCAGTACGGTAGTTGTTTTCCCCAGCCATTGGTGATCTAATCCTCTTCCTCTGGGACCTTTCCATGCAGATGAGCCAGGGGAGAGAACATCCAGCGCTGAAAAGGAGCGAGCGCCGCCTGCCGCCTCCACCCTGCTGCCAGAGGACCTGTTCGGCTCAGTCCCGTTCGTGGCCAGCGCAGGCAAGTCTTAGAGGAGTCTCTACAGAGAGGACCCAACACTGTGGAGCCACCTCCCCCTTCTCCTGCTCTTCTGTTCCCAGCTGACCTCCTGTCAGCAGCTCCCATGCCACTCTGACCCCGCAGTGAGGCATTCAAAACCAATGATTCGATTTTGTTTCGGTTGGCAGATAACCCTTAGCATAACATATGAGGAAAAGGCGAGTGTAGGCTCTTCTGTAAATACATTAGGAACAACAGCCGATGCATGAGTGAAATGGTGAAAGCACTTTCCTTATTCACTGCAATCTGCTCTTGCCTTTAATTCTGGGCTTGGTGGCGGTCATTTCTTAATTGCCGTGCTGGAACAAACCTTTATGCAAGTCAGCTAAAAGAAGTGGCCGGATCGAGGTACTAACACATAGGGCTCTCACTAAGAAGTATATACACTCGTGGTGAGGCGCATAACATTACACATTTCATTTCAGTTCATTCAGAACTTCCAGCTCACTGTGTCCAACAGAGAACACCGCTGCATAACATCGCTGTGGCATGACGAGGCCATAGAGACGCGTCAGTGTGAAGATGAGACACATGGCTGGTACTTAAGGGCTGAGTGATGAAAACATTGCAGAATAATACAATATCTACACAATCAGTCTACACATAACTTTAAAGCTTTTAACAAGTTTCATGCAAACTATTCTTGATTTCTCATTCGAGTTTTTATGGATTTTTGATATTTTAAAATAGAACAATCCTTGACACAATCCAGTGGCTTTATCTTCTAAATAAAGTTCCTTATTTGGTATTCAGCCAGTGCTGAACGTGTTTTTACTTGCAGCTGTCTTCGGTCTTGCAGTTTGTCTCGTTGGAAGTCATTTGCTTTGATTTCCGAGGAAAATATTTTCTAAGTGGATGTTGCTCTTGGATCCAGATATTTAGTGCCAATTTTCTCTTCCGGGAATAATTATTTCAAATAACCACAACACACCATTTAACAATCTGTGTTGCAGAAAGATTGAGCTCCAAGTTGTACAATCAAGCCTGCAATGATCATACATCAAACTTAAAAAAGATCCGACTAGAGTGCGCGACACGACACAATTCAGAAAGAGAAGTAACCAATCTAAACTTAAATCTAAGCCCCCTAAACCTGGGGTCCTGTCTCCCCAGAGCCCTCACAGATAGAGTAAGGAAGCCCCAAGTTTGTGTAAGCGGGCTTCGTTCAGAGCACCATCCTCGCCCTCTGTGTGAGGACATTGAGCAGCAGCGCTCTGTGACTGGGTATCTGCTGGTGGAATCACATGTTTACAGACGGAAGACCTAGGTCCATCATTGTATTTATTTTAACACTATTTTCCACTAAAACCACTTGAAGCACTAAGTAAGTAAAGTAGGCTGAATCCAACCATCGTTTCTAAATGTATGACCCAGCCTGGCCAAGTCCTCTGTCGAGTCCAGTAATTACATGTGAAATACAATGGGGTTATTCCTCAGAACTCCTGCACTGGAGCCAGTGGGCTTTCACAGGAACCCTGTCACACCCTCCCCCTTTTTGTCTCTTTTTTTATGTAGTCTTTAAGTTGTTAAGTTGTTGCAAGACATTTTTAATTCTGTAAAAAACTAAAAACCTTCACTTGTGAATGTTGTACATCCTGTTGAATCCCAAATATACTCGAACATCACTCAGCCCTGGTACTGATAACTCCATTAAGGGAAAGGAACACTTGAACTTCCAAACTTGTGTCTATTGGCCACCTGTTTACATTTAAACACCATTATTCTCTGCGGCCATTAAAACGGCAAATATACCGCACTAACGCATGAATTGTTTGGACAAAGCCTCAAATGTCCATGTGTGGACTGAGTTCTTTACGGCGCAGGCCGTGTTAACATGCTCGGCTCGAACTTGGCTTAACTAACCAGTCAGACTGCATGAGGTCATAGCCTTGGTATAACAATGTGAATATCACAGCGCAGTATTTCTACATATATACCTTTCGGTGGCAGCAATAAGCTTTTGTGCCTCTGTACTTCCTGTTCCTTAAATGTGAATTGTTTTTTTTAATAGGCAGTTCAAAAACGCTGTTTGTAATATTTACTGATAAACCGTATCAACACTAAAACACAAAGGGAAATGAGAATAGATGTTGTTTTCCTACAGTAAACTCATCTCGTGTCCTGACACATGCAGGCTTAATGCAAATCCAGTGGCTACAGTTTAGGGCAGAATGAGACAAGATAATGATGCAATATAAACTTCTAAGCACTTGAATGTAGGTGTGGAAATATGTTATTGTCTTCACTTGTTACTTAAAGAATATACATTTGAATTCAAATTGGAAAACCAAAAAAAAGAAAATGAAACCAAACAGATTGAAGGGACGTTTGTACTGAATGTAATGTTAGAACGGTCAAATGAACTGGGAGTGATTCCTACAGGCTGGCATGAAGAGAATGCTCCTTTCAGCCTATTGGCTTCCTAGTGTGTGCCATCAGTGCGTCAGCCGTTTGTTATTGTTTCTCTGTCGTACAAACCAATCAGGACATGCCGTTAGTGTACCGACATGTGACAGAGTGGTGCAGTGATTACATATGTTTGGGAGCCTCACCCAGAAGTTAGCATCACAAGGGTCCCTCAAACAAAAAGCCATGGCAATTACTTTTGCTATATTGCTAGAAATAAGCTTTGTTGCCCACACACATTCGAATACCCGGCACGTTTGTTTCTGCAGGATAATCTCCATGTATTAACACCACTTTGGGATTCTTCAAGCGTTGTGCAATTGGCAGAAACAATACGTAATGCTATGAACAAACTACGTCACGGCATCGGTCACATTGTAAGCTCTTGTTAACCACAAACACATTCAATGAAACGTTGACCTGGAGACGAGGGAAGTTGAAGTGGTAACATGCTTTTCCTGGTGTAATGACTGGTAACTGCACACGTCTATAAGTGCCAACACAATAAATAAACAAATAAAACAGTGCCAGCGCCATGGTAATACATGTATGTAAGAACACTTCAAATACATCCAGCAGTATGGCCAACGTTTGTTTTGCTTTGCTGCTGCATTCACAAAATAGGATCGGGGTGTGGATTCAATCCGGACCGAGATTTGATCGCACTGAAACGGCAGGATTGCTACTAATAATGTCATAAGGCTGTAGAGCAGTCACTGGCAGTGTGACTGCCTATTTCAATTTAACATTTGGCTTGCAATTACATTTCTCTACGGTTTTCTTTTAAAGTGGAAGTCGCTTGCTTTCCATTTCTGAAAACAGTGCCTTTTTATGTCATCTGACTGACGATGCTGATCACGCTTTTTCATACAACGATTATTATTATTATTATTTTTTATTATCTCAGATGACATTTAGAAGAATAAATCTATAGTTTCCTAAATGTGGAAAATAAAGACCTTTTTGTCAACTTGTCAGAGTATAGGCACAAGATACAATTATGAACCTGCACATTAATTATAATAATGGGGCCCCTTTGAGAAATAAGCAGAAGCAACAACATACACACGTGATGCTTCCCTGTTCCTGATCTGAACATGATTGATGCCATGACATAGATCTGTTTATGTTTGAGCACCAACTGACCAACTTATACTCTTATACATAGTCCCTTCTGTTTTATTATGCTGAACACGACTGGCTGATGGCACATGCAGTAGTGTAATGTAACTTGTTGTGCTGATAGGAATGCTTGCTGATGATCAACGGTGAATATTTTAGAGTCCATACAATGCTAAAGGGCTGTATGTTTGTTCGTGCTCACTGCCGCTGTTATTCCACATTAGAGCAGCGAGTGAGAAACCCATCTTCATGCTCATTTTTGTATAGAAGTGGTCAAATATAGCTCATGTGTTTAGCTGAAGGTAAGTTTGGAGAACTGTTACTGTTCCCCTTCATGTTTCTACTCATATCACTGCCTGCTTTTATTGGGCCTTAGTGGTAAAACTTCAGTTTCAGTTTTTTGTTTGTTGCTTAGTTCATTTGTCATTCAGTGAGACAGCCATACTCCGAAACATCTTGTTCATGTGTATTGGTGGATGGATCTATAGTCCATAGTATAGTCGAACCATCAAAGCCACACAAAGTGAAGGGGAGGACCAGAGCCATTAACTGCACTTTAAGTTCCTGTTTTTAAAGTGTGAGGAAGTGTGAATTAATATCCCACGATTGTTGGGGTTGAACAAGCAGACATTGAATGTTGTTATATATATTGTTTACATTGATGTGCTTTTTATCCTTTCTGTTGCGGGGTTTGTTTCCCCTTTTTATTAGCATTCTTTGTCGAGCTTTACGTCCCGATAGAAGCCCCAGAGCAGGTCACTAAAGCTCTGAATCTTTCGGAGTTCATCCTCACGAGAAGTGTTGGCTTCAGTTGTAGTCCTCCTGGTTCCTCCTGCAGAAAGAATTCAACCTATAGATCAATAATTTGTCTTATCGTGTTGTTCTGTATCATACTGTGAGTGTGAATGTATTTCTTTATAGAATGTTACTGATAAATAAAAAAACATTTAAAAGCAATTTTCACTTTGGTTCCTTTTGTATGGCTCTTTAAAGTATGTGAAGGTTTAGAGTCTCTCCACCACTACACCATGTGCAAGATGTTCCCTGGGTAACGTGGCTGTCTTTGTTTAATACGTTTACAAAATGATATGTACGGTAGGGAATGTGAAGCTCAAATGATTAAACAAAGTTCCGGGTTAAGGCATGTCAAAACTAAGCAGCATACTCAGGCGGGTGTCCTGCATGCTAAAGCCCTGATGGTGACACATTCTGTGTAGTGTATTCAACTTCAGTTTTCACTGTTTGCCCTGTTGTGCTGGGTGGGATGTTCACTGTCCTGTAGTGTGGTATAGGTTTCTGTGCACATGCTAAAATCCCAAGATCCATGCCAGAGGGAGTTTCTCTGTCCCCCCGCCCCAATACCCATTTATTACGCAGAGGAATTCATTCTTCAAATATGTATTTCGAAAACAAGAACATTTCAGGTGATAACATGCTTTTATTTAATAAAATAGGCAGAGCAGCTTTTTATAATAATAATAATAATAAGATACCCGCGGTAAACATTTTGCTTCACAATAAATAAAGTATGAGTTGTTTTTCTAATGCACTGTATAGTGACATGAAGATTACATTTTTTGCCAATTGATATTTTAATACCTTTAATATAATCCTGTTTAATTTAGTTTAATCCTAAAACATAAACAGAGCGACATTCAATTTGTAAGAAACAGCTCAACCACCTTACATTTAATTATCTATTTTAATTATTAAATTATATTTATTTATTATATAGCATATCAGCTTCAATTGATTGGTCTAAAAAGTCAAATGCTCCTCTGTCCGTTCAAAACATTTAACACGCATCTTTCAAATGACTACGTGATTTCCCCTCTGTTGTCTGTTTTGCGTTCAAACACAGCAGCTTTAACCGTCAGCACGGGAGGAAGACATGTACTATATATTCAATATTTATTTTGTTGTGTTTTCTTTTTTTTTAATTGTGTTTTTTTTTTATTACGTTTTTATTTTATGATTATTCGGTAAATCCATAAAATGTAAAAAAGTAAATCACTTTTTGTACCTGACCCTCAGACCAACACACAGGTATTTAATGAGACACTTTTTCGATGATTGGACACAACAGAGAGAGAAAGCAGCAGATGTAACATTTAGGAAGCCAAGACACAGTAAGTTTAACAATTCCTGCTTCCAAATGAGATAAAACAATTGAAAATAAATCTGTTAGTAATTCAGCGTCTCGCCCTATTTCCTCCAACACTTGAAGCCAGTGATGTTATCATATTAGCAGTTAGCTTCTATTAGCAGCTCGTTTCATTTTTTGGTTGAGTCACAAAGGCTTGTAAATGTTGACCTCTGCCGCTTTATCAAATCAATCTGGGTTTAGTGTTCGATGTTCTTTCAGCCCCTGCTGTCGGACATCTCAAACACATTTGATCTTCCATCAGACGAGGACAGAATCGTGCATGTTTTCCCAACTTATTTGTATCCATTAAGAGATCAGATGCAGCGTGTAATCCTTCAGCTTTCCATCAAAAAGAACAACGACCACGCAAATCTCCTGATGAAAGATGTTTCTATTGTTGTCACTCAGAAGTGAGTTATAATCTGGGTGGAGCAGGCAGATGCAGAGCACCCCCCCTCCATGTTTTGTGCATTACTATTACTTTTCATCTTTTATTGTTGAGTTTTACAACAAAGCTGTTTGCTAATCTGTCATAACGTCCTGCCAGTTTTGGGTGGTTGAAGACACGGAGAGGTTTCCATTCTCGTGCTCCCAGCAGGGGGTCCCTTCTCTGCTTTCTAATATAGACTTTCCACTGATAAGGAACAATAAATTGGCTCTTTGTGTATAGCACAATTTATTTTCAATATAATTGGAGACTATCCACTCGCTAATTAGGCTTAGTCTCAAATGTTGTTATTCAAATCTCTTGGACATACATTTAGAAGTAAGGAGTAGTTAGTACTTGCAAAAAAAGAAGTGTTATTCATTATTAACTTTAGAGGGAAGTGACAGCTTGAATCTTTTCAACAAAAGATTTAAATTTGAAAGCGATTTTGTGCATCTTGAAAAGCCGACTGGCACATTTCTAAAGCCTGTAAGCCTCCTCTTCTTATTGCAGGGTTAGAGTAGAGGAGTCAGAGCAGCTTTTACGACATATTGAGTTGTGCAATTTCTCCTTCGCTGCTCCTTCTGCTTCAATATTGGACAAACTGTTGGGATTTATATTTGTGGACTTCCAAACCAAGTAATCAAGATTTCAGTAATGCCTCATACACAGAGGTTAAAGGAGCCATAAGGCATTCTTAGGGAAATAAGAAAGTGTCCTTCTGGCAGCAAGATTCTCCTTCTTTCACCAGTTATTTAAAACATCAGATTTAAAAATATCCGGAAGACTCTTGAGGTTAAAACTTAATCTGCACATTCAAGAGAATATTCTAAATGCTGAAAGGCTGGTCGCATGTTTAACTCTTACACGTGTGTCTGCTTTATGCAGGTGCAGATGGGACAAACTCTGAGCCGACCAATGAGGAGGTCAGCGTTCTTGCCCTCATCCCAACCCCAGAGGATCTGCAACCAGTAGCGGCTAAGGAGCACAAAGTGAGCAGAAAGAGCCACTGCGTCTCAGGTGAAGAGTCCGACAGTGACTTTGAATCCGACCCTCCTTCGCCAAAGAGCAGTGAGGAAGAGGAGCCGGAGGAGGAAGAAGGCCTGAATAGTGAACATGGTGAAGACAATGAGCCAGAGAACTTAGGGCAGAGGCCTCTGTTGATGGACTCTGAAGAAGAGGGAGAGGAGGATGAAGACATGCACAGCTCCGACTCAGACTTTGACCCCAGCAGGGTCAGGAGCCACTCAAAGAAAGCTCTGGCCAGTAAAACAGCTGTAGTGACCCCCGGGAGTTCTCCGGAGAGTCCTGCCATGACTCTGATTAGCCCTCTGGGGTCTCTGAGCGGAGTGAGAGCTGCTCCAGCTGAAGACTCTGTGGATGTGTTTGGTTCTGTCCCCTTCCTTGGAGGAACCTCGCCTGTTGGACCAACAGAGAACTCAGACATCTTTTCTAAAGCCCCTTTCAGGCAAGTTAGCGATGAGCAGCTAACAAGGGACGACTTTGATGTTTTTACCAAAGCGCCATTCAACCGGAACCTGTCTAAGTCGGGCCAGAGCGGCAGTGATGTATCCACAGGCCAGACGCTCTCCATTTCCCCTGAGCCCATTGACATTTTTGGCTTCTCTCCCTTTGAGCCAGGTGCCATCGCCCCGTTCCCCACAACCTCCAGAAGCGCAGAAGATATCTTCCATTCGTCTTTCGAGGAGTCGGCCAGCCCTCAGCTGCAGAGGCTAAAGCAACGCAGCCTCCAGAAGCTGTCATCCCGACAGAGGAAAAACAAGCAGGAAACCACAACAGGCGGCAGCATCGGCAAACGCCACCACGGTACGCCAACCGGAGGTCGCAAGAGCAACAAGTCGACCTACCGCACACCTGAGAGAGTCCGCAGACACAAGAAGGTCGGCTGCAGAGATTCGCAGAGCAGCAACGAGTTCCTCAGCACCTCCAACTCTAAAGAGAACATCAGCGTTGATATCACCATGGCCGAGGGGACAGACAAAGGAGCTTCTCTCCCAGTAGACGAGGTTCTTCTGGACCCTTTTGGAGCGAAGCCTTTCCATCCGCAGGACGGCAGTCGGCACAGCCAGTATCAAGGACTCGCTGACAGCACAAGCGACATGGGCCCAGCCAATAGCAAGTCCTGGTCTGGCTCACTTCCCGACGATCTTGAAGACAGCAGCATGGATGACTTCGGGGCGGTGCCCTTCACAGAAATGGTCGTCCACAGTGGACCTGAAGAGGAACCGCCCTCACAGCCAGGGGACCTCGACCCGTTCGGAGCTGCACCTTTTCCAACGAAGGAGTGACTTCCTGTTCTGCCAGGGGCTGTTGAATAACACCCGAGCACTTTTTCGTTCTTTCTTTCTTGCGAATATCTTCAATCAACCATGAAACGACAAGCTAACAAATGCATCTTTTTTTAAAAGAACATTATAATGCATCTCTATTTGAATAACATCAATTCTGTGGAGTGCGAGTAACGGTGCCACATATCTTTCAGCTGTTCCTGCTGAGAGCCTTTCATGCTGCATCTTAACGCTTGTAAAGACGTTTGAAGCGGAGCAGAAAACCTTCTCGGAAGTCCCACTGTGATTATAAGCTTAACGTTCGACTCGCTGCAAAAAGCTCTTTATGGCTTGCCTTCTCATCTACCAATATTATTTTTTAGCACCTCAAAGCCTTACCTGAGCTAGCTAGGCTCTGCCTTGCCACACAGTCCCTCTGAAACCACGGCACAGACGTTGGCCTTTTTTGTCGCTGAGATTCTTCGGGAATTGACTTTAACCACTTTGTTTTATTCTTATTAGATCTTTCTCTATGCATCATTTAACTCTAGTCTTCACACAGCAATGTGAAGCTGTCATCTTTGTTGCATTACACTTTCTAGAGGGGATCACACTTTATTATACTTCCCTAAGATGCTAATTGAATCAGGTATACATTTTGGCTCTTAACTGTTTTATCCTTTTTAACCGTAAACTTTGAGGTAAGTAATGTTCATTTTAAATTTGTATTCTATAACTCAACATATTTTGTTAGAAATAAGGAATGAATAAAACACAAACACATTAGATCATTGTTCTTAGAACCCTTTTAAAATCCCACAAGGTGTCCCTCCATTTTCTCAGAAAGTGCTTCTAACATTGGAACCCACAACATTTTAATTTAAATCCACGCTCAATAATGAAAACACAATATATCGTTTGTTATTTTTCACAAATCATAAGAAAAGACCAACAATGTGTAAATCTGAGTGGAACACTTTCTGAATTCCTGTGTGTGGCTCTCAAACCCAAGCTCATTGCTTCTTAATGAAGCCTTGACAAGATTGATACCTATCTGTAGATCTACAGTCAAGAGACCCTTACCCCCAGTTTCCACTGGGTCCGTCTGCGCCGCGGTTTTGGTCCGACCTCCTCTAGCGCCATAACCCACCGGACGCGTCCCAGAAGCGTATCAGAAGCGTAGCGTCGTGCGTGCAGGCTCGCAGTTTTGTTATTGATTCGGGCATCCTGGACATTTGTACTTCTACAAGAAAGTAAGTAGGCTACGTAGTTAAATGTTTTATTTTTGTGTCTGTTTAAATTGTGTTTATTGAATGGCTCTGTACTGTACCTACAAGTATTAATTAACTTTAAAACATTAATATGTAGTTGTTACCTTCCACTCCACAAACTGCAGCGACTAAAAACCAGGCCTTGTCCTTTCTGATGTTGTCCTTGTAGTAAGCATTGGTTACATCATATAAAATAGTGTGTTTTTCCAATTCCATGATGAAAACCTCGTCGTCCATTGTGCGTATCGTAGTAGAGGTGTTGTGATGAAGGAGGGGGGTCTGCTAAATTAGTATATGTGGGGGATGGGCCGGGCCCGGATGCTCACCTGCCCGACCTTATGTTACGGCTGCGCCGCGGCAAAAATAGGATTCATCCTAATTTTAGAGAAGCGCTGCGCTGAGCCGCTTCTGGGACGCTTTTGGAATGCGTCTGAGCCGTAACGGCCCGTCCACACTACAGTTTCAAAAACGGTTTCCAACGCGTCTGCCCATTCACTTTGAATGGGGTGACGTCACTTTTCGCCGAACTGCATTGTGGGAAGCAGAGCGGAGCTTTCCTGGCGTTTCAGGCTGCAAAAGTTGAGCAATGTTCAACTTTTGAAGCTTCTGAAGCTTTCGGTGGAAGCGTCAGCCAATCAAATCATATGCCAGTACAAGCTCTAGCCAATCAAACCGCTGCTTGTGTGTCAGGGGCGGGAGATTCATGTGATTGGTTGTTTGTCGAGCTTCAGACAAGCCCAGCTCCAAGCTTTTTTTGAAGCTGTAGTGTGGGCGGGCCGTAACCAGTGTGCGAACTATACCACGGTCTCCGGGGGAGCCGGGATTATTTATTTTTTGCCGGGGGGGTAAATGCTGATCCGTGCATGAATGGCAAGAGCACAGACATAGGCCTATTATAAAGAGAACATCTGTTGCACACGGGGTGGTGCCACAGGTCTACATTTACATGGAACGTCCCGATGGATCATGTTCATGTCAACAGATTTCCCGAGCACGTATGGGCTACGCAAACTTCAATCAACTTGATAATAAATAATCCACGACCACCAATGTAACATTTGACTGTTTAATTAAATCAACTTAAAATGACTCAAAAAGAGGCTACATTGTTTCACATGGGCTATAGCCTATTATGGCTGTAGCCTACACAGAGCCGAACACACGCGATAAGAGCAGCCAGCGGCACCAACCATGAACAATATTAATATTAATAATACAGCTATAGCACAACACAAGTACAACCCTCTCCTGGAGAGACGCGACGCCACACACACACAACACAACGATGCACATAGCCCTTCTCTCATAAGTAGGCCCGCCCCCAAGTTAACGTTAAGTTAGCACTAGCACTGACGTTAGCTCCCTCCTCTCTCGGTTCTGTTGTAGCAGCAGTCACAACGTACGATGTGCTACCACCAGCTACATTCGGTTGGTCTTCTTGATCAGGTTGTTTGGCCGTCTTTTTAAAGAAATTGCCCAAGGTAAGTTGTTTTTTTCTTTTCGACATGTCAGCAGCAGCAACAATGCCTGGTAAACATGCAGTGCTAACTAAACGAGCTTGTGAGTGAGTGGGTGGAGCTGCGGGCAGCGTGCAAGCAGGCGACACTTTTTTCATGAATCATAAACTCTATATATCATTTTATTTCACTTAATTTACACCTTTGAAAAAAAAAAAACATGCCCAAAATGGAATTTATTTGGTAATCATATCAGTATTTTAGAGAGCTCCCCCCAAATTTCACAAACCATGTTCCCAGGGGAGCTCATGTCACCACTAGGGGAGCTATAGCTCCCCCTGCTCCCCTCCAGTCATGGATGTATAATAAGAACTCAGTTCCAGTTCGCACCCTGGCCGTAACGCGGCGCGTGTGGTGGAATAGCACCATGGATGTTAGAATAGCACCCATTGACTAGAGTGGCCGCGATCCTTACGCGGCGCACCCGTAACGCGGCGCACCCGTAACGCGGCGCTGTGGAAACTGGGGGCAACGGCCCCTACACACGGCGGCTGACGCCTCCGTCGAGGCGGCAAAAGTAGAACATTGCTCTACTTTTGCAGCGAGCACCTCGAGAGAAGCTACGCTTTGCTCCCGCAATGCAGTTCGGCGAATCGTGACGTCACCCCATTCAAAGTGAATGGGCAGAAGCGTTGAAGCGGCAACGCACGCCGCCGTGTGTAGGGGCCGTAATGGGACGCGTCCGGTGGGTTATGGCGCTAGAGGAGGTCGGACCAAAACCGCGGCACAGACGGACCCAGTGGAAACTGGGGGTCAGTTTAGCATAGCATAAACACTGGTAAAGGTGAAAATAGCTAGCTTGGATTTGACCAACTGTACCAAAATGTGCTTACCAACACATATAAAGTGTAACAATAAGTACTAAAAGTTGGGGTTTTTAATATATGTTTACAGGAAGTTATGTAACACTATTTCTTGAACTGGAGCAGTGACGTCCTCGGGTCCCAGGGGTTTCCGTGAAACCTCAAGGTGACGAAAAGACTAAAGACACGTGATGGTAGGCAGACTGAGCTACTTTTTAGACGGAGCCAGGCTAGCTTTTTTCCCATAACACTCTTTATGCTAAGCTAACCTGCTAATGCTTTCTATTGAAAGCATAGATGTGTGGCATCAATCTCCTCATCAAACTCTCAGCAAAAAAGATATCATTTTATATAAATATATTTTAATTCCAGCAGCAGATAAATACAAATGTTGTGCAGCAGAACACTGTGCTGAGTTGAGTCTAGACATGACATGAGTGGACTAATTGGTCGTAATTTAGTTGATTTGTATTGTTTCATGCAGGTTGAATTCTAGCAAAAGTATGAGCACCACTCTTGTATTCACAAGTTCTTTCTGAAAAACTCAGTTTTATAGATCTGTCCATAACATGAACTAATTGAGGACTGCCAGACCAATGGGGTTTCAGGCATTAGCTACAATGCCATCATTTGTCTTAAAGATTATACATGTTGGTCTTTTCATGTTATTTGTTCAATATAACAAATAATAATGCATGTCTTTCCACAAAATTGACGTATTCACAAAGAGAAACACATTAAAACCCAATGAGATAACTGTAATGTGTATTCAGGTCATTTGTATATGCATAGATGCACTTGTCGGCACTGAATTATTCCATTATCTTGTTCTGTGTGCTCTGACGGCCTTTAACACTGATTACCTTTGGCACATTGAATTAAACCTGCAGGTCACCGTGTTTGACCAGTGGAACCATTTGATACAACTACTTTCCAGCTTTGATTTTTTTCACAAGGGTATCTGATATTGTATTTCTCTCAGTGAGGCTTTCAAGAAGAATTTTAAACAAAGCGGTTTTACACTTAACATTTTATTTAGAGTCAAGTTCAGCAGTAAGATATGAAAAGTCAAGATACAAAATGTCTTCTGCTACAAAAGGAGTCTAAGAGCTTTTCAAAGACAAAATGTTCCAGAGAAACCATAACACACAGAGCAGGTCCATAATGAATAATTTAAATACATAACACAAGAGGACATTTCCTCCATCGTAAACTTAAAAACATTAACTATCACACAAAAATGACTTTAATTCCAAATCAGATTGCTAACACTTAACACCTATAGTAATTACATGCCATGTTTCAGACGTTAAGACTCAAGCTGACAGCTGTTACGTTTGGGAGAACTTAAACATTTGTATTTTAGACATTTGAAGCATTTCTGTCAAGGTGACTTATCCAACATGTGCTGAATTTTGGAATCCATCCCATTGTACAACATTGCACAGTACCTTGAATAAGCCAGATAAAGGGTTATTGTGTCAGTTGGTAATGTCAGTGCAGGCAGAAAAAGCATTTTGCAAAAACAAACTATTTAAATGACAAATGTACAATGGCTAACAATGCTGCAAATGGTAGATTAAAGTTGCAATATGAACTGCAATACATGTGGATACAGACATTTAACATTTAAAATCAGTGCTTGAATATTAAAAAAAACTCAAAAGAACTCAAATAAAAATGTCCGACTTCTGTAGAAAGCATTATTTTAAACTTTATGGAAGTGTATTTAAGTCAGTTCACGTGCACATACAGTTGGGTCTCTGGCGTGCCTACAAATCCAACAACTGAATTGAGACAGCCCAATCAAGTCCTCAAAGTCCTCCTTTAAAAGGCTCCGGGCCTAAAGTCAGAACCTGGAGGCAGAGCTCTGTTTAACGGCCAAAATGTACCACTCCATTTGAATAGGCCTCGGCTCTCTTTGCGTGGGGGTGTATAATAATAAAATAAAGATGTGAGGGAGAAATGTTAGGATAAAACAATACTTGTATCTGGTAGGTGATTGGGTATTCTGCTCATGTGTTCCATACACTGGGATTTAACACTTTAAGATAACATTGCAGTCGGTCTAAATGTCAGTTTAATAACTAATGTAAATCCAGACACACCTGCAGTTTGATAGTTTGTAGTAGCTGTACAAAGAGTCAGTATACGTCACAGTCGTGGGACTCGAACAGTAGATTGTCTCAACACAGCTAATGCAGATAACACAAGTCTTTGGTTTTCTAACTAAACATGAATGGATTCCTAGTTAGTTTGATAACTTACTGGAACTGCCAGAACAAGCTGTGTTAGAAGCATCATCACTAAATGGAAATCGGAATAGGTTGTTGTGGGGGCGCAGAATGCTTTTCATATTCTCACAAATCTTTAAAAACAGGTGGTTCATTTTAAAAGTTGGGCAGCAATGTACATCAGTTAATTCAATAAGCGCTACATGTTTTATTAACAGGCACTTAAACAACTCTTATAGAAAATGCTACTTAACCTTAACTTGCGACCTTAATGATTTAAAGCTGCTTTTTAGGTTGTGTGAAATTGCGGTGCAAAGGAGTTGTGTAGTTTGACGCACGGTCTGGTGGTGATAGTGGTAAGAATGAGTTGGAGCTGCTGTGACTGTTCAGCTACACAGAGGTCCTGTGAACACACTGAACACATGATCCCTTCCATCCTTAAGGGAGCCCCTCTGGTGTTTCCTGCACAGGCAGGGGGCCGACGCCCTTACAGGTGAGAGTGTGTGCGTCTGAGGAGATGGACTGGAGGTCTGTCCCTGGTGTCCCCTGCTTTCACCTCAACATGCTGGAATACTCTGCAGCCGTCCACCAGCTGAAGGAAAGAAATGGTTTGATCGGTTAAACAATAAAATGATTATAGTGTATTTCCATAATGTATAGAATTTAAAACTGTTACAGCGAATAACAAGTAAGTGCTTGACGTTTTTTTTAAATGTTTTTTTTTTGTACATTATATTGAAGATAATCTTTGGAAAAGCGTCATTGTAGATTATGTCAAAGAAACATCTAAGCATGTCGACGATATAACAAACCGATAAAAAACGACATTGTATGGTATGTTGAAAATGTGCAGGTGTGCAGACAAAATTCCTCAAAAGTCAATCCGCGGGGATCAGCTGTTGCTTTCCTCCCAAACGCCCGCCGCTTAATGTGACGCTCAAGAGGAACGGACATCTCATTGCTCTTTGAAATCATTTCCTCGTTTTCTCTCTCTTTGCAGAGATTCGTAGTTAAAGAGACGTGGCTGTGAGTTAAGAGACGTGGCATGTGCCCGTCATGTTAGAGAGGTCTGGAGCTGCAGCGTTCACAATCAGCTGCAGCTGTCTCATGGAAGTTTTGTGAGACCTGGAAAGACACAGTTACTGAAGATAATGCATGGGTAAGTTTTTTCTTTAATCAAAAGGTCATAGTATAGTTTTACAAAACGTTTAAGGTAGAGTAAATTATTAGAAAATTAATAGAATAGTAAGTCAAAAAATATATTTTTGAAAAAGTCATAGAATACTATTTCAAATGAGATAAAAAAAAAGGCACTAATACCTTTATACTAATAGTATAGTGTTTCCAAAAAATGCTCTTGCCATTCTGACTCATATACTTTTAAAGACCAAGTGGATATACAAAAATAATACTTATAAGGTCATAGAAATGCTTACAGTTAGACATAGTCGGATATCCCATGGTGCACAGCAGCATCCTAGTCGTGGTGGGGGGCGTTCGGGCAGGGCTCGCTGTGTCTGTACGCCATGATGAAACATGACGACTGGTGCCACCAGTAGAACATCAGCACCAGCAGCAGGTGCCACACCTGGTGGCTGGAGCCCAGGTAGTTGAGCTGACCTGCAGCAACATCACAGACAAAAGGAATTAGCAGCAAAACTAAATTCTTAGCATTTGTCTTCTATGAAATTGATAGCTTTACAGACAACTGAGCTTGGAGAGGACGTAGCAGAGAAACTCTCTGGAGGAAGTTTGGGGATTTTAGCCTTTGCAGACCATTTACATGCACAAAAATCACACACTGCAGGGAAGGGAACGCCTTAAAAAGCAGAATAGCGATGCTTCAAGATCATGATTTGATCATAAGGCTGTTCTTTACACAACAACTGATGTACAAAAGGATGTTTTTCCATGTATTTTGTGTACCCTTTTTGGAAAACAACATGACGACACACACACACACACACACACACACACACACACACTCACCTGGGAAGTAGCGTTCAGGAACTTTTGAAACGTAGAAAATGAGTGCTAATGCAGCGATGAAGTACATCCCCAGGATTCGAGGAACAAAGGCCTGAAGAGGAAAACATCTGCTTAACCAACGTGTGGACAAAAACTGAACAACAGTCTAAATGTCTCAGCAAAATAAAAACAGTTACCGAATTGCAGACATTTTAAAGCTAAAATAACTAATTATTACCACTATTCCTCTATATTGTTTCTTCAAGATTAGACATATTGAATGTTCAAACAGCTCAACATTTAATCAACCTTTGAACAATCATTCTGGTGACTGTGCTGACCTGGACCAGCTCGGAGGAGAAGCCCCCGGTGAGGCAGATCCAGTGGAGGGTGGGGATGAGGCCAAAGCCCGCCACCAGGCAGAAGGTGAGCGAGCGCATCTGCTTCCACTGCTTGCCGAGGTAGTGAGGGTGGATCTGAGCGAAGAACACGGCCAGGATCATGGCCAGGACCGTTACCAGGTACACCTGCCGCCAGTACTGCAGGGACAAAGGACAAAGGTCAAAGGTCAAATCACACCTTCAATGCACACATCCTGTGGATCAGCGTCATTCTTACATTTCAATAAAACAATATGAAAATGTCAATAAAACACTCACAAGTATTAGGAGTCATAAAAGTATTGTTGGATTTATTCATAAAAAGCAATAGTTAAGAATGTCATTAATAAAAGTTATAATATAGTATGTATTGGAAACGCTCACGTCAGAAACAATGAATTGGCATAAAGAAAACCTAAACTCTTAGTATAGTAACCAATACCAAATGTCATAAGACAGTCTATAGCAGTGGTTCTCAACCGGATGTGTGAGTGAAGAAAAAAAAATTGGAATTTTTTTTATTTTGAACGCCCGATTTTCTAACGCTGTGCATGCAGTCGGCGTTGGACCTGAAGTACCGGGGACCATAAACGGTTTTGAAAACTTCTGTCACATAGCGATCATCTTCTCAATAAAATATCTTTGCTGATGTTTTTTCGAGTCTTCTGGCCAATCAGAATCAAGATTGTTGCTGGAAGTCCCCACGGAGAATAACTTAGTGGTAGAACTCTTCTTTATACATCCATGGGTACTTCAGATGAAAAAAAATACACGATGAAATATGACCCCCGGTTTGATGATTGACAGGTCACAGAACAATGGGAGCTATCTACCCTTACCCACAATTTAAAGTAAGTCACACAGACTATCTCCTCTTCTCGCAGCAAGATGTCAGAACAAAGTAAAAAACAAACAATGGCATAAAATATTATTAATATGTCGGGTAGTAATACATTTATTTATTTTCTTCTCAGAGTGTACCAGAATGCATAGTTTATGTAAGTATTTCTAAAAATCTCCTGGGGGAAAATCCCCCCAGACCCCCCTGCTGGGGTTTGGTTTTCAACATGTGTGCCTTTTTTTTTGTTTTAATTTATTTATTTATATTTTTTTAATTTTTGATTTGAGTCACATTTCAACTTCAGTGTACATATACATATGTAGTTTAATATTTGTACAGAGTGGTCCGTCTTTCTTTCTTTTTCTTGACAAGACAACAACAATAAGCACACAATAACATGTTTTCTTTACAATATAAAACATTGGCAGGATAGATCCTTAAATAAAATATTCAAACAGTTAGACAAAAGAAGGGCGTATCGGGGTAATATACACTTTCCATTTCTCCCAAATGTCCTCAAATCTATGTTCCTGGAGCCTCAAAGAGAAGGTTATTCTTTCCATTACAAAGATTTTGTAAATGATATCGTACCAATCATCTACAGATGGGCTGTTTGGTTTGAGCCAATTCTTTGTGATCGCTTTCCTGGCGGCTACACTCAACATCCCAAACAAGTATTTTGTTTTAATGTGTGTGGATGTTGAGTGCAGGAAACCAAAGAGGAGTTCATCCCAATTAAAATAAATGTTTTTTCCAAATATGATGACAATTTCTTTATAAACCTTATGCTGAAAGGTATTTACTACTGGGCAATCGCAGAGCACGTGGTAATGGTTTGCTTCCTGGGAGCCACCATGTCTCCAGCAGCTGGGAGAACCAGCATGGTGAGACTGCTGAGCGGGCGTGATAAAACAAATCTAGTGAGACTCTTCCAGGCGAACGCTCTCCATGAGGAGGAGCTTGTTATTCTCCATTGGAATTCACAATAGTTGGTCCAGATTTCCTCTGGAATACAACTGTTAGTTTCCCTTTCCCATTTTAGTTTTATGTATATGGTACTTGTTTTTTTAATCTCCTGGAGTCCCTTATATATTCTTGATATCACTTTGAGTCCTGAATCTGTACCATATGCACCAATACATACTTTCAGTAAGTTGTTCTCGAACGCCCTCTGGTTCTCTAGCAGAGAACTGTGTATGTGGTGGCGTACCTGCAGGAAGCTGACAAAGTCACTGTTATTTAGCCCATGTTGTATTTTCAACGTTTGAAAATTGTTCAGTGTCCCCCGATTAAAAAAGTACAGTAGGAAGAGAGGCCCCGATCAGCCCATCCCTTATAACTTGCGTCTAGCTTACTCGGGGTAAAGTCGAGATCATGGGAGCACCATTTCAGGATCTTTATCTCTTCAAGCAAGCCACTCTTTGTTATAACCTTTAACCATGTTTTCAGAGTCAGATTGATCCACTTATTACCCGTTTCCATTAGGTTTTTCATTAGTCTTTTATCCCCTAATCGTGCCTGCATTGGAACTGCCCCGGACACCCTCTCTTCAATTTCTTTCCATCTTGCTTGGTCATCTGATTTACACCAACAGAACAAAATCCTCAATTGGGCCGATATATAATCGTCTCTTAAACAGGGCAGTGCAACACCTCCCTTGTTCTTAGCCAATTGAAGAGTTTGAAATCGTATTCTCGTTTTTTTTTCCCCTGCCAAATGTAGCGCGAAATTAATTTGTCCCATTCGTTGAATTGTTTATCTGTTATTTCTATTGGAAGAGTTTGAAACAAATATAATATCATAGGCAAGACATTCATTTTAACTGATTCAATTCGTGATTCATTACATTACATTTAGCTGACGCTTTTATCCAAAGCGACTTACAATAAGTGCGTTCGACCAACAAAATACAACCTTGAAGAAAACAGAATCATATAAGTACATCAGGTTTCATAGAGCTAAACATTTCAAGTGCTACTCAACTGGCTTTAGATAAGCCAGCCCTTTATTAGTATATAAGTGCTTTGTTAATAGTTCTATCGCTCGAGGTGGAGTCGAAGGAGATGAGTTTTCAGTCTGCGCCGGAAGGTGTGTAAGCTTTCTGCTGTCCTGATGTCAATGGGGAGCTCATTCCACCATCTTGGAGCCAGGATAGCAAACCCACGTGTTTTTGCTGATGGGAACTTGGGTCCCCCTCGCAGTGCGGGTGCAGCGAGTCGTTTGGCTGATGCAGAGCGGAGTGCACGTGCTGGGGTGTACGGTTTAACCATGTCCTGGATGTAGGAAGGGCCAGATCCATTCGCAGCATGGTACGCAAGTACCATTGTCTTGAAGTGGATTCTAGCAGTTATTCAAAACTTAATATTGAAGTTAAATTCCATCTCTTTATGTCTTCCTTAATTTTTTTAATCAACAGATTAAAATTCAAGTCATACAATTGTGTAAGGTCTTTTGGGATGTTAACTCCTAGGTATTTGATGTGATCCAGATCCCAGTTTAATTGGATATTCGACTTTAGAATCTGGCTAGGCCTATAATTAAAACTTAATATTTGGGTCTTTTGAATATTCAATGTATAACCTGAGACGGAGCTAAAGTCATCTAGGAATGCTAATAATTTCAAAATTGAGCTCTCTGGGTTTGACAAGTGAATTAAAACGTCATCCGCAAATAATGACATGTTATGTTCTCTGCCTTGTATTTTTATGCCAGCAACATTATTTTCCTGACTAACCCCCTGGCTTAAAGCCTCAATACATATTGCAAATAATAATGGACTTATTGGACAGCCTTGTCTGGTCCCTCTTTCCAGGCCGAATGATGCTGATATGTCCCCATTTATTTTAATTTGTGCCCTTGGGTCATTATAAAGTGCTTGAATGGATCTAATAAACGATGGGTGAAATCCAAATTTCTGTAATATTCTATACAAGAATTCCCAATTGACTCGATCGGTACGCTTTTGATGTGTCCAGGGTTGGGTGGAGTCTAACATTAAGGTCACCCCCACAAATGAGGATGCCCCGGGCCTCAGCGATTAATAACTCAAACATTTCTTTATAGAATTTCCATTGAGAGCCAGGAGGGGCATACACATTCAAAAAAGTAACGAGAACTCCCTCCAGATTCCCCCTAACCAGAACATATCTCCCCTCTTTATCTTTCTTTTCATATGTACACTCAAAGTTTAGTTTACCAGTGATCAAAATTGCAACCCCTCTCCTAGACCCCTGGCTGCAGGAAGATGAGTACTGATTATCTCCATTTCTTAAGTTAGTCATGCTCCATTTGTGTTAGGTGAGTCTCTTGGAGGAGAGCCACCTCTATTCCCTCCCTCTTCAATTTCGACATAACTTTGCTCCTCTTGATTGGGTTTCCCAGGCCATTTACATTATACGTAGCTACTTTAACTGACTTGGTATTTTGCATGGTTTGTCTTTAGGTATATCTCAAGCCCCTTCACGCTTCTATACATCACATATATCGCACCCCTGGTGCTACAAGGAACAGTAGCAAGAACAAAATTGTTAACCAATAACAAGTTAACAAACAAAAGAAAATCACAATCAAAGATATCAACATTGACTTCCAAGATGACGGCCTCTTTAACGGCCTTGTGACTGATGGAATGTGAGTGTAGGGGAAATCTCTTCCTCCTAGAGGGCCCCCTTCAGCCTTTACGCTGATACCTAGGTCCATAGTGTCCAATCGCAGGCGTCCCGACCTCAAAGCTATCATTTAATTGCCTTTAACATTACCCTTCTGAGAAGGTTTAATTTTGGAAGATAGGATCGAGAATCGAGTCTCTCACAACATTATACAGCATAAACTCTGTGGTTTCTAGAAGTAACATTATAATTGTAACTGAATGTTTCCAGTAGAGCAGCAGTACTCATCAGGTGTCCTGACGGCGGTATGCATGGAGCCGTTGCTTAAAGCCTTGGTTGGTGCGTGTAGTGCCCCGGTTTCCTCGCTTTTCACTGGATCGCCAAGTCATCCGGCTGATCCGGTCCAAAAGGGAGGTTGTCTTTTTCACCACGGTCACCGGAATTCCCCTCTCTGCCATGTCCAGCGTTGCTTCCTCCACCGAGCCGTAGACCACCGTACCTCCCTTGTAAAACACTCTTAATCGGGCGGGGAATGGCGTTTGGAATCGTATATTTCTTCCCTTGAGCGCAGCTTTTGCTTCTGCATATTCCCTCCGCTTCCTCAATTCCTCCAGTGCATAGTCATGGTCCAGTTGGATCCTTTTCCCTTGGAAGTCAAATCCTTTTTTCTGCCAAGCTCTTTTCAGGACATCTTCCTTCACCGTGTAGCTTGAAAACGTAACCACGATTGATCTCGGAGGGGCTTCATTCGGGGGTTTCGGTGCCAGCCCCGGTGCGCCCTCTCGATATTTAGGGCGGTGGAGGGGGGAAGCTCCAAGCTTTTTCTCAGCAAATCTTCCACGAAAGCGATTACTGATGCCGTGCCTTCTTCGGCTCCTTCTTTTACCCCGTGTATTCTGACATGTTCACGTCGCGATCGCCCCTCCAAATCAGTCAGCTTTGCCTCCGTTTGCATCTGAAGCTTTACCAGCTCCGTCAGAACGTCCTCTGATGACTGGATTCTGTTCTCAGCACCGTTAATTCGCTCCTCTGCTAATGCTCTACCTTGCCCGCCGAGTATATGCTTGCTGTAAATACTTTCCTGGTTATTCGAGTTAAAACGGGCAACTTTGAATTCTCACTATCGGGAGCCTGTCACGCTATGCTGCGATCCCCATGCCTGCTAGACCGGAAGCCCATGTGTGCCTTTTTATATAGTTCAGCTTTGATTCTATCATCTCATTAAACCTTTTTTAAAAGCATACTTTAGTTCTGTGAAGGGATATATGCACTGTACTTCACTTTTATTAATATTGTATGCTGAAAATTGTATATATTAGAGCACGATTTTTTGTTGAATAGATTTCAGTGCTTCAAAAGGTCGCGATGTATTGACCAAGTAAAAAGTGGGTCCCGAGGCCTGACCAGTTGAGAACCACTGGTCTATAGCATTAACTGAATTCATGAACAGCCATAGTTTAGAACGTCATAACATATTTCATGATAATATAGTATGTTGAAAAAAAGGAATTGTATACTGTCATCAAAATGTCATATAAATAGACTTAAAAAAGTCTTAGTACAGTCTTCCACGTAAAATGTGGTAGTATAATGTGCAATGAAAAAGTCATGGTGATCATAAAACATCATAATATTGGAGGTATTTCAAACATCAACAGGTTTGTAAAAGAGAACCTGAAGTAGCCACTGGAGGAAAACACTATAGGATCGTAGATGTAGACACATTCACCTCAAACTGAACAGAAACCTTTCAGAGAGCTGGTGAAGCAGACGAAATAAAGGAAATACGGAACTTTTCAAAAGAGTGGCAAGCAGCAAAAGAACATGAACGGCCGACAGGATCATTTTAAAATTCAAATTAATCCTTTATCTGTGTTAAATTCAAACACCATTTCTTGAGTTTTGACAATGTTAAAGTCTTTTAAAAGTATGTGTTTTTTTTTATAAATGTTTACATGGACTGCTTTTTTTGATATGTTTGTAAAATGTAATTTTCTGAAGTGTTTTATGTGAGGGATGGAAATGAGCTCAAAGCTAAATCTTGCACTGTTACGCCTGACACAGTTGAATGTTTTAAGTGTCCATCACTGTGCATTGTCCCTGCCAAATAAACAATTAAATGACAAATTGTGGAAATGCATGTTTTGCACACTGGACAGCTGATTTTGTCCTGTTGTTACTTGTGAGCCAACTAGGAAGCCAACATCACAGAGAACCCTCATTACATCAATGTTTTTGAAATATTTTGAGATTTGACGGAGAAAGGTGTGTCTTGTAGTTTTTACTAGTCCTTTTATAGAGATGTGTCTGTGTTTGTTTTTAGAGTGTGTCAGGATGGATGCCTTGTCTTTTTCTCTGCAAACAAAATCTACCTACGGGTACAAATAAAGAACCTGAACATAAGAACACATTTCATTAGCTGTATTCAAGACGGTTTAAAGGGGACCTATTATACTTTTTGAGGTTTTCATTTCCTGTAGTATGTTATGTTGATTTGTGTGCATGTAATGGTCTGCAAAGACAAAGCCCGGTTGCCGTGACTTTTTCGGTGGTAGAGCAGTTTTCAGTTGTCACGATTGTATATTGTGCCATCTATTGGCCGTAGTTTGAACGCAGTCAGACAAAATAAAATACAATATATAAGTCGCTTCGGAGTATAAGTAGCAGGACCAGCCAGACTTGTAGTCCGGAAAATACACTATTTATGTTGTCAAAACAACAATTTAAAGACTTCACCTTGGGCTTCAGGAACTTGTGAAGAAAATTGTTTCTATTTCCTGATCTTTAATTGACTGAATATAAGATAGATTAATACAAAATGTAAACAATTGTTTGTTGTTTTTCCACGTTTTAATTCCTTTGGTTATTTTTCCTCTTCTCTATTTTTGAGTAAACACCTCAGTGGTTCTGGGGCATATGATGATATAACAAAGTTCCTTGATAAAAGTGTGAAGATCTATAGTACGTATGTGCTAAAAAACTAAAAAGCATTCATCATACTTATGATTACAGTCCTCAGTGTTTCTTAAAACTTCTATAAGTAACTGTGCACAGTCTGGACAGCTTCGTCTCAGTCCCTTCTGTCCATTTGTGTGGATGTAGGCCTCCGTCCAGTCACACATCCTCATGTGACGAGTCCTGCTGAATTTCACAGTGAATACATTTGCACCAGGAACAAGGCCCCGCGCTGCTCAAGCCAAATTTCTTAAGCTTTTCTCCTAAACAGACACCGTGTTCTCTTCTCCAAATCTGCATTTCTTAAACACTGATGAGATGAGAGTTTCACTGGCTAAATATACAAGTGTTTTTTTTTCTGTAGGGACTTGGCTTGCCACAGGAGTGGAGCCACCCAGAAGCGAAGCCCTAGTCTTGGCAAGGACGGGGAGGGCCCCTTCGCTGAGACGGCTCCCAGACTTGCGAACGTCATATGGTGGGGAACAGGAGTGACGGACCGCTCCGTGAACGCAGCCATCTGGTTTGGGCTGGAGCAGATTTCAGCTGCGTTCTGGGGGCAAAATAACCCGGCGCTTCCAATATGCGGGGGAAAGCGAGCAGGAAGGAGCACAGCCAAGTACTTCAGGAGTAAAAAAAATAAATAAATGAAAAGAGAAGCGACCAGGAAAGGAAAAACATGGTGGTGGGCGGCTGTCATCAGAGGCTGTTATCCAAACGGAGAGCGCAGCAAAGGTGTCATGTTGCTTATTCACCAGAACAATGAGTCAATGGGCACAGCCACACTCGGCAGAAGCTTTATTCAATAACTGCTTCTAAGGCCGAGGACATTGAGCTTAAAGCCTCATTGGAGGCCGGTGGTTACATGTTAGAGCGATGATTTGTGCAGATGCGCTCACACATTAACACTTCAATGTTAGCTCTGAAGGGGCCCTATTGCGCTTTATTGGAATTTCCCTTTCCTGGAGTGGGTTTTTTCATTTTCTGTGTAAATGGTCTGCAAAGTCAAAAATCCCAAAGTTCCCTCCAGAGGGAATTTCTCTCCCACACACTGCCTGAAACGCCTTAATCTGACTCCTTTGTTTACTTCCATAACATAATGACATCACTATGTAACACTTGCACTTTTATTGGCTCCAGCTCCAACACATTGTCCGTGATAGGGCGGTGGTGGCGAAGTCGATAGGGACTTGGCTTGGGAACTGGAAGGTCACCAGTTCAAGTCCCCGAAAGACCAAGTGCTACCGAGGTGTCCCTGAGCAAGGCACCGTTCCCCACATTGCTCCCCGGGCGCCGTTCAAAATGGCAGCACACTGCTCCTAACACTAGGATGGGTCAAATGCAGAGAAATAATTTCCCCATGAGGGATTAATAAAAGTTCATTTTAATAGGCTGAGGGGTGGGACACCTCTTATCTGTTGACTAATCATAACAGAGCAGGCCAGATAACCAATCAGAGCAGACTGGGCTCTGGTTTCAGACAGAGGGTGAAAAGAGGTGCTGCAGCATGAGGACAATAAAGAGCTTTTTGAACATTGAAGCATGGAGACATGTCCCAGGAGAGGCTACATACTAATATGAACATTTAGGGGCTCTTTTCATTTGAAGGCAGTGAGTGTAGACTCAATTCTCAACTCCAGTAAACTTAAGAAAATGTATCTTTCCAAATATTGTGACCACCACACATGCGATTCATCCGCTGGGAAGGCACCACATTTTGTCTGAAAGCTTCTGAGCAAACTGCAGATTAACAGAATGAACTTCATTTAAAGCGATGGACAAGTGTCAAATGTCAGACACAAATAAATTAAATGCTTCGCTTCAAAGTATTCTGGTTCTGATTTGTGTTTAGTGATATATAATGTGCTTCACCAACTGTCTAAAGTTATGTATACTGTGAATCTTCTTTTGTATTTCTGTGCCAATTCAATCACTCTGTATGGAAACAATAACGTATGTGCTGAGGTATGAGGTAGCTGCTGACTGATCATATTTACCACCTATGCTGTCAATAAGGAGGAAATAAGCCCCTAAATATGCATGCAGATATTGTAGAAGAAGCAAAGATAACAAGTCAGGGTAAACCAGAGAAGTGCTGGCTGACTAACTCACATTATTGCAGTAGAAGGTGTAGAAGACTCCGGGGACGTAGCAGCCCAGGATGCCGATGGAGACTCCGGCGTAGTCCAGCGCCAGCCAGCGGCGGCTGGTCTTCTCAGAGCGGTGGCAACAGAACAGGTGGTAACCCACCGAACACAGCATACACAGCTGAGGAAGGTAAGACAACAAGGGGAGAGTCAGCCATATGAACATCGAGATGACAAGTGGGCAAATATTATGATTTTTAAAGAGGTGTCTTAGCCATTTTCATTCCAAAATTCAGCCTTTTTTACATTTATTTTTTAATTGGACTTTTAAGACTCTGGTTGTAATGCCTGGTCCAGCCAATTGCTGGATAGATTGTTTTCATTTGAGTAAAGAACTGCCAATGTTTTGAAGATGGTCCTTCTGTAACCACTCCATTAAGCTAACACCATGCAATTGTCACATTTTCAGTTTCCAGGACTTTTGGGTATTTGGAATCACCACATTGCTCAACATAAAGATAAACCTTGTTGCAAAAGCTTGAGGTAAAAACAGACCTGAAATATATGTAATTAATCCTTATTTATTTTTACATAAAGTTATGCTACAATTTGGTCTCAAAAAGTGACCAAGTACGAGTTCAGGCTTTGACATTATATAGGTAGTTATAATTCAAACCTGAAATACACTCACTGGTCACTTTATTAGGTACACGTGTTCAACTGCTTGTTAACCCACATATCTTATCAGCCAATCACATGGCAGCAACTGAATGCCTTTAGGAATATAGACATGTTCAAGACGACCTGGTGAACTCCAACAGAGCATCAGAATAGGGAAGAAAGGTGGTTAAAGTGACTTTGAACTGGTTGTTGGTGCCAGGCGGTCCGGTCTGAGTATTTCAGAAGCTGCTGATCTATTGGGATTTACACGCACAACCATCTATAGGTCTTACAGAGAATGGTCTGAACATATTCTTAAAGAGGACATGTTATACAAATGTTAAGGTTTCAATTGTATTTAGTGACTGACTCTACTGTGACATATTTCCATGATTTAATGTTCAAAAAGGTCTTCATTTGTCTGCAGCACCTCGTTTCACCCTCTGTCTGAAACCAGAGCCCAGTCTGCTCTGATTGGTTAGCTGGCCGGCTCTGCTGTATTTGGTCAACCGATAAGAGACGTGTCATAATATCTTGCCCCATTGCACATCACGTATAATATTTTGGAGCCCTAGCCAATAAAAGCGCTAGTTTTAATTAGTGATGTCATTTTGTCATGGAAGAAAACAAAGGATTCCAATGGAGGCGTTGCAGGGGGGGAGAGTGTGGGAGACAAACTCCCTCTGGAGGGAACTTTGGGATTTTAGCCTTTCTTGGTTTCTTTGTAATTTTTGTACCCAAGCAACTTATTTCTTAGATTGTTTCTGTTCACACCACCAGACACCAAAGCTAATTCCTTGTATGTGTAAAGGTACCTTGCAATAAACTTGATTCTGATTCTGTGCAGACCATTTACATGCACAAACAAATGTTACAGTAATAAGGAGACTTACTAATCATGTTTTCAACAGCATGGCAATGGAGAAATGAAAGCTGGGTCCTGTACCTGGAAGCAGAAGAGTCCGATGGAGTAGATGACGTAGTCCTCTTTGGAGGCGCCGATGGCCGGCAGCACGGTGGCCATGTTGTACACGCCGATAAAGAAGAAGAGCAGGAAGCCCAACAGATGGCTCCAGATGTTCACCGTCTCATTTGACAGAATGAAGAGGCTGCACAGAGATATAAACAGATACATCAGATTTAAGAAATATTGCATTATACTTCTCTAAAATAATATTTTAGCTTGAGATCTGTAATGACAAGCAACAGCACAGCCCAACACACAACATCCACCCATCTTCTAACGCTTATCCGAAAACGGGTCGCGGAGTAAGCAGTAACACACAACATGCGATAAGAAAATGTTTGGATTCCAGAAGGTTCACAATTTGGGATCCTTTGTAGCTGCTATTTACCGACTGTAAAACTGATGTGGCTTCATATAATCAACACATCTAAAACAATGACTTTGTAAGTGGCTAAAAAAAGCCATTTAGTAGGCACATGATACAACATATCCGTGGGGTATTTTAGCATAAACAATGGGCACTAAAAACCAAGGTGGAGAAATAACATGTCCCCCTACACAGTTGTAATGAAATGCACAACTTATATGTATTCTTATTCCAACAATGTTTTTCTGTTTCAGTGTGGTCTAGCTTTTGAGTCTGAACACATTCTTATATTCTTTACCTCTTGATGCACAGCCTGGAGGGCAGGTAGGCTCTGTATCCATCGGTGATGTAAGGGTTCTCCCTCAGGAACACTGGGATCTGTTCATAGGTGTACAGTCTGATACCGCGGGGCACCAGCACGGGCCAGTACTGATAACTTCCCAGCTCGATGTAGTGAGCCGTCTGGGCACTCTTTTGTGGTTTCTGAGGCATAGCTGTAGTCTGACCTGAAGCTGAGGATAAACAAAGTCACATCCAGTCTGATTTAACATTATAGCCTGGCTAAACAGTTGCTGTTACACTTTGACTCTGGCTTGAGTTTAACTGAGCTATCAACCAGTGCAAGGTGAAAAAGTGGTTTCTACTGTCTAGTTAAGAAATTACACACTTGTTAAAATCTTATGATATCACTATTTCAAGAGGAATAGGGGGGAAAAAGCATAATTGAAAAGCAAGTTCTCTAGACATTATCTGTATGAAAGAAACTACATGAGCTAATATTAGCTAGCTGACAGTAATTGGCTGACTGGCTTGTCTTTCATGTAATCCCATTTCGTTAACTATACTAAGCTTGTTCTTTCCCCTCTAATTGTTTTTGAGAAAAACTAGCTCCAGTGTCTGTTCATAAATATGTAAATTGTAGGCCTAGCATGTTAGCAAACGATAACCCCCAGAACATTGCTCAAGAGTTTTAGTCACAGGTTACAAAACTGTAATCTAATTAGCATCAAATATTCAAAGCACAACGTATTATTACGTTTACATATCTAGAAACGATGCAATCTTTTTCATTGGTGTGCGAGCTTTGTATCACCTGCAATAACAGTGATTGTGTTGACATAACGTTCCTGCTTGGTCAATCATTATAAGCCGATTATGACCAAAGAAGTGACTGTAAAATAAATAATTGTAAATGAATCCCTAGGTTGTAAATAATATTGTCGTCAACCAAGTCAATTTTGGAATAACATCATTGTCTAAGCAGTTTGACAGCAAGTGGTTACATACTGTACAGCTTTGGTGTGTCTGAAAAGGCTATCAGAGCTAGCTCACATGCCGCTTTGTTTAGAGATATTACATTAAAAACAAACTCACCTTTCAGTTTGGTATATGTGCAGTTTGTTCCATTTTGGGGCTTATAGTACGTACTACGCATTTGTCAACGTATGTTACTATTAAGTTTAAAACAACGCAGTGTATATTAAAGTTCCTGCTACAACATCTTCCAAATCACCAGATACGTCATCAGCAACGGACCCATCCACCGTGCCCAAAGACTGCCTGAGTAAAAAAAACAAAGCCATCGCTAAAGCATGAAAGGGTAACAACATTGTTTCCTTATCTTATTTCAACAGTTGAAAAATATGGAGGACAGAACTTGCCAAAACCTAAACCAAATTCATAAATAAAATAACTCGAAATAAATAATAAATAAATACAAAATAATAATAATAAAATGTGCCATTAAATGTATTTGCTTCACGTAGGCCTATACATTTCCTTTTTATTTAGTTGTTCACTAACGTTTAAATGGATTAATTTATGTTTGCATTCATTTATGTATTATTAATGTTGTTGTTGAGATGTACAGCTTGTTTTCTGGGATATTAAATGTTACACAAAACACCTTTAAAACTATTTAAATGGGAAATTAATTCCAAGTACAGCTGTCATGAATGGGTAAATTATATATACCAGAACCAGTTTTTGGACCAGACTGTTAACATGTGTATTTCTTCTGTTAAGTTTGTCTATGGTTAAATAGTCTAAAGTTGGTCTATGGGGATTTACCTGCTTTTGGAGCGAGCATCAAGTGTTTGTGTTCGAGGAACTTCCTCTAAAGTCCCAGCTCTTTGATGTGATGAGAATTATGCAATTTTGAAATTAAAAAGTAGTTTTTCCCATTTGTGCCCCAAAGCCTTGTACTTCATCTAAAATCCTGCATTAACTTTTCAATTGGTACATTTCAGGAAAGCTTACTAGTTACATTTAATTAAAAACTCCACCTTTAAGATGCTCTTTAAATGTAGGCCGGTGAGTGCAGCTCTCAGTCTCCTGGCTGTCAGCCCGCTGCACTGTGCGACTGTGTTACATCCTCCTGTCACTAACTGTCATCCAGAATCCTCGTCACAGCGAGCGTTGGCCACAGTACTCTCAGGTGTGAGAGATGTTGGAGGATTCCCTCAGGAGGGAAGTCACACTCAGTCCTCCCTCTGCCGTTTACACCTCTCTTTAATTGCCTCACTCTCAACTGGAAGTGTGTTCTTCATTATCACGTCTAATACACCTCTCAGCACATTGACTCTGGCAAATTGTCAGCTGCCAAGTTAAGATAGTAACTCGTGCATGCAAGGGCAAACAACATGAAACTCCTGCTGCTGCAGTCGCTGCTCAGTATTAATTGATTTTGTAGGCTAACAGTTGGCAGTTGGCCCATTTTACACACTGACTTGTTGTTTTTTCTCCAGGCAGTAAGTCAAATGAAAGGATCATTCAAATTCATCACAATTATTTTTCACGGTTTTGTCCATATCTTTTAGTAATTACACACAAGATAAATGCTGGGATCTGGTCATGTTTTTCTGGCAGGAAACATGACCGACTATCAGTTTAGTAAATAAACGAAGTTGTGCCATGAATACTAAAACTTCCCTTCCATTAGGTTCTTAAAGGTCCTATGTCATGCTTTTCCGGTTATTACCCGTCCCCTTGTGTGTTATGAAGGTTTTTATGCATTTCAATCTTGGTGGGGTGTAATGTAAATATATAAAGAAAAAAAATTATTCAACTGAAACACCAAGCACAATCTTGCCAGCTCTCTAAAAGTAGCTAGCAGCTCTAGCTACACAAGTTGCAAAATCTGTCAAGTTGGCAACACTGACAGCCGTCTTTCGGCCTCTCTCCAAAGTCACTTCCCCCATCATTTTGTAAGTACTTAAACAACTTACATGGCTTTCATGCTGTAATGCTAGCATGCTGTCATGCTAGTAGCTTCTGGAAGACTGGTGATGTACAATGAGTGCACACAGCCAATCAAATCATTTGGTTGGCTGCAGGAATTGATTGAATGAACTTAAGACACGAGACAGCAACAGATAAGTGTGTTTTATTTCTTTTTTAAGAAAATTGGATTTGTTAATTGTTGTCCGAATGTAAAGAGTAGACTATTTGCAGTTAAATTATTTCTTGACTAGATTACATATAATACATATTGTGGGTTTTCCCTTTCCTGTGTTGTGTCATATAGTATTTTGTGCTGGTAAATGGGATGCTTCAATGGGAATCCTTTGCCTTCTTCCATAACATAGTGACATCACTATGTAACGCTCGATTGGCTTGTACTCCAACAGATTGTACGCTAAGGTGCAGGACATTTCATATAAACCTGACAATTAGTTGTTCAAAAGGAAAATGTTTATCAGAGAGTTTCATGGTGTTGCCTTTTAAGCCACGGAAACAGAACGTAGTACATTCATACAGAGGACACGCCTCTCACATGCACTGTGGTCGTTCATTAAAAAAGACTCCCCGTCTCCTGCCCCACCACCTTCTTCCTGAATCTTCACCGATTCACTGTGACAATCTGTCGTTGGGCCTTTTTTTATCTTCTCAATCCTTGCCTTTGCTTTCTGTCCTCCATTTTTCTGTCAGACTTAACATATAGAGACATGTGCCTCAATGTATTTGTGCATTAAGCGGCGTGTAATGGGACATGAATTTAAACTGCTCCAACTTAATCTCTGAATGTTACTTATAAAAAGCAGGAGATGATTTGTGGCCGTTTCTACAGTGTTGAAATATCACAATGTTTTCATGAGGTGCGTCTTTCAATGAAATGTGCAATAAGGCAGCACTACATTGCATCTTAATTGAGGGTGCCTACACTGTCTTGGCAAGTGAAAGTCTCTCCTTTCTAAACAATGTGCTGTTAGAGTGGTTTAAATAGAGATAGACAGATAGCCCCCAGGCCACCAATGTCCTTCGGGATTGTCAGAGTCGTCAAAGGAACACAAGGCTATGCTGGTGTGTTTCTCCCTGAGTCTTGCACTTAAATGGCTCATTACGTTAGAGTAAAAAACATTAGATGTTATACCTCTTCTCACTTATGTTAAACAAATGCTAAATTGACTATATGCTATTGCACAGAGGAGAAATTAACAATGCATGACAAGTTTCCCATTGAATCCATCCTCAGGCCCCTCTCTCTATGTGAACCTCAGCTTCCACCATTTCCTCTCCCACCTGCCCCAGAATGGTAAACAACTTCGAGAAAACCTCACATCTCGGGGCTAGAATCTGTATTTTTCTCTCAAAACCCTAAACACAAAGCTCTCAGGCATCACAGGCTTCAAAAGCAGGGCCCGCCAAATGTTAGCCTGCCTGTCGTGCCAAGACTAGACAGGCCCTTTGCAAAGCTAACACGGCCTCGCGGCGGCTTGTGCTCGTCAGCGGCCGGCTGGTCTCATTGGCTTTATTTATAGTCGGCGCCACAAGACATCTGCTGGAGACGAGACTCTGTCCTCTGTGTCCACACAGCACTGCACAGAGGGAGCTTGTCAACGCTTTTTCGAAAGGCAAAGTGTTTGCGAGGACGTCAGAGGAGGGGAGAGACGGCTGCAACCTTCCTCTAATAGGACGGGTGTCCCCTTCGATTGCTTTCTCCGCAGCTCTGATTAACGAGACCGGAAGACAGAGGGAGGCTTCACAGTTTGTCGTGTCTCGTGTGTTAGCCGATGTTTACTTGATCTGAGAGCTGTTGTTTGTTTGGTGTGTTCAGTCTGGTCGTCGCTCGCCACTATTTTGGGACCCTGACACTTGGATGCAGCTCGTCTGATGCGGCCTCGCCTTTCCTCCCCCCCTCCTCCGTGTCACACAGAGTTGTTCACTCTCCCCCATCCTCTCCGCTTCACATTGAGGACGCCTGGATGTCTCTGGCTGACCGTGCTTTAGGCCTTGACACAAAGTGTCGGGGACAGCTCTTTGCTCTTCCCACAGAGCGGGGGGTGAAGTCAGACTGCCACAGAGGGAGAGAGTGTGAAAATACTCTGTTCACATGTTCCTGAAGAGAAGCAACCTGAGAAAGCCGACATTACAAGAAGAGGGTAAAAATACCAGACATCATAACAAATCTGGTTTATTTGTTCTACAGACCATTGCACATATAATATTTCAAGTCAAAAGTAGTACGTTGTTGCTGTGTTGCATTGTAATAAAGTAGTTGTACACAGTTAAAATATGTATTTAATGAAACACTGTTTTAACCCAGATTAAGGCTTCCCTAAATCACAAAAGAAATCTGCCATGAAGAGGAATCTCATTAGTCTTTCTGCTCTGAAACCTCGATAGGTGCCCTGAGGAGCCCCTTCACTAAGTTCTCCCATCAGGGCTCAATGATGAAACTCAGACCCTTTCCTGTAGTGTGTTTTACAGGTTTCTGTGCACGTAAATGGTCTTCAAAGGCTTAAATTCCAAAGTTCATGCAAAAGGAAGTTTCTCTCCCACACCCCCCTCTGCCTGAAACGCCTCTATTGGAATCCTTTGATTTTTCCTGTAATATAGTGACATCACTCTGTAACACTCGCGTTTCTATTGGCTAGCACTTCAACACATTGTATGTGATAAGCTAAGAGGTGGGACTCTAAACGGTTGACCAATCACAACAGAGCCGGCCAGCTAACCAATCAGAGCAGACTGGGCTCTGGTTTCAGACAGAGGGTGAAAAGAGGTGCTGCAGCACAGGCAGTATGAGAACAATAAAGATATTTTTGAACATTAAAGCATGGAGTCTTGTCACAGTAGTGACACTACATACAATTATGAAACCTGAAAATTAGCATGACTGTGTTTCTTATGTTATAAACAAGGTGACTGGATTGTTACTAAGGAAGGGCCAAATAATGAACATGTACAGTGGGGCAAAAAAGTATAAATTCAGCCACCAATTGTGCAAGTTCTCCCACTTCAAAAGATGAGAGAGGCCTGTCATTTTCATCCTAGGTATACCTTAACTATGAGAGACAGAATGAGAAAAAAAAATCCAGAAAATCACATTGTCTGATTTTTAAAGAATTTATTTGCAAATTATGGTAGAAAATAAGTATTTGGTCAATAACAAAAGTTCATCTCAATACTTTGTTATATACCCTTTGTTGGCAATGACAGAGGTCAAACGTTTTCTGAAAGTCTTCACAAGGTTTTCACACACTGTTGCTGGTATTTTGGCCCATTCCTCCATGCAGATCTCCTCTAGAGCAGTGATGTTTTGGGGCTGTCGCTGGGCAACACGGACTTTCAACTCCCTCCAAAGATTTTCTATGGGGTTGAGATCTGGAGACTGGCTAGGCCACTCCAGGACCTTGAAATGCTTCTTACGAAGCCACTCCTTCGTTGCCCGGGCGGTGTGTTTGGGATCATTGTCATGCTGAAAGACCCAGCCACGTTTCTTCTTCAATGCCCTTGCTGATGGAAGGAGGTTGTCACTCAAAATCTCACGATACATGGCCCCATTCATTCTTTCCTTTACAGGGATCAGTCGTCCTGGTCCCTTTGCAGAAAAACAGCCCCAAAGCATGATGTTTCCACCCCCATGTTTCACAGTAGGTATGGTGTTCTTTGGATGCAACTCAGCATTCTTTCTCCTCCAAACACATCAAGTTGAGTTTTTACCAAAACGTTCTATTTTGGTTTCATCTGACCATATGACATTCTCCCAATCCTCTTCTGGATCATCTAAATGCTCTCTAGCAAACTTCAGACGGGCCTGGACATGTACTGGCTTAAGCAGGGGGACACGTCTGGCACTGCAGGATTTGAGTCCCTGGCGGCGTAGTGTGTTACTGATGGTAGCCTTTGTTACTTTGGTCCCAGCTCTCTGCAGGTCATTGACTAGGTCCCCCCGTGTGGTTCTGGGATTTTTGCTCACCGTTCTTGTGATCATTTTGACCCCACGGGGTGAGATCTTGCGTGGAGCCCCAGATCGAGGGAGATTATCAGTGGTCTTGTATGTCTTCCATTTTCTAATAATTGCTCCCACAGTTGATTTCTTCACACCAAGCTGCTTACCTATTGCAGATTCAGTCTTCCCAGCCTGGTGCAGGTCTACAATTTTTTTATTGTTTCGGAATGCCTTATTTAATTGGACATTTCTGTTGGTTTCTGCATGGACTACAAATGAGCTGCTGTGCCAACAGTGAATCATTCACATTGATGTTTCCCAAAATGTCCATGTTGATAAATGGGTATTGTCCACATGAATAGCCAAATATTTAATGGATGAAATAAAAATCAAGCTGCTATTAGGCAAGACACATCAAACAATACCAAACCGTTTTTCTGCTCAGAAGCCATATGTAGAACAACTCATCACAATCAAGGAAAAAAAGAAGTAAAACTCACATTTTGCATCAACAAATGTTCCATCACTAATGTCTTGTAGCATCTGGGTCACTGAGCTCTTTCTGGAAATGAAGTGGTTTTCATGCTTTAGTCTTTTTTTTTGTTCTTTTTTGGAAAGTTTAATCTGTATGACAATATTGAAAAGCATTGGTCTTAATCTCCAGGCTTCCTTTTACTTTTTTATTTTTTAAGTCTTAGAAGATACATCTGGTTCCCTATCTTGTAATTCCTGCCAGGATAGCAAAGAAAAGCGAAAACAATTTTGACATGGATGGAGGGATTAAGGAGGTGGTTGTTTTATGGGACATTTAGCTGCTGCTGCTGGGAATGAGATGAATGCCTCAATGACTGCTGCGACGTGTTGCACTTTTCTGCAGCTGGCAGAAACTTCCACGGTAATCCTTAATGGATCAGAAATTGTAAGTCCATCCTCATCACTCAGACAATTTAAGCTTTTTGACACACAGAGTATGTAGGCACTAGGCAGGGTACTTTATTATGTATTTGATTTTCAGAACAAAACCAAAATAAGCCCTTTAATACACAATTGATTTAATAGATTAGACCTGCATATGCACTGTTGTATTTATCCTCTTTCTGCAGGGTTACATGGGCTGCAGATTGCTTTTCTTGAGTTTTCCAAAGAAGATTTAGATTTAAAAGAATATGTAATTAGGGATTTTTCAAAACCTAAAAATACCTTTTTTGGGTGATTGTTACTTGTCTTGTCTCCTCTAAAGCTACTTGTTTCAGGTTGGAGCCCTGTAGTCCTGCAGGTCAAATATGTTTAACTTTAATAGGGCAATGCTTTTCAACATTTTCCTTTTCCCGTAGTGTGTTATATAGGTTTCTGTGCATGTAAATGGTCTGCAAAGGCTACAATCCCAATGCTCACCCCAGAGGGAGCACAAATGCCTCGATCAGACACCTTTGTTTACCTACAGAACATAGTGGTATCACTATACTCGCACTTGCTATTCTATAAGCATTTTACCAATCACAACAGAGCCGGCCAGCTAACCAATCAGAGCAGACATAGTTCTGGGTTCAGACAGAGGGTGAAAAGAGGTGCTGCGGCACAGGCAGTATGAGAAAAATAAGTAACTTTTTGACCATTAAAGAACATGTCACAGTAGAGGTATGAACCGGAACATGTGCATGATATGTCCTGTGAGATACCGCATGTGTAGATTTCTGATATGATTTACTGCTGACATTATCTTGAAATGACAGGACTTATATATTTGCCGTCTACAACCTAATTTTCAGTCAGAAATAAACTTTGAAATAACATTAAAGGCACTGTTATTAACTCTGGCCCATACAGACCAATTTAGCATTTAATATTGTTTTGCCAACTTGAGTATCATTTTGTATCTCACTGCTATTGCTCTTAAACATTTACATAACGGTTATTTACAGCTTTCTTCCTCTCCAATTTGTTTAATCTCATGTACTGCTTTATTTTTGACAATAGGCAGAAAAAGGGACAGTAGTCCCAGGTGATTTAAAATAGGAGTACCTGGGTCCCGCATATTTTTATTATATAATGTAATACTTTTACAGGAAACAAGGTGTATAGGACAAAAAAACAACACTTTAATACTGTAAGATTTGATATCTGTTAAACAAAAATCAAGTAATTTGATAAATGATGTTCAGTTGATTTATACTCCAAGTGGTGTGGAGAAATTGTATTTATATCATTGCTAGAAAGCAGGAAATAATATAATTTATTTTATTTGCAGAACATTTTTAAGGTTATATAATATATATATATAATCAGAAAATTGACACATAACCTCAGCTTTTTTTTTTTTAAATGATCTGCACTCATCTGAGAGACAGTGTATGATAGCATGCAGGACTTAAGTCAGTCTCATATATACAGATTTAGTTGATGCAATGACTCTAAAGTTAAAATCAATGAAGTTGAGCTGCTGTTGGAAATCCCAAGTGATCATGATGTTTCTCAGATGTTAGGCTGCAGTTCAGTGAGCGTCCTGTAGAGGTCACTCTGTCCCTGCTGAGGACATCAGGCGACAGTAGAGCAGCAGAAGGAGACCCACTGAACATGAGCTGTTTCAGGAAAAACATCCTTAAAGTGAGGAGTCTAATCTGTCGCTGCCGAGGAAACACTCACTGTACAGTATGTGGCCACGAAGGATATCATGATAAATATTATCGTCATTGAATTAAAATTACAACGTAAATCTGCTCATTTCTCTGCAATATAATTAATTACATATATCTCTTGATCACAGAGAAAATGTATCATCATGAGCATAGCTGTAAATGTGCACATATGTTAAAGAGATTTATTTTTAAAATGGCATAGGTTAAATAAAAGATTGACAATTAAAAACAAGCATGAGTCAAGTCAAGCGCGTACTTTACAGCATGAGTAATTGCAATTTTATTTTTCATTTATTTCTATGTATGGTTTTTGTGTGTGTTATTTATATTATTTTCTAAATGAATAATTCATTTATCACGAGCAGGCATTTATAAATGTGTATATATGTTAGAACGTTTTATTAAAAAAAAAATGTCTTTGTACTTAAACATATTGTATACAGGGGTTAAATAAAAGATGACAATGAAAAACAAGCACATATTTAAAAGCATTTTAGCCACCCTACAAGTCAAGCTTTTATTTCTAAAGCATTAGTAATTGCAATTGTATTTATTATAATTTTTTTGAATGGTTTGATGTGGTATTTTGTGTTTCCTTAAAGCACGTGTTGCCTTTACTTAGCAGTAGATCCAAAATAAAGAGAAAGACAAATTGAATGAATTGTAACAAAGACATCACGTTTTTTTATATATAAAAAAGCTACAGGTAAAGCAAATAATACCAAAACCCTTCCAATGCAGGAATACATGTCTGAATGAGCAGCTACAGTATGGTGACCTGCAGTACATGACACACACAGTTGTTACTTGCTGTTTCACTGTGTGGCTACAACAAAGACTCCCAGCTGCAGAGCAATGAACCAGAGGCGAGACTGAGAGGAGAGCGGAGCGGAGCCTCTACTCCCCTCTGAAGGCAGCAGGTGGCGCTATGGTATCTCTGTTTGGGTCCTCCATAGAGACATCAACTCCCTGCATGAGCTCCAGTGTGAGACCCCCAGACTGGCTCCTGCATCAGGCCAATAATAAATAACACACCAAGTGGGGGCTGTTTCAACTGGTATGATTTATGTAAAGTTAGTGCATTAGATCAGGGCAATAATTGAAGTTATGATTAAGGAAACGACAGGATTGGGACCTGTGGATGATGAAAAATGGATGGACAGACTAGTAGATGGATCTCGTTTGATAAATAATTCACAGTTGGATTGAACCAGATTGAGGAACAAGCTTTTTGTACCAGGAAGCTCTTTGGCATGTTGCTCTGAGGATCATCATTGTCATCATATGCAATCCAGTATTAAGATGGATGCTGCCTGATCCCATCAAGATAATGGGTTTCATGTCTCCTGGCGTTAGGAGGGGGGGTGTACGGTGGGACGGAGAAGATCTCTGCAGCTGATTTCTTTTGTTTCCTCTGCTCTTCTCTGCAGGCATGTCGACCCTGTGAGTCTACAGCACATGCCGCCACGCAGGGAGAATAGCAGAGCGCCCGAACGCAGGATAAATACCTCGGAAGTTAAGGATGCGTCCTCAGGTTGGAGCGGGGAGGAGATTTCAGGATCCCAGCCAGCCAGGACCAAAGGGAGACACTTTGTTCAGAGCAGAAGGGTTGTTCTGTATCTGTGATGAAGAGAAAGACAGAGAAAGAGGGGGAGGTTAGCTTTCAGCCTGTCATCGCAGGAGAGGTCACGCTGGGTCTGTTCCAGGCTGCGTTCATACCAAATACATCCATCATCATTTACAAATGAGTGGGTCATATCTGACCAAATTATTGTTCCTTATTCCATGCAGGATGTAAACTTAGTTAACATTAAGCGATGTCAATAAGTCCAATTAATTCATTATTGTACCTATTTCTTTTGTTTGTTTCTGAGTCAATCTTCTTACAGCATTTGGCTTCAGGTGTTTAAATACAATGAATATGATAATGTAAATGACTACATTACAAGTTAAAGTAAATAAGTACAATTACTGAAGTATGAGAAACAAGTTGCACAATAACAAATATATAAATTGGACTTTAATAATTCCCTTTGATGCAGTGAGAATGTTCCAGCTTCTAGCCAAACAATTCTTACCACAGCGTCTTTATTCTTTCCCAGAACATATTGTCTTCCCATTGGCTCATGCACACATGACCTGTGATTTTAGTCATGTGATCACAAGTGGTCCCACAACAGGTATAGCATGAGCAACAAATCCTCTAATCTTTACAACCAGATAAGCTATTTCTACCCTAGCATGACCCACAGGACATCCGGGGCAGGAGAACCTGTGCTCATAACTAAACATAGCGGACCCAATTTTAAACATGTGGTAATGTCCCGACATATTTAGTGTTTGCAGGGTTCCTGCAGGTTTCACCAACTCACATTTAAGACTTTTTAAGACCACTTTGAATAGAATTTAAGACCTATTTCACGGCAAGAAAGTATGAAGGGAAATTGTTATGAAAGAAGAAATACGTCACATAATTACTTTCAAAGCAAATGTATTCACGTTCAACATAAGAACGATGACTGAACATGACAGCACACAGAACTGCAGGTCACCCTTGAAAAAGAGATATTTTGATCTCAAGGGGCTTTCACCTGGTTAAATAAAGGCTACAAACAAACTGTTAGCCACAAACCTGAAAAAAAGAACTGCCTAACCGTGAAAGTGAGTGTGTGTGTGCGTGTGCGTGTGTGTGCGTGTGTCTCTGTGTATGTATGTGTGACAAGAGCTATCTTCTGAGCTCTGCTGCCTTGGCTACAATCTTTCCTCGTTGCTGTTGTAGGATTGGTGTTTAGCTACGGTATTTAGCGTCCACAGCACCTCCACTTTTATGGTTGACGTCGACCCAAACGTCGCCGGGAGGCAGTGGTCGCGTTAACCGAATATTTTCCGTCTGACAGATTTTTTTTTAAATGACGGAAAAATCTGAAACACAGTCTGTCATTTTGACGGATTAGAACAAACTCGGAACAGCGCAAAAGTTTCCCCGCGGCGAGGCTCCGGTGTTATGCCGTGTTATGCATGCCCTCTTCCAAAAAGGAAATTATATTATTTCCAAATCGTACTTTTCCGTACAAATCATTGAAATGTCTGGGAGTTTTTGCTTTACGCTATGCGCGCTCCCGCGAGGTGCATGCATCTCTCGGCGGGCATGCATAACACCGGCGCAAAGGTTCACGAGCGTGCTCTCGCTAGCTGAAGTTTGGTTGCTAGGTTACTAGCTGGGTGTTCTCCGATAAGGGGCCGGGGGGGGGGGGGGGGGGGGGGGGGGGGGGTGCAAAGTTAGTGATTACTGGTTCCATGTTGATTTATTTCAATACAAATGGTTTGGGGGAACTGAAAGGCTCTTTCCGTACTGGTTACTTTGCAGCCCGGACATTTCCCCCAAAACACATGACACAGAAGTATAGCCTACCTTTCAAATCATATTTAAGACCTTTCTAATTTGTTTTGATCATATTTAAGACTTTTTAAGGCCTTGAATTCTGATTATCAAATTTAAGACTTTTAAAGACTTTTTAAAACCCCGCAGGAACCCTGTGTTTGTATGTGTAGGCAATAAAGCTACTTGGCTAGGTTTATGAGAACATTGTGGTTTAGAGTAATAATAAGTCATGTGTGTTACGGAACTTAAGTTACATGACGTTAATGAAGAACACTCAAATTAAAGTGAATGTACTTTGAGTCAAGCATTGGTCTCTTCAGTCAACGTCCTGTTTGTTGGAACCGCCCATTATGTTTCTAGATGGTTATCCTACATGTGGTGCAAATGGGCAATACTCTTGCAAAGGCTCACTGCCTGACCACATATCCTAGCATTTACCATTCAAGAACAATGACTGACATTAGCCATTTTGCTAGAGTTTCACAAATGGAGTGTAACCATCTAGGCTGGAACCCTACTTCCTATTTTCTATTTTTTACGACAAATCAAACGACATCCTTCTTTCTTCTAATTACTACTGCCACCCGTGTTTGCCGCCAAACAATGAAACGTGATTAAGGGTCATAATAACATTACAAAAATAAAATAATAACCTATGCTGCTCGATAGCCAGATATCCACTGCCAAGTAGACAGGTTTGACTACCAACGTTTCAGGCAATGTCTTCCACTCTATGTCCCCATTTCAACACTGTATCTTCAATAAAAGCACTCTCTGGCAAAAAGAAAATCTTTAAATATAGATATTTTTAAACTTGCAGTTGTTTACTAGGGTGGGATGGATTCAAACCATTCCAACCGTGTAAACTCCTCTCTCGCAAGGTCAATATTCCAGAGATCATTCAAGTTATAGTGATAGTATTCTATTTTAGGATAAAAACAATTGTTTCAAGAACAATTTCTTGAAACCAGTTGATTATTGTTCCCGCTGTGTTGGAAGGCTCTCTTAGCTCCAGCGCCCTCCCCCCCATCCGACTCCATACCCATCCAAGCCCTGCAGTGCAAATTCACCTAAAACAGGAGACGGGGAGTGGGTGAGTGGGCAGGGCATGGGGGGGGGGGGTGTCTCAAGGTCAAGTGCAGAGCGGCGAATTGGGGTGGAAGCAAACTAATGAGTTTTTCCGTTCTCTCCCTGCCCCGGACCGCTGGCATCACCTCGCTGTCCTGTCAATCCAACTCCCCCTCCTCAACCCACCTATCGTCTTCCCCCTCCCATCTTTCTCTCTTCCCACCTTCACTCCACAGATGAGAAGGAAAAAAAACAGGAAAAAAACAGTTTATTTCTGAACAGGCCTCTTAATCTATTTGGACTGGGCATAATAGGACATTTGCATGGCGAGCACAGCGAGGTGTCAGCGATAACCACGGGGTTGTGACATCCCCTCCGAAATATGCTGAGCTTTCGCTAACCTCTCATCAAACACGCTGATCTTTATGGACTGTATCATATTGTGCCGTAATGTGCTTTATTGTCCACAGAATAAGCTTTTCTTTAAGGTAATTGGAAAGCGGGAAATGGCCGCTATCGGCGGACTTTTTAAATACATTATTCCTGAAATGTGGCTTGTGTAATGACCCTGTCGGTGTAAAACGTGAGATTTATCTTGGCAGCAGAAATTGATCCATTTCACCTTTGTCTAATGGAAATTTTTATCAAGGATTATCTGTTTATGTAAATGAGCGTGGCCCCTGGAACGGAGAGGATAAAAAGTCTGGAGGGGGGAGCCGTTAATCTAGGGCCTCTTTACGTGTCAGTCTGGACATAATGCATACAGGATTCATCTCTGTGGGGGTGTTAAGAGTGTGTCAGTGTGTGTGTGTGTGTGTGTGTGTGTGTGTGTGTGTGTGTGTGTGTGTGTGTGTGTGTGTGTGTGTGGTGTGTGTGGTGTGTGTGGTGTGTGTAGGTTCCTGTACCTCTATGTCTGAGAGAACCAGGTGGACTTGCAGACCTTCACAGTGAAGATATTCTTGCTTGCGATTTCTAACTGAGTTGTTTTAGGGGTCAGGCATATGGTTTAGGGTTATTGATTTACTAAGTACTTTGCTGTTGAACTGTTGATGATTAAAGGAACCTTCAAATGGAGATTTTAACAACCTGGAACAAAGTCCCTTCTTGGAAACCAGACCTTGTTCTACATAAGTATGCCAACCAACAAAATAGACTTTGCCAACCAATGCCAACATTTATACAGCTTCCGGTTCTCTGCTTCTTCAAATGATATCCCATTGGTTAAATGGATCACTAACAATATGTAAGTACAATATAAACGTAATTTCAGGGCCATTAAGATTAGCATTAGCATTTGATCCCGGTTTTCTAGAACTACTTGAAATCCTGTAAGCCGTGACAGCTTATATGTGAAATATCTTTGTTGAATAAAGAAATACAATCCTGACTTTTCCTAAACGTGCATATTATTTTTGTGTGTTAAAAAAAAAAAAAAGTCAAAGACAATTTGGTAGTTTTGACCTATTTTGGTCCTACAGAACCAGACAGATTTTTCATACGAGTCATCATTATCATATCATATCATTGTCTCTCTCAGGGGACAGGGAATTCTGTGAGGTCATATGACCATTTCTAGTGTTGACGATGATAGTGAATACTACAACCATGTGTGTAAAGGTCTACCTACGCCTGATACGTTTTAGGAAACTTTAGAACAAAACATTTTGGTTTAAGAGAGGTCTTCTTTACGGTTATGACATGTTGAATGTTGACTGTCAATGTTGACTGTTAGAAAGAGATCCACCATCCATAACCCTCTCTAAGGCTTGTTGTGAAAAGTGCTTAATTATTTAAATGGTTTGACTTTAAAGTGCCAAGAAACATAGTCATCGTCCAGCAAAGTTAAAGAATAAGAAGACTAGCTAGTACAATTGGATATAGGCAGAGCGGATTTCAACAATGTTTAAACAAATGGCTTTGTATATGAATTATCAGTAAGGGAATTATTTTTTTTAACAAGTGTAAAATGTTGTTTTACAAGGAAGTACACACATTTTTGCCACATATTATGAAGGTTACTGAAATTGGTAAGCTTTTTAAACCCAAACCGCACACACTTTTATCGAAACGTGGACACTTGGCTTGCACTTATTTAGCATGTGAAAAAAAAAATGTGGGTTTCAAACTGGCGCACAACTATGAGAAATGTATTTCATGTGTAGCAATATGAGAGCATGTCACTCAAATGTCAGTGTCATTCCAAAAGGCTTTGAATGTCCACAACAAAGCCTGCACTCAGCTTGTGTTGGCGTTATTTCAGGCCCCATAATGTCTATTCATCAGAGGCTCTTAGCATATTTCCATATCATAAAACGTTCCACAGACAGCTCCGTTATGTGCGGCATTATATGGTAACTCAGACGTTTGGACATGTCAGCTGCAGAATAGATGGCACATTTTGGATCACCGACTGCGCGGCATGAAAAATGAATGAATAGCGTGGAAGCTGTGAGTGGTGGCGGTGGGCTACAGTCACTTAGAAGTGCGGCTGTAAAGATTGACAAGGCCCCCCTCACTTGTGTTTTCATTGCAGCGGACGCTTTTGATGTTTTATGGGAGAGGCCTCGCCTTGTTGTCAGAGTCTTTGCCGTGACAGCAGTGCGACGGTCTTGAAATACAGCTGGTGGGGCGATTCTCCACGGAGGACAGCAAATGAAGCTTCACCCGGAGCCAGCGGTCCCCCGGTGGCCCCCGCTGTCATCTGCCATCCTGACAGGCAGACAGAGAGGGAGATAGAGAGGGGAGAGGCAGCCGGGCTAAGTGACAGACACGCCAATGTGACCCAATCCACCAGAGGGAAGGCTTCATCACCGTCTTAAACGCCCTGATGTTCTCAGAGGCCAGAGACTGAGAAGACCGGGTCTGAGCCCGGGCTGACCTCAGCCCGTAGCCCCCCCTTGCTTATCAAACAGAGGCCTTGATGCATCACAGCGGCCAGAGTTCAGCAGGATGAGGGGAGGGAGCAGACAAACAGAGAGACACTGTGATACAGATGATGATGTATGGCATCAAGCATAATGCTGCTGAACACAGACTGAACCCACAGGTCCTCTGGCTACAGGAAAAAAAACATTTACTATCATTCAATGAAGAATTATGTGGCCTCCATCATCTTTTGGTAAATTCAGCCATTGGGGTTTTTTCTGACATTAATAATATTGTTATATATAAACTAACTATGTGTGAGGAGATGTCTGTACAGACAAATGTTGTATCGTAAATTGAACCATAAAGTCACTCTTTAGAATCTCACAAAAAATATTTAGACAATAAATATATCGTTTGATTTTCAAATGCTTTTTTAAAGTCATGTTGTGACATTGTTTGTGCTTCTAACTGTTTATGTTCCATGTCCACAGTTTTCAGATAATTATAATAAATCTATAAAACGATAATAGTAAACTGAATTGATGGCTCAAACCTGATAAGAAAAACAATTGACCTTGTTAGAAAAAAAAAAAAAAACAATCAAACAAAGACCTTCCCTTTAAAATTGTACTTCCAACCCGTCACATGATGACGGTCGGTCAGGGCCCCTCCCCGTCACTCTATCACGGACAGGGTACCCCTTGAGAGTCAGTTTTCAACAGGCAGGGCATCCCATAGACCTTCATAGACCTCCCATAGCGTTGATAATAGACGACATGAGAACGCTCCCCGACGGTCGGTTGTTATTGTCAATATTAATTTAACCCTGCGGTGTCACTGTGGAAGTTTTTATCCATATGGGTCATTTTTATTTTTTTTAAATGTATTCATTTATTTAACAGGGACAGTGCACATTAATGAACATTTCTGTAAATGTGCCAGAGTTAGCCAAGAGGCTATTTTTCATCTGTAGTCCCTGGACAGATTTTAAAGGTCAACCTAAAACACATTTCATTTTAAACAAGTAAATACAATACATTTAAAACATGCAACAGACATTATTGGGATACTTAAATAAAACAATTTAAAATACAGAACATTAAAATAAAACAAAACAAAAGAACATGTTAAAACACAGGCAGTGGGTTGTAAAGAGCAGAAGAGTGGGTCAGTGTTGGCAGAGCTGATTCCTCACTAACCATATTTTGAGTTTTGATTTAAATAAAGTGAACGTGGTCTGGTCTCTGATTGGAGGTGGGATTGAGTTCCATTGCTGAGCAGCTTTAACAGAAAATGAAGACTGACTGAAATAACTTTTTCTGAGTGGAATAATGCAATCTCCTCTCGCTGCACCTCTTGTTACCCTAGTTGCAGTTGTGCGTATGTTAATAAACTGTCTAAGAGGAGGTGAGGTAAGGCCGTTGACAATCTTGTAGAAAAGGCAAGCATTTGCATGTTTAATGAGGTTTTCCCAGCTTAGCAAGTTGTATTTTTTGAGTATTGGGCAGTGATGCGAAAAAACAGATTTTTTGTCCAGTATTTTGAGTGTTTGTTTGGTTTTAATGTTGTTGTACTGGCATGTGACCAGGTAGTTAAACAGTAGGTGATGTGTGAGAGAACCATAGAGTGTCTGTACATCAGAGATGCCTCAATTGACATGTAATCTCTGGTGAACCTAAAATCGACAGACTGAATTTGACCCTATTACATATTTTTTCAACCTGAGTCTTGAAATTGAGTGTTGAATCAATCATGACTCCAAGGTACTTGTATTGTGACACCACCTGTAGCCTCTCCCCTGATACAAAAACATCTGGCGCAACACAAGAGGACTTTGTTGTACTGATATTCTGTACAAACTGTGAAGTCCACTGAGACAAATGTAACATTTGTGATATTGGGCTATATAAATAAACATTGATTGATTGATTGATTGAAGAAGATGCATACTGTTTTACAAATATTTAGTTGCAAACAGCATTGTTCCAACCAAGTTGTTACATGAACTATGGTATTTGTCAGTTCATTAGCCACTTGTGTCATATTGCTTCCATGTACATATGTACATGGTCCGAAAACCAGTCAGTATCTGGTGTGAGGGGTAGGGTTAGGGTAATGTTGTGAATCGAGTGGCCTGTGTTCGTCGTCCATAACATACGCCTGCCCATACCATAACCCCACCACCACCATGGGCCACTCGATTCACAACATTACCCTAACCCTACCCCTCACACCAGATACTGACTGGTTTTCGGACCCCCCCGGACCCCCCCAATAAAGCAAAAATGCACGTTTCAGAGTGGCCTTTTATTGTGGCCAGCCTAAGGCACACCTGTGCAATAATCATGCTGTCTAATCAGCATCTTGATATGCCACACCTATGAAGTGGGATGGATTATCTCGGCAAAGGAGAAGTGCTTACTATCACAGATGTTTTCAGATTTGTGAACAATATTTGAGAGAAAGGGTTATTTTGTGTATATAGAAAATGATTTAGATCTTTGAGTTCATCTCATGAAAAATGGGAGCAAAAACAAAAGTGTTGCGTTTATATTTTTGTGTATTACAGTGTCATCTGCATACATTTGGATGTTTGTGTCAGGACATAAATAAATCATATAGTAGTATATCATATCATATCATCATATATACATCATATATATATATATACATCATATCATACATCATCATATCATAAATATATATATATACATATATACATCATATATATATTAGTGCTGTCAAAATTATCGCGTTAACGGCGGTAATTAATTTTTTGAATTAATTGCGTTAAAATATTTAACGCATTTAACGCATGTGCAGAATGGCCCGCCCCATACGTGCCACCAGTGGCAGCGCCAGGGTATGGCTGGGGTAGGCTACACCCATACCAAGAAATGGCTCAGCCCCACCATGAAAAATGATGTTAAAGTAAGCAAAATAAAGTCTGCCAACTCATGCGGAGTAAATTGCACAGACAGCAGTTAGTAAGATTGATTTCAGTAGCCACGGTTTTGAAAACTTTTGTCACGTAGTGATCGTCTTCTCAATAGAACATCTTTGATAACGGCGTGGTGTTGTTGCAGGAAGTCCCGACGGAGATTACTTTTGCTGTAGTACAGGGCAGAGCCATATAATAGTAATAATATGGCTCTGGTACAGGGGTGCACATAACTGGTACGCAGGTTATGTGCGTAATCTGAAATGCGTACCGTCACTTGTGTCACAAAGCGCATTTGCGTACCGATGTACTTGTGAAGCTTTTCCAGATCACCGGACGACAGAGTCGGTCTCCGTGTGCACAGACAGGGCTGCTGTTAACGTCGGTCTGAACAACGGAACTGTGCCAAAACTACGCCAACCGGCTGCGGAGGGAGACTCCCCCCTTCACTGGAGAACTGCGCTAAAACAGCTGTGGTCACACTCTGTGGTCACGAAGTACTCCACTAGCCCCCCCCCCCCCTGTCGACTATCCTGAAGTACTCCCCCGTTGATAGAAATCAACACGTAATGAATTAAGACCCCACGGTTTGATGATTGATAGGTGTGTGGGTTGTCTTTCATTTTGACACGCAGAAAAATGTTATAATAAACATAGATACTGTATGTTAAATGGATATATCCGCCTTCTTTCATTTATCTTTCCATTCCCACAACAATATACATAAATAAATGGCATATTTTGGACATAGTTCGAATGGTGATTAATCATGATTAATTAATTTTTAAGCTGTGATTAATCTGATTAAAAATTGTAATCGTTTGACAGCCCTAATATATATACATCATATACATCATATATACACATATATACATCATATATACGTATATATACATATACATCATCATATCATATCATATCAGTAAATCATTTATATAGAGCGAAAATAGTAATGGTCCCAGGATTGAACCTTGTGGGACCCCTGTCGAACGATGAAGGTCAGCAGATTCATGATTTTCACTTTTTTCCATTTTGCAATAACTTTGGTTGTGTTGGTGCCAATGGCCTGATTTTTTGTAACAAGGCTATTTTCTCAATCTATTTTGGAATTCCAATTTCAATTTTTCAAATCGGTCTTTAATTCACTGTGTAACAAATCGACTACGCTTATTGACCATTCGAGACAACAATGTCCACTGCAAAAGACTTTGATAAAAACATTATATTAAAAGGTTTTTTTCACAACATTTTTGGGTTAAATCTTTAAAGCAACTTCCGCCCTAATAGAAAATACCAAGAATGTAATCATTTTCAGGATTTTAACCCTTTAAATGCCATTTTGAATACCTGAAACCGTTTTTTTCATGATGAAAACAGAGAAAATTAGTTATTTTCCATAAAATACATATCTGGGGACTGGCTCTTTTTTTATAACAGTCTTGGATATGTCAAATATTAGCAACAAAATAGATTTTCTTGCATTATTAGTTTTTGCACAAAATCAGATTAAACAAACAATTCACACATTAGTCATTCGGGACAAAAATGTCCACTTCCAAAAACTGCTCTAAAATGACAACAGATTAATATTTTTTTAAACTTTTTGGGGTTAAATCTTTCAATCAACTTCAGTCCTGATCAAAAAATATCAAATGTTAAATTATGCTCATGATTTTAACTCTTTAACTGCCAGTTTGAAAACATGAATTTGCGTTTTCTATGAAAAACATGCACAAAAAGGCAGTTATTTTCCATATAATAAATGTTGGGGGGGGTCAGCTTTTTTTTTATCACAGTCTCGGATATATCAAAGAATAGCAACAACATTAACATTAACCGCTGTCTTTTCGCACTATTATTAAGCCACGCTAACATTTTCGAAATGCTAACGTTATGTGATGTCTTTTTCGCTCTAATCGCGGCAGCCGGCGGCATCTCATGACGCATCTATACGCTGGGCATATTTGTTGTCATGACGTGCCGCCGGCGGCTGAGTACCAGCATTTTACTGAGTACCGGCACCTTGCTCAGTAAAATGCTGCCAGTACCACATGGGTAAAAATCAGAAGTGCCGGTACTGCGTACCGGTGAGTACCGGCCCAATTCAAGCACTGATATTGAGTAAGAAAAAGATTGATAAATGCTGTTAGACTGGATCTGCGGAGAGAATTTCGCCGCTATCCCAACTTGTCTATTACCAACGTTCAGGGAGCTCTATGCAAGTCAATGGGACACCCTGCCCATTGAAAACTGACTCTCAAGGGGTACCCTGTCCGTGATAGAGTGACGGGGAGGGGCCCTGACCGACCGTCAACATGTGACTGGTTGGGAGTGAGAACGTGTTGTTCCTTAAATGTATACAATCGTCTTATCAACATGGAAGGGGACAAATATGATTGCTTCATAATAAATGTATGTTTGCTATTATTGCAGTAATCCAAAACAAATATAAGTTAATTTAATTAAATAAAAGGTAATCTGCTTGCAAGCTGTAGCCACAAGTAATCCAAGTGAATTGAATGTACTGTACATCTTCTGTCTTGAGGTATACTTGTACTTAAGATTAGTATTTTCATTGTATTGTAAGTATATTTTGATGCAGGACTTTTACTTGTTAGTGTATTTTTACAAAGCGGTAGCAATACAACAGAAAGTTTAAGATTCAAGATATGTTAGGCCTTTTGTAATGCCACCAAGAATTACATTTAAATACAACTTTACAAAAAACGATATTGAAGAAAGGAAAGCTCAAATCAATGTTTTTGGTTCGGGACAATTTGGCTTGACCTGTTGCTGGTATTGGAGATGGGGTTGGAGGCTTGGCCGAGACGAGGGTAGAACAGAACTGGGAAATACCTTGTGTCTGTTGGCATGTTGACTTGGCAGTTTTGTGTTTCTCACTCTGCATGTGGGATTACACTGCCTTGATCCACACTGTGCAGAGTTTCAAAACACTTGTAATACAGTACATTGCTTTGTACCGGTTTCTGCTGTGAAATCTTTGTTTCCTACAATGAGTTGTTAGACCCTGAGTAGGTCACTTGCTCTATATGTGAATGCAATGCACCCAATCCCTTTAGATTAGCACCTGGGGGTTACAAATCCACCTGTGTCAGTATCTCTTAATGTCTACTGCCATGACCCAACAGGATGAATATCCCGTGGGATGTATGTGAGATGTCCTGCCTGTGTAATTGCAGGAAAGTGCTGTTCCAGCCAGTTCAGTGAGTGTATCTGTCCCAGAGTGAAGACCATTTCATCACACCCTCTGCCACTTATATGACTTATAACTTTGTAAAGAACTCAGTGCCGAGGTCAGCCGTCAACCACAGCATCTCACAAAGGTCCCCAGACCAGAACCAAAGTACCTACGAAGCCAGTGAGACTTCAAACACATCCCATCGCCTCCATATATGAGTCCTAGTACATTGGGACCTAAATGTAATTAAAAGGGGGCTTTAAATGGCCTCCAAGCATTAAAAATGGATCCTGTTGGCAGCAAATGGAGCATCTCACTGCTCATCTGCTGCTATCTTGTCCGGTCCTTGAGGGCTGGAGGCCCAGACAGATGCTCCTCGAGGAGGTGAGGAAGGTTTGTGCCTCCCTCGCCTCGAGGAAGTGGATATCTGCTGCTGGCAGGAGCCTTTGTTAAGGATCGTCAGAGGTATTCATTCAGAATATCATTGCTGGATTAGAGATGAATCAACAGTTCAAGAATTACATGTTGTATGTTAAGTCAAAATATGTTAACAAAACATTAATATTATTCTTCATTTAAGCATGCAGTCAGCCAAGACAGGTTTTTGGATTGGGGATCGCCGTTTTAAAAGATGTAAAGCATTGACAAAGTAAAAGAAAATACTCAGTTCAGTACTCTCAATGATTTTGTGAAACAGTTTACTTTTATGATGCAAATTATTAAAAAAAAGATGTGTATGTCTCAAGAGAATTGTTAAAGTAAAGTATATGTGCTATTAAACAGTTACAGTTTGATAAAAATAAAAAGATAAGGTTTAATAATGGACAAAAGGTTTGCAAAGTTTTGACAATGAAAAACCATCCAATGGAGAAGGTAATTCTCGCAGAAGATCTTCTGTGTTCCTCAACGTCTTCCTGTGGCATCTTGGAGGCTTTTATTTACTAACTTCCTTGTGGTAAACACGATTTTTTATCATTAAATCTTTGTTTCAAATTGTTATGTACTGAAAAACATGGGTTTTATGGTATGGTTCAAAGAACAGTAGTAGAATAGTATTACATATAATCGAGCTTCGATTAATTAGGTGATCTTTACAGTTAAACTACAGGGAACACTAAGTTCTTTGAGGAATCCCCAATCAACAAACCCTTATCCACTTAATGTAAAGCTTTCGATTAAGGCAGTTTTGGGGATTTCCATTGTAGGACTTGGAGACACTTACCAGTCTACCTCTGAAACTAGTAAGAACCCATTGATGAACCTTCACTTTCTGCAGTTTGTCTTTAAAGATAAACCATATCAGGCCCACACAGAAAGCCACCAAATGAAGTGCGCTGCCTCTCCTCCAATGAAAAGCAGCTGCTTGTGTACTCATTGCATGGAGGCTAACCATATGAGCGCTGGCGTTTTCCCTCCACACTTATTACATTACCATGAGCTTAGTGGCGAGGGCACCGCTGCATCATAGACACAGCTATTACTTTGATTGTATGCAGGGTGTCTGCATTTGAGTGTGTATGTGAGAAGGAGGAGGAGGTCCCTGACTCCTTGGCAACCCCCCACCCCCCCCCTTCCTCTCTCTGCTCACATACACACACACTCTCTCCAACCTCTTGCACCCGGTGTCAGAGCCTTCTCCTGTCAGTAATTTGTTGCTAATCAGCTGTCAGCTCGGAGGAGATGATGAGGTGATGATCGTGGGCGGTGGAAGGTAATGGCCTTAAAAGTCACAGAGTCAATGTCAATGGGATCACTCGGATTCAATCAGGGGCGGCCCGATGAAGGATGGCGCCCACTGACATTACCACTCATTTTGAGCCCAAGCATCTGGGCCCTAGTAAATAACCATCAGTGGGTGGGTCCGGGGGACAGGTCATTAGCCCTGAGAAAAATAAATATCTCCTCTCTCGTGAAGGCTGCAAGTCATTTAGCACAGACTAGGAAATTTCACCCTAGATTAAGTATGATGAGCCAATATCAGTCAGAGGAGAGGCTATACTGAGCGGGGAGCCTGATGAGACGCAGGGAAAATTTATACGCAGGCTTCGGCAAATGTAATATGATTTTAAAGGCGAGGAAGTGTGTTGGCACAGGGCTTGAAGGAGGGATAGGAGCACTTGAAACTAGAGTTTGACTGATAGGGAATTTTAAGGGCTAATGTTTTGGGATTGAAGCTGCTGATTGCTGGCAATTTCTGCTGATATTCTACATTTTCGAATGAAAAATATTGATTGTTAGATCATATTGTCCGTGGGGCGAAACCTCGTTAACTTCAACTCTTGAATACATGTCAGGGTATTTTTGGAAACTTAAAATTATATGATATATTCAGAACCTGCAATATTTTACATTCAATGACTGGTTGAAATTAAAAAACGAATCAGTATATTCCCCATTTTATCAGCAATACTTAAAAGACAAGACTTAGATAACATCCACAAAATAAAGCAAGAGAATACGACCATCTGAGGTTCCAGTGACCTTAACACTTAAACTCTAATCTGTGTGTTCTTGAGTCTTGTCTTTGTAGAGACAGACCTACAAAAACAAGAACAAATAATGCCTCTGGCCACTGCTACTTATCACCAGCACGTATACATTTAAATAATAATAAGTAGTACAGTAGATTCTGTAAAGTTCAAATGTTAAATGTTATGTGTATTCAATTCAGACACAAGTTGGCTTCAATGGAGCCAGAACCAACAAAAAAAAAAAAATTGAGTTTTATTTTGCACCATACTTGACTTGATTACACTTCAATTACTTTTGGACGCCCATACATCGTAAGTAATTATACAGTTGAAATAAATTGGTTTTACTGTGTAATAAAAACTTTATCTATTACCAAAGGACAAATGAAGGAGAATTTGTATTATGCGTGACACTGTTTGCTTTTGAATTTCACCCTTTTGTTCACAGTGTCAAGTTTTGGACTACAGTATAAGGAGACTGAATCTCCTCTTCTAAAAGTCGTGCACACACTTCATCCAACTTGACTAATGTAAAGCCCTGATGATGCACAAATGACCCTGGCGGCTTTAAACTGTCATCAATCCAATTAATAGGAGATGGCTCTGAATCCATTACAGCAACTATAATACAAACATTATTATATTAACCTCCATATCTATTCTAATTCTATCAACATAATTAATTTAATCCATTTGCAAAGTGCCGGTTTTATGAATAATTAATATCAACACTTTAAATATTAAATATTCATTTTTATTCATGTACTCAATTGTGGTGGAGTTGCAGAACAGTCAGCTTTGTGTGTGTGTGTGTGTGTGTGTGTGTGGTGTGTGTGTGTGTGTGTGTGTGTGTGTGTGTGTGTGTGTGTGTGTGTGTGTACAGGACTGACCTCCCTAAAGAACTGACAGGAGCAGTAATTTCTTCAAATTTACAAAATTCACTAAAATCGGTTGATGACCGTTGGAGCAAATTAGGAAAAGTGTTACAACAGGTCACTGTTTTGCTTCCAGTTTACTACAGACAGTAAACCTTTCTTTGTGTGTTTGTTTTGTGCTTAAACCTTAGTTACATTAACCCAAGTGGTGCGAGATCAGCAAACTGTTTAATTCTTGATTAAATTAAACATTAACTGGCAAGCTCAAATGCTTTGTTCTGGACGGCAAAAACAGGTATTTGGTTTTTCAATTTGAAGGATTTGTAGTGTACGAATAAAATGTGTCCATGTGAGTCTGCGTGTACGTGTTCATTTATATGTACTGTATTTAACAAATATATCAAGATTATTATATATTTTTTAAATGTCATGACAGCAGATCAGTTTGATAGCTGCTGAAAAGAGCCTAAAAAATGCCTAAAAAATGTCATGTTTTTTTACTTTTGAAAATAAACACGTAGGCTATTTAACATTTTTAGTTTGGAAGTTTAAGAGCCCATTAAAGTCTAAAATGTTAGTCTAAAACCAAAGCCATTTCCTTCTTTACCACATCAATAGTTAGACTTACCAGTGTAACAAAGGTGTCACTAAACTGGGGTTTAGGAGTTGAAAGCCTTAATAAAATCCCTGTGCATTTCTTGTAGGTTTGCCTGAAAGAGAAAAGAGAAAAAATAGCACTTAGGTCACATGATCACAGCTTAGCCACCTCCAAGACGATTGAAGGCATTTAGCGTATATCTTTGGGTAAATATACTGTTCCCAAATGTTAAAATAAATATTCCTTTTCAAAAGAAATAATTGTGATAAAAGATGTTTCAATGTTTGATTGACAAAGTTATGTAAAGACTGTGAGAAATGAAGCGTACTTCTGGGGTCTACCAGTTGGTAGGCTTCAGGGTAGAGTACACATTTCAAAACCCCAGTTCATTGTGGATGTGTTGCAAAAAATGCAAACAAGTTTTTTTGTGTAAAAGCAACAGTGTTTTTAAAGAAATGAATCAAAAAAGATTTTCCATTAAATATGTTTGCATCTGCAGAGAGAGCAGTATGACTAACTTTCTAACTTTTCACCAGCGGGTTCAACAACTCTCTCTCTAACCCCACCACCCCCACTCCTGGGGCTTGGCCATATATCTCCCCCTGTTCTATCGCCCGATGCCCAACACTCAGCAACTCTTGGCGAGGCATCGTTAGGTTTAATGTACTCCCCCCCCACCCCCCCCATTTTTCTTTCGCTCTCTTTCTCCCAGGGATATTTTGGAGTGGGGCGAGCTAGCTGACCTTACTGAAGGGCTCAGACAGTGCTGCCAACTCTGTCTGCACCACCCCTTCATTTATGCCCCCCACCAACACACACACACACGCGCACACGCACACGCACACACACACACACACACACACACACACACACACACACACACACACACACACACACACACACACACACACACACACACACACACACACACACACACACACACACACACACACACACACACACACACACACACACACACACACACACACACACACACACCATGTATACATCACTTCAGGGGACATTACATTGACTTACATGCATTGCCTGGAGACTTATCCTAACCTTAACCATAACCAACACATGCCTAACCCTTACCCTTAACCTTACCCTAACCCTAATCCTAAACCTAACCAAGTCTTCACCCTAAAATTAATGATTCCCCTCACGGGGACCTCCAGTTTGTCCCCATAAGGGAGGCGAGTCCCCACACGTGACTGTGTAAACAGATTTAGGTCCCCACAAGTATAGTAATGCTAGGCCACACACACACACACACACACACACACACACACACACACACACACACACACACACACACACACACACACACACACACACACACACACACACACACACACACACACACACACACACACACACACACACACACACACACACACACACACACACACACACACACACACACACACACACACACACACACAACCCCCTCATCTCCATCAGTGTTTGGTGGTAGTTATTTGCTATTGAAAGCTACGTTACTCGCCACCTGAACAGTTTCCTCCCCTCGGCTACCGGCCTCTTAAACAAGGCCCCCCACTGACACTTTACCTCTGCCACAACGTAGACTCTATATACATTACATTAATGCACACAATGTTCAAATACTGCTTACTGCACATATTTCTTATTTCATATTCTATAATTCACTGCTTTCTATTTTGCTGTAAATTACTGCTTTATTTTATTGCTATCTAACTATATTTTATTACAGTGTCCTTAAATATTTTTTGCTTTATATTAGATTTTTTGTTTTATATGGAGATTTTTCGTTTAATATTTGATGTATGCACCATGACATCAAGTCAAATTCCTCGTATGTGTGAACCTACCTGGCAATAAACCCGTTTCTGATTCTGATTCTGACAACTACGTTATAACCCTTGTTATTGCTTTCATTCAGAACCAATTTCAACTACTGTACCTTTGATGTGATCAAATTCTGAATTCGTTTTTTTATAATATACAGTCTTTTTTCTAGTCGTCAAACTAAGCAGGTGCAAATGGGAATCAGTCTCTCTTGCACTGTTGCTTGAACAGTATGAGGAAAACATTCTGCAACAGGGCTGTGGTATTGTTTGTTGGATCTTCCATTAAAAAAAGTTATCCAAGTTGCCAATTTTGAATACAACAAATGTGGTTGGTGGAGATAAAACTGTATGCTGCATGACCAAAGTCACACCATATTCTCTCCCTTTCATTGTGCCACCAAAACTGGTTGGGTTTGAAAAACCCAACATCTAGCTCTGAGTAACAGAAGAAAGCGACGTCATCGTCGTGACGTCACCAATAGGCTTGTGGCCTTCTATTTGAAGACTCGAGTTTGGGTTTTTGGTAAGGCTATGTTGGTTTGTATAAACCAAAGTAACACGTGAGGGTTGAAATGAGACATGTTTAGGGGTCAAGGCTGTAAACTCATTAGGGAAATGTTTACTGAGGTCATCATTGAAGTTGGAAGTAAGGCATTTTCTCATAGACTTTCTATTCATTCAGACTTATTTCTGTTGAAAATGAAGTTGTCCTTCTGCCGACAGAGTGCAGGTTAAACAAACGTTTCTCATTGGATGTCCTTCTCTGACGTGGTATTCACGGCTCACACACGCCTGATTGGGCATCATTGGTGAGGGTGTCATCATGTGGAGCAAATTCTGGGGTTAGTAAAGTTGGTAAGACAAAACCCCAAAACACTGTGATTGACGGATGGTCCATTTTACTGTAACAACATTCCTTCAACTGATTGTTCCAATGCATTACTCGCTGCCTGTAGGTTTGTTTCAGGTAAACGTAAAAGTTGTGGGTGTTGTGATAATGTTGTCACAGTGTTCCCTTCCATAGACAGGTGGGCATATGTTGTACACATTATAAGGCACTCTTTTTCCAAAAGATAATCTGACGTTTGGCTGTATTGACTAAATGTAATTGAATATAATTGCTAAACAGCGCCCTCTGTGACTGGATCCTGAACTTCCTGACGGGCAGACCCCAGGCAGTGCGGGTGGGAAACATCACATCCACCCTGATCCTCAACACCGGAGACCCTCAAGGCTGCGTGCTCAACCCTCTCCTCTACTGCCTGTTTACACACGACTGCGTGGCCACACACAGCTCCAACACCATCGTGAAGTTTGCTGATGACACGACCGTCATCGGCCAGATCACCGAAGGCGACGAGACGGCGTACAGAGAGGAGGTAGAAAACCTGACATCTTGGTGCCAGGATAACAACCTCCATCTCAACGTCAGCAAAACCAAGGAGCTGATTGTGGATTACAGGAAGCAGCAGAGAGAGGGACACGCCCCCATCACCACCAATGGGACTACGGTGGAGAGAGTCAGCAGCTTCAGGTTCCTCGGGGCCCACATCACTGAGGACCTGACATGGACTCATCACACTAAGACCATCACCAAGAAAGCTCGACAGCGGCTCTTCTTCCTCCGCAGGCTGAGGAGGTTCAACATGGACTCCAGGATACTCTGCAACTTCTACAGGTGCACCCTAGAGAGCATCCTGACCTTCTACAGGTGCACCATAGAGAGGATCCTGACCTTCTACAGGTGCACCATAGAGAGGATCCTGAGCTTCTAGGTGCACCCTAGAGAGCATCCTGACCTTCTACAGGTGCACCATGGAGAGCATCCTGACCTTCTACAGGTGCTCCATAGAGAGGATCCTGACCTTCTACAGGTGCACCATAGAGAGGATCCTGACCTTCTACAGGTGCACCATAGAGAGCATCCTGACCTTCTACAGGTGCATCATAGAGAGCATCCTGACCTTCTACAGGTGCACCATAGAGAGCATCCTGACCTTCTACAGGTGCACCATAGAGAGGATCCTGACCTTCTACAGGTGCACCATAGAGAGCATCCTGACCTTCTACAGGTGCACCATAGAGAGGATCCTGACCTTCTACAGGTGCACCATAGAGAGGATCCTGACCTTCTAGGTGCACCATAGAGAGCATCCTGACCTTCTACAGGTGCACCATAGAGAGGATCCTGACCTTCTACAGGTGCTCCATAGAGAGCATCCTGACCTTCTACAGGTGCACCATAGAGAGGATCCTGACCTTCTACAGGTGCTCCATAGAGAGGATCCTGACCTTCTACAGGTGCTCCATAGAGAGGAACCTGACCTTCTACAGGTGCTCCATAGAGAGGATCCTGACCTTCTACAGGTGCTCCATAGAGAGGATCCTGACCTCCTACAGGTGCACTAGAGAGAGCATCCTGACCTTGTACAGGTGCACCATTGTTACAGCCGCTGGCTCCCTGGTGTCATTAACTCTGTTCTGTGTGTATGCAAATGAGCTGTGAGGTTCCTTAGATGTCATTGGCTGTCCCGCCCACGTTTCCGGAGAGGGGATTGGATCGACGTCCTCCAATCCCTGCACCCATCCAGCACACCTTCCGGGGGAGGAGTACAAGGGCCGCGGACTGACATCATTCGAGTGGTTGACTTGTACCTTTTGTTTGTTAGAGTGTTCCTGTTAGCTTAGCATTGTGTTGACTGGGGTCACATGATATAGTGTGTTTTCTACTAGTATAGCGTTGTGTTGATTGTTTGCTCCATGAACAGCTGTGTTTCTTAAACAGCCTTCTTTTGTTATTTGTGTTCCCTTCTTATAGAGAGGGTTGATTTATGACTTTCTGTTCAGCCTAATCATGTTATTGTAGGCTACTTATCAAGGCTCTTTTGTTGAGCTTCATTTAACTTTGTACTCTTTTGCCTTTTGTTTGTGCCAGGCTGCCTGCCTCATTATTTTCTACCTATATATTAGATATAAATAAACACTTGTAATATACCTAATTCCATACTGGGGTGTGTTATTTCCTTCTACCCTAGAGAGGACGTAACATACATGGGGGCTCTCGTCCGGGATAATTAACTTAATTCCTGGGGTTATAAGTGGGTTTCTTATAGCTAAAACCAAATTGGTAAAGTGTGCAGATTTAGCTGAGTATGGCATCTTTCAACCTAGAGCCGTTCCTAGTCTGGCCGTCCTATGAGGAGCTGGACCGGTGTCGTAAGGACGATTTGACGGAGATAGCGCGGCACTTCAGTCTTGTGGTGAGTCGGAAATTATTAAAGAAGGAGTTGAAGGCATTGGTAGTGGATGAGATGGTGAGAAGAGAGTTCCTTGTACTGGCTGTACCAGCTGAGCTCCCAGTGTCCAATGTTCTCACTGAAGATCTGTTACGTCCGAGGCCTGAGGCGGAGTTTACATTTACTAAAGGAAGGGGTAGTGACAGCGAAGGGGGCGAGCCGTGTGAGGCACCGCTCACGCCGTCTCGCAAATGTCCACCATCTCCTGTTGGTAGTACAGATTCCCGGGAGGGGAGTAAACTCAAAGTCTGTCTCGCCCGGCTTCAGTTGGAAGCTAAAGACAGGCAGCTTCAGTGGGAAGCTAAAGACAGGGAGCAAGACAGGCAGTTACAGTTGGAAATACGAAAGTTGGAAATGGACAAGGAAGTCCGGATACGTCAGCTGGAGCTAGACTCCGAGCTGCGCGCCTCCGGTGCTTTTGGCCATGTCGGAGGAAGCTCCCCACTTCCTTCTGATCCACCTGCCTTCAACGTAGGTAAGAATATCTCATTAGTGCCGGTTTTTGGTGAGACTGAAGTGGATGCATATTTTGGTGCGTTTGAACGCATTGCGGCGGCACTACAGTGGCCGGCTGAGGCCTGGGCTCTGTTAATCCAGTGTAAACTTCACGGGAGAGCTCAGGAGGCGGTTGCTGCTTTTTCGCTGGAGGACAGTCTGGATTACGACTTGGTGAAGGGGGCTATTCTTGAGGAATAACAAAGCAAGGGGTGAGAAGGTAGCTTATGTGTTGGATAAGGAGATATTAGTGTGCCAATGGTCCCTCACTGCTACTGCTGAAGCTGACTGGAGTGTAGTGCATCAGGTAGTCGTGCCGGCGCCATACCGTCAACATGTACTATCCGTAGCGCATGAGAGCTAGTGATGGGTCGTTCGCGAACGATTCGTTCTTTTTGAACGAATCTTTGAAGTGAACGAGATGAACTGATTCCTCCCACAAAACGACGAACTTAAAGAACTGGCGGAAACAGTTCAGAACTGTTTCCTACAGTGTAGCTACTGTAATCAGAGCCTGAGCTCCGACACACACACACACACACACACACACACACACACACACACACACACACACACACACACACACACACACACACACACACACACACACACACACACACACACACACACACACACACACACACACACACACACACACACACACACACACACACACACACAGAAGCGGGACATCCTCCTCAACCTGTCCGCAATAAAGAGGACGGATACCTGAACCGTAGCGTCCAGCTAGCTTAGCGATAAATACACACATCTTTGTATTCTCCTCCCCCTGTCGGCCCTAAAAGCTTCAGATGGTGGATACCTGAGCTCCATAGCGTCCCGCTAATGTGAAAAACACACACAGCGTTAGCGGGACATTCTCCTCCCCCTGTCGGCACTAAAAGCTTCAGAGGGCGGATAGCTGGGCTCCGTAGCGTCCAGCTAGCTTAGCCGCTAGCTTAGCAATAAATACACACAGCGTTGTATTCTCCTCCCCCTGTCGGCCCTAAAAGCTTCAGATGGCGGATACCTGAGCTCCATAGCGTCCCGCTCATGTGAAACACACACACCGCGTTAGCGGGACATTCTCCTCTCCCTGTCGGCCCTCAAAGCTTCAGAGGGCGGATATCTGGGCTCCGTAGCGTCCCACTAGCTTAGCCGCTAGCTAAAGGTAAACATAGATGGGTACATACTATAGAATATGAATAAATCGTCACCGATGTAGAGGATATATTTTTGTATTCACTTTGAACTCGCCCAAATGGAGTTTAATGCTTTTGGATTTAAGCACATAGTCCATGCATGGGTTTGAAAGTATAACGTGCTAGCCTGCTGTAATACATCGTATAGTCAGGCACACATTTATGAGAGATTTAACAATGGCCAATTATATTTCTTAAATAATATGTAGCCTATTCCCAGAGCATAATTCATGGGGCAACAAGGTGAGGTGTAAATGTGTTTTAATATCATAAATGTTACGCCAGCAAACTTCTTGTACGGACTTCGGCAGTAGTGAAGACTCACTAAGTACAAAGACGAATCGTTCGCGAACGTGCAAATCACCAGATGTCGTTCGCGAACCGGTGAACGAATCAGTGAACGAATCTTTCAAGTGAACTGAATCAAAAGATTCGTGTCCCCGAAGGGAATCGGAATTCCCATCACTAATGAGAGCCAATGGTCAGGACACTTGGGCGTGACTAAAACTTATCAGATCATTCTCAAACATTTCTTTTGGCCAGGTTTAAAGAAGGATGTCTCTAACTTTTGCCGTTGCTGTCATGTGTGCCAGGTTGTCGGTAAGCCTAATCAGAAAATTCCTCAGGCTCCATTACATCCTATACCGGCTATAGGTGAGCCATTCGATAGGGTGTTAATAGATTGTGTTGGCCCTTTACCGCGTACAAAAACGGGTCAACAGTATTTGCTCACCATTATGTGTACGTCTACTCGTAGCATTACTTCCGCTGCTGTAGTTAAGGCCTTGACGAAGTTCTTTTCCACATTTGGAATCCCGCGTGTAATTCAGAGTGACCAAGGGACACATTTTAAATCCAAGTTGTTCAAACAGGTCCTCCAAACACTGCAGGTAAAACATGTCCTATCTAGTGCGCACCACCCAGAGTCACAGGGTGCGTTGCAACGGTGGCATCAGACACTAAAAAGTATGCTGCGAAAGTATTGTATGGAGACGGAGAACAATTGGGATGAGGGAATCCCCTTCGTTTTGTTCGCAGCCCGTGAAGCTGTTCAGGAGTCATTAGGATTCAGCCCCGTTAGGATTTGTACTCTTTTGCCTTTTGTTTGTGCCAGGCTGCCTGCCTCATTATTTTCTACCTATATATTAGATATAAATAAACGCTTGTAATATACCTAATTCCATACTGGGGTGTGTTATTTCCTTCTACCCTAGAGAGGACGTAACAACCATAGAGAGCATCCTGAACTTCTACAGGTGCACCATGGAGAGCATCCTGACTGGCTGCATCACGGCCTGGTACGGCAGCTGCACCGCCCTCAACCGTAAGGCTCTACAGAGGCTGGTGAAAGCTGCACAGCACATCACCAGGACGGAGCTGCCATCCATGGCGGACCTCTACTCCCAGCGGCTCAGGAAGAAAGCCCTCAGGATTATCAAAGACCCCCATCACCCCAGCCACAAACTGTTCCGTCTGCTGCCGTCTGTCAGGCGGTACCGCGGCATCAGGACTGAAACCACCAGACTCAGGGACAGCTTCATCCCACAGGTCATAAGACTATTAAACACCGGAACTGCTGAAACAACATCCATAATATTCATCTGGCTGCTACATAGAATGTAGTTATCTAATATATCATATTCCAATATCTTGCATATAGACTCTTATTGCACTATTTCACTTTTTAAACTATTTTTCTTTTTGTATTTACTATTGCTTATTTACTATTACTATAGTGCAACATTTACTTGCACTATATTTTTCTGTTTATCTGTGTTATTGTGTTGCACTGTTGGAGGAGCCTGACCTAAGATTTTCATCGTCATAACTACACTGTAGCTATGTTCGCATCACAAATACTGAGCTTGAACCCTTCTTTCTATTTCATATCGAAATGATGGATATTTGTCTCCACATATTTGAGATCAACACAAACAATTAGATCATTTTTGGCTCAACAGCAAAAGTCTGACCTTCTAAAAGTTTGTGGTGATGCTTGATAAGATGTTGTGTTGCTTACAACAAGGTTTGCCCCCGTGCAGCTTGAGTTGATTTATTCCTAAGGCACTTGCAAATAAACAAATACCCTCCTCCGAACACTCATCACCCTGCCATGTCCAGTGACAGAAGCAGGTGCTGGGTCCAGGTGGGCCTGCCAACACACAAGGCTGGCACAGACCAGCAGGGGGTCTGCCCAGGCCAAGAGTCCACACTAGGACTAATATTACTATTCCTTGAAACACAGCAAAACCTGTCGCCAAACGCCTGTGCTTTAAATGGGAAACTGTGAGTGTGCTTTGTGGAAGAGCTGGTTGTTCTGGGGACATGGTAAACTAGAGGGACAAATGAGCTCCGATTTGAATCAGTCTGTCTGTCCGCAATGAAGCTGATGAACCCTGCTTGGAAGACGATCATTAGCGAGTCAAATACCAGCACAAATGGCTGCCTGCGATAATGGCTGACATTCATCCATGTCTGAGTTTTGTCCAACTCGCCACTTAAAGCTCATACAACAAGGGAGCTGAATTCCGACGAGTAACAAATAAAAGGGCATTTTTTGCAGAGGAAAGACAGCCAAACTGAATGACTTATTTATTCTATCTACTTACTGATATGGAAACGTATAGTGATTGGAATTACCTCACATTTACCCTTAATGACTTGCAAGCAAACAACTGGAAACGTTCAGAGGTGTTACATCCTGAAAATAGATTGAACAAAATATTCCTCTCACCGTAGAAGAATCACGTATGATGAAATCGTGGCAAACGGAGGAAATAAAAGCTTGTTGCGTAACATTTTAACACTCACCCACTTTGGTGTGGGTGAGTGTACAGTCCATCCCTCTGCCCCCCCATCTGTTATTGCAAGTGCTGTCCATAACAGGCGCCTGTCAATTTCGCCTGCTTTTTATTGACTCATCCTCTGAGGGGTTTTGATCACAATTATCATTTTTTATGAATACATTTTCATGAATATATTAGCGTCCTCCCCACCACCGCCACCCACCACACACATACACATTTGGTGGAGTGTTGTTTTCTCACAGTTAATCAGTGGCCAGATAAATCAGAGGCCATATTTGCAGTCCATCTGCTGGGAAGGTGCATTGGGCTCCAGACACCATTCAAACATGCTGGACAACAACAGGAAGTGGGACGACAGCATGCAGACGTTGCAGGCATCACACTTCGCTGTTCACTCTGTTCTTTCAATACAGATGTCAGGCCAAGATGATCTATTTCTTTCTGGGACAGAGCACCAAGAACCTTTTTTGTTCAGCATGTTGCAACTTGTGAATTGTTAAGATATATTGATGTCCTTATTAAGTAATTCCTAACATTCGTACACCCTGCCTTTTGGAGGCTAAAGCACTGGTACAGTTATACAGTACATTCCCAAATGTTCCTGTACCACCCATGGATGTATTAAGAGAACTGTTGTAAGTGGGACTCGGTGGAGCATAAAGCCAAAACAGTTTGACTTCAGAGGCACACTGGCTTTAAGCATGCATCCGTCTCGGGCTCATCCACATGAACAGAGATAAATAACTCTAGATGTGGCTTTGAGCGCATATGACAAGTTTTAGGACTCGTGACTTAAAGGGGCTCTATTGTGATTTTTGGGGTTTTGCCATTCCTGTAGTATAGGTTTGTGTGCATGTAAATGGTCTGCAAAGAATAAAATCCCTGTTTTCACTCAAGAGGGAGTTTCTCTCCCACACTCTGCCTCCATTGGACTGATTTGTTTACTTCCGTAACATTATGACATCAATATTTAACACTCACACTTCTATTGGCTAGCACTCCAACACATTGTACATGACTGGCTAAGGGGCGGGACCATTTCGACTCATCTCTAAGCGGTTGACCAATCAGATCTTAATTGTGTAACAATGACAACTTGTAGGTCTCAGTATTTCCCAGAAAGACGACAAGATGCCTTAGACACAATACTAGATTGATTGCAAAAAAAAACAATGAGGTATTTGGGGACTGGTCATCGTTGTTTAAAACAAAAAGAGCACCTCCACAGGTGAGTCCCTGAAACTCTGAATAAAGACCCAAACGGTTGTCGGGTGCTTTGTTATTCCAGATGGCTTTATGGGTCATGAAAGAGTGATTCACGCGTCACTTTAAAAGTGCTTGTCGCTGGCCTGCCGTCTAAGCGCTCCTCTCCTTAAAAACCGGGAAGCACCCCATCAATTATTTGCTAAGCAGCCATACTGAAGATCTCACTTTGAACAGTGTGTGGGGACGGCAGCCCTGTCAGCGTGATGATAGATGCACTGGAGGCTCCCGCTGCCCCAGCACGCCTCTCTGAGGGACGGCAGCTGTACAACGTCTGAGCCTCTGTGTGTGTGTGTGTGTGTGTGTGTGTGTGTGTGTGTGTGTGTGTGTGTGTGTGTGTGTGTGTGTGTGTGTGTGTGTTGTGTGTATGTGTTTCTCAATGTTGGGGACGCTTCCTTGGTAGGACATGTCTTCCGGGTCACTTCCTTCAGAAGTGACGCATGAATCCTTCCTAGCCTCGGAAAACCAAGAATGGTAGCACAGGCTAACAGGTGTACAGGTGGATACACATGTGCAGCCTCGAGATTTCTCACTACGAAGGACGCTGGGCTCGGTAGAATTCCAAGGAGCCTGGACATTGGAAAAGTCCTTCGGCGGGACTCGATGACGTAGCATCCTTTGAAATAGTGGCTCTGGAGCAGCCTTCCTTGACATTGAGAAACACCCAGAGTGTGTGTGCAGAAAACAACACACATGCATAATAACACACACAGGCATTCACACTGTTGATTCTCGACTCCCATGTATGCACACACTCACCTGCACATAACACCTTGTTATATACACACTTACTGAATACATTAAACACCAGTACACATACTGTATGTAGAAACACTCAAAACCAGCAGTGGAACATTACTAAGTACTTCTAACCAGGTACAGGTAATTTTTAGGATCTAGTATTCTACATAAATGTTGTAAATATTGTACTTTGTATTCAATAGACTTTTCCCCCCAGAGCCATACATGGACTGCTGTACACATACCCAGCAAATCCAAAACAACTAACACTTCCAAAATGCAATATGGAACTGAAGCTAAAGCAGAAGCTAAGTTCTATCAGGAAGACTGGCGACATTCATTCACTCCTCAGCTGCATATAATCAGCTCATTATGGGCGTCCAGTTACATTTGACCACAATCTCCAGCAGCCAATCACCGTGCTGCAGTCAAACTTTTACATTGTTCTGCTCTCTCCTGCAGTCAGCTGTGATTCCATGCATTAATGTTGCGCTCCGCCTCCAGTCATCATATCCAGTGCCCAGGTTGAGCTAATCCAAAAACCACCCTAATCCAATCTAAAACTACAACCAGAAGTACATCACCAATTTTTCTTTGGCTTTGATTTGCAAATCATCTTAACTCGGCACAGCTGCAAACCCACCAGACCTGCTCTGCTAATTACACCGTTTGCCACTTGAATGTCCAATGTAGCCATCAAGGAGTCAATGGAGAATTAATAGAGCATTAATCAACATGCGCTAATTAGCTTATAACATGTTAATTATATCAAGTATTTAAAGTTCTGAGACGTGTAATGCTTTTACTACAGCACTGTGGAGAGAGACAGTATGCCTGCACATGCAAGTTACAGCAGTGAAGTCGGCGAGTCAATAAAATGTCACGGTGTTTGTTAATCCCGACCCTCGTTGCTCTGTTGGGATTTCCCTGTTCCGCACCTATTGTTATTATTGCCATACCTCCAACCTTAACAAATCTAAGACTTCTTCATGTGATCAGCTGTGACCATTACACACAAAATGCTCCGGATCAATGTCGCTGCTTAGGCCGCCATACGCAGCAATAAGCTGAATGCTCAGCGACGATCATAGATTCTTTACGAGCAGGATTCAAAATGGCAGAAAGCCAATAGCAGAGCTTGTCTTTAAAGGATAAGATCAGTGAATTATGTTGACAGTGTGGAGCCTGTCCCGTGCTCTTAATGTGAAATCAATACACCCACTTCCACTTACTAGTGTAAACGCTTGACCTGAGGATTGACCTTTTGTTTTTTACCCCTCTCTTTGTCTTCTAAGGAATGGATCGTAAATTTGAGGACAGATTTTATTTTTGTAGCGATTTAACACATATTGCTGAGGCTGCTTCTTCTGTTTTATCAGGCGATGGGTGGGGGGGGGGGGGGGCTCTGGAGACTCTGGCCTCAACCACATCCCAATCTTTAAAGGGGCCCTATTATGCTCATTTTCAGGTTTCATATTGTATTTTTTGTTTCTACTGTGACATGCTTTAATGTTCAAATGGATGTGTTTCAGGCAGGTGATTGGAGTGTGTTGGAGATTGACTGCCTCTAGAGGGAATTTATGGATTTTACCCTTTCATACCATTTACATGCACACAAACCTATTACAACACACTACAGGTAAGGGAAACACCCCTTAAAAAGAATAATAGGGCCCCTTATGTTGTTTTATTTTTATTTGATCTTGTATTGGACATTTTTACTTTAACTTCTATGCTTGAATAAATATCCTTCCTGTTTTTTTTTTTTTTTTTTATTTGCACATTCATACTAATTTCTTATGTTGTATATACATATTTTTTTCAATGTTTGTTTTGTTTTATCTTTTATTGGGCGTTTTAACTTAACTTAATATGTTTATAAAAATATCTTTATTTTATTAATCTTATCTTGTATTGCACATCTTTAATATTTATTAACTTATATATTATATTATATTTATTTCATTCTAAAGTGGAGCAGTTGTCAAACAAAAAAGTCCCACGTATTATATGATGATGATGATGATGATGATGATGATGATGATGATGATGATGATGATGATTTATTCAAGATGGCCATTCACCTTTCATGATATCCAGCTACAACAGCCTCCACTCTTCTAGCCTTGCAGGCCTTTCCACATGGTTTTACTACACCTGTTTGCAGGGATTTTCGCCAATTTAGCCACAACATTACACAGTAGGTTGAGGTCCAGCACAGATGTTGTGGTGATCAGGTCTGGCTCACAGGCAGTGCTCCAGTTCATCCCAAAGGTATTGGACGGGTTCAAGCCAGACAAGTTTCAGACCAAAGAGGGAAAAAGCCGTTCTTTTTTTGGAGATGGCTTTCAGCATTTATGGTTGTATTGTTGTTTACCTTCACCAAGAAGTTTGGAGACAAATGTTTAAATTACAATTTTCTGCTGCAGCATAAAGATTTCCCTTCATTCACATTCCCAGACCAATAGTAGTCCCCGCCCCGGTAAGTAGTAGTGTAAGTTATATTTATACAAAGCAGCTTAAAAGAAAACTTCACCTACAAATCGACCACTTGTTATCTATTACTCCACGTTGAACAAAGAATTAAAAAACAATATTGAGAAAGGTCTTGAAGAATAGGAAGAACAGGACAACTATTTCAGTGTCTGTTAACACATTCTTACATAACTCATGCAGCATAAGTCTAATTCATCCTGTTGAATGCACATTACTTTACAAACACGTGCATTTGAGCTAAAATCGTATTTAAAAACACAAACTCAGTGATTGAATTCTCAATGAAGAAGTGTTTTTAAATAGTAAGGTTTAGTGAAAATACGTGTTTCGGAGTAAGTAGTAAGCATAGTCGGATAAATTAGAGATTATTCTTCAGTACATCTGTACGATTTTTCTGAACAGATGCCTTGATGTAGTTTTGCTTTTGTTAAACACATCCACACATTTGCTCCAAGTCATCGAGAATGTTCTGGTTCTTTTTATTCCTTGTTTACCATGAAGGCATGCAAGAAAAACAATGTTTTGTTCAACAAGGAAAGGTAATTGATATACACATGATGTAAATGATACAACTGTGGGTGAATTATTTATTTAATAATAAACTACAGGATAATTTAAGAGCTGTAATTACAGCACAATGTGAAGAAATGTAGGAGCAATGGAGTACAACAGACTACAGCCTTTACTGTAAGCATTCATGTTTGAGCTTGAGGATTTTCTAAAGTTGTAACCCCAACCCAACCGCAATTAAAAAAAAAGATTGTAATTTTCCATGTCAGTCCAGAAGCACGCTGGTTTATATTTAAAATACTACAAGATTAGATTTCACCCAACTTTAACCAAAATCAAGATTACATTTTAATATTTACCTTGAAGTAAATGTTGTAACAAGGTGGACTGTAAACTTCCTTAAAGACTATCGAGACATAACAACACAACATCATGTAAACGTTGCAAAGATCAATTGTTGATATTGTTGTTCTATTTCACCTCTATCATGTTTCAACAAACCCCTCCGTTCATCCTCCTGACCCCCACCATGTCACACTCTCATCAACCTGTCTGTCCCCACGCTCCCAGTCAGCTCACCTTAAAAGGAGGAGGCCACAGATCAATACGTTTGATGGGGAGGCAATAAGCAGCCCTATTAAGTGACAAAGGTTTACTCTGTAACAGCTGGGCTGGCGCGGGAGCCGAGCTTGTCTGACTAATGAATCGTGAAAACAATCAGGCAGTAGCCATTTGTGTTTAGATCTGTAAATATGGCGCGGTACAAGTGCCAGACCATCGCTGGCACTCCAGCTGGGGCCACAGATGGTCTGGATTGGAGGCGAGGCGCAGGCAAACCGTTAGCCTCCTCCGGCCCCACACTGCACCGCACCTCCTCTGTCTCTGAGTGACAACTTCACTTTCGCGCTAACTTAGCCCGCCTGCCCCACATTGGGCGCCAGGATTTGGTTAAAAAAAGAAAAGAGGAAAAAAAAAAACCTGACAGCTCCTGAATGGGAGCCCAGCCCAGCGATGAGCAGCCTTGCTGCAATCCGGCAGAGGGAACCAGGGGGAGTAGAGAAAGAAGAAGAGCAATGATGATCCTGCTATTTAAAGACATGATCAACCTAATTAACCTTGGGATGCCAATGACTAATGCTGAGGGGCTGGTCCACCGCAAGAGTATGGTGTTGGAGGCCTCATACATCTCACTAATAAGAAGTACATTCTCAAATAGGAGGAACATGGGCGCACAGGCAAATCATTATTCGGAAGAGGATTGAGAATACTTATTCATGTTCTTATCAGTTAAGTCAGGGAAGGAGAGGGCGGGTAATGTGGCAGAGATGGGCTGTAATTCACCCGGTGACAGCTGAGTAAATACAGAAACATTGAAATAGACAAATACGAATTCATTTCAAAGACCTTTTGTAATTTGCCCGCACAAATGGTTGAAATAGAGACAGAATATATTCAGCAGTTCGCAGTTAGGAGCGGTGGTGGTGGGGGAGGGGGGGGGGCTGTCCTTGAGATAGAGCTATAAAAGAGGTTTATTTAATCTATTTCTGAGGTAAAAGGATCTTCTGGCGGTTTGCTCTACACATTTGGTGCAGTGAATGTGAAAGCGGTACAGAGCCATTACAATGCCCCTCAAGTCTATTAAACTGAATGACAGACGTTGTTTACAATCCCAACTGCTTCTGCGGCCGCACCATTATCGCTGCATACTGATGCGAGCGTCAACAGCCGGATTGGCTGTCATTACAGAAAGGACGGGAGAGAGTGTCTTAAAGGACATTTATCAGCTTTTCTGAAGGATTTGTAACCTGCTACCCACTAGATGGGATGTTTACTGTCCTTACCTCATCCAGCATATTAGCCTGTGAATGCTACACACTCAGACATGATCAACAATATACTAACTGAATACAATTCAATACACTGATGTCAGAATGAAACCTGTGCGTTTAAATTACATTTAGCAGAATAGAACATTCGACTCAGGCATATCATGATTAAACAAAGAAGCTTAATCAAATTGCAAACATTACAGTCAAATGGAATTCATTATTGTTTAAAATAATTTAATAAGCATTAAATGCATTTTTTGTTTAAGGGATTCAAATTTCGAAGATCTATAAATTTGTTTACAAAAAATAAAACATAAACAAATACATGTAAGCATTCAAATGCACACTAAGAAAAATGATTAAATGTGAGAAAAAAAGGAGAGATTAAATAGTTATAATGAGAATGAAATAAATAAATAAATACAAATATAATTATAATAATTAAAAAAGAACAGTACATTCAGGCCACAATTATCTCATAATTGTTTGTCATCATTTTGATAAAAAGCTTAAAGCAGAATATAAACATTTTTCTATTTCTAAATTGACGTATTTTGCCTTAACAACTGTGCAGTTTGAATTCCCAATTTAGTTTTTGAGTTAATTTGGCCTCTTCCAAGCTGTTTGTTTTAGCATAGTGCTTTTAAAACTCATATGAAAGTCGGCCATACGTAGCTACAACCACGGCAGTCAATTCCTTTCAACGACTATGAGCCACATTTTAAGGGTGTGTGTTTAAAATTGCATCTATCTTAAATCACTTTTTAACGTCCTTTGTCATGAGGTGTTTACATTATTTTTGCAAGCCCATTTACCTCTTTCATAAGTGCAGCTTTTACAGTAATGACACCCAATTGACATTCAGCTGTTTCCTTAAACAACACCGTGTCTGGATGTTCTGCTCTGCTATGTGCTGGATATTTATGGGCATCTAAATGTGCAGAGCCTTGTTTCACAGTGGTAATAATACCGGGCCCAGACCTACTGTCCTTGTCCCTTCAGTCCTGTGAATAAGAACCTAGGCAATGGAACCTTTTGCGCAAACGTTAACTGTCACGACCCGCGGCGGCCCCGGCTGGAAATGGCTTAACTAAACTGTCAGATCTAATAAGCCAATAAAGGGATCAGATAAATGTTTATTACATAGTGGGAAAAGATCATTTCTGGACAGAAATTGAGGATGACCTTTCCGGATAATTCCTCGCTGTCGTTGCTCCCCCCTTCCTTCTGCTGCATAAATCACTGGGTCCCTTTTGTTTCACGGCTGATGGAACCCTGCTGACGTGGGATTGTTAAAACCTCGCTTGCTCTTCCTTCTTTGTCCCCCCAATTACAGGAGCCCTCCGAGTCTGAATGCTACCGCAACGTACAGACAGGGGTAGGCTGTTGTGCTCTAGCTGCTTCAATCAATAATACCAGATAGTGATATTGTGTCAGATAATATAATATTTCAGAAATAGTCTTTTTTAATTCAACATCTGCTGCAAATAGGTCGATTGTTCAAGCGCTTATTACGACCTATAATCACGTTTGAAAGTTTTCGACCTCTAGTGCTCCAGTTGACTGCAAACGCTCCGGAGGGTCATATATTCCCTGAATTTCACTCAGGTGATTTAAGGGTTGTTTATATTTCACATCATTAATCAGAATCTGCAAAGTAACTAAAATAAATGTAGTGGAGTAAAAATACCAGGTCAACATCTGAATTGTAGTGGAGTAGAATTACAAAGTAAATTGCATGTTGTACATGCTGCTGTAACAAAAACATTTCCCAACTTGGGATCAATAAAGTATATCTTATCTTATCTTAAGATGATCGATGGCTACTGCCATATTTGCAAAATGTGCCTCTGAACCTTGACAAGTGCATGTTTCAGGCTTATCAATGAACAACAGGAGGGGTCACAGACATAAGACCAGCTATTAAATAAAGCTCTTCTGACCTTAGCTGTCGTGTGGGTATATTAATGCTGCCCATTATGGACACAAGCAATTTTCACCCATTTATTAATTATATGTTTTAAATGTGATAACACCAATGTGTTTCCCATCCCCTAAACCTCCAGGGTGTACACAGTTTAATACTGGCAACTTCTAATAATGGGACATTTTAAAACTACAATTCCCAGTAGAGACGTGTCATAGAACATGTTGCGAAACACAATTAGCCAGCATGTGTAGTTCTGGGGGGTGGGGCTGGACCCGTTCGAGTCCAGTTTTGGATAGTCTGCCGTGGGTTTCCATTTCAAAGAGCTGTTTGAGGCTCGGCGTAACCTTGGCGCACTGCCACTCCAACATCCAATCACAGAGCTTGAGGACTAATCACAGGGTTTATCAAGCAAAGCGGATGTTGTAGTCCCAAACGATAGCTGAGGATTATGGGTAGCGTAGTGTCTTCGGCCATCCTAAACTCCGAAAAAACTATTTGTTTCTCCGAATTGAAGGTTAAAAACACAAAAGCATTGTACACAATTCAAACCAATCAATGTTGTGTGATTAACAAGGATAAACTGATGTTTTCTAGTGGATGAGTACAGCAGATATTACTGTAAAATAATTTGACAGTGAGGGGAATACTTCCGGTTTTATTATGAAAACTTCGAGACGGGAAATACTGTTTTCACCCCGTGAGGGTTGACGCCAACTTTACATGGACGCTGCCGTCAATAGAAATGAATAGGGGAAAGACGTAGTATATACACGTTCTCCTGGCGAGACCTCAAATCATCTTCGTAATATCTATCAAACTATAAATCCTACACATCCACTGGACCTGGATTCTAAAAGTACAATATACACTTCTCGCTAGAAATCAAATCAAAAAGCATTTTAATGGCCAAACTATTCTACAATTTAGGATTTTCCAGAGAGGGTTATTTGTGAACATACAACCCTCCGGAGCGTTTGCAATCAACGGGAGCATCAGCCCATATGCCGCAAATTGCTGTTTCTTACACGACCACTAGAGGTGCTACACTTTAAAACGTGACTATAGGTCGTAATAAGCTGCTGAACAATCTATACCTATTTGGTCGTTTTTTGGAGGAGGACAGGCTGAACTTAGAAGATGCCCCAAATAGTCTTCTTCAAAGAGTAAGCAGTGTTTTGTGTGTTTTTTTTCCTTTCAAATAAACCCTAATTCTGTTCTTCTGGATAACATTCGAGAGTACATTTATTCAGGATGTATTTCATATACATACTTGAAGAACATACTTTAAAGAAGAGCTATAATTTGACTTGAAATAATTAGATAACAGTTCTGGTTGAACTGAATACAGCAGGCCTCAATACAAATGAAAGGAAGACGCTGGTGGATGAAGATGCCCTCACCCTAAGCATTGAAAGGATTACGGGTTGGTAACATATGTACTTATTACAGGAGTGACATTTTTATTTCAACCTGAGAAAGCTATTTTAAGCAGATGGTGAAATAGCTTTATCTGACATTATTTATCATTATGGTTTTTGTTCCTGCGGTAGATAAAGCTACAAACATATTGACATTTTTGCGAATGTTTCAAGTTATTTTGAACTAGTGTTTTGTTTTTACCTGCACCAATGAGGTTATCTGTTGCACTCAGTTTGTCTGTCTATTTGTCTCTCAGCAGGAATAGAGAAACACTAGGTCATACGTTCATGAAACTCACTTAGGAAAGAAACTACGAAGCCAAGGAACAACTCATATAACGGAAGCAGATCCAGATCACAGGATGGACGGACGACTAATGTTCCTTTTTCATTACTTTTTCAAAATAAGTTTTCGTTCATGTGGTGTCTGTAGGATCAGAAAAAAGAGTTCCCCTCTTGGTAAATTCATATTCATGCCACCCTAAATGCATGTAAAACAGATTTAGATAGTTTAAAATCACTTCTTCGTTATAACCATGTTGGTCAACAATACATTAAAGCTAACACACCAAATTCAACAACTCTTAGGACGTCTGTCACCAAATCTGAGAACCGGAGTAACAAAGTTGTGTTCATTACTAATGGGGGGGGGGGGGTGGTCTTATAGTTCAAACCAATGAAAAATGTAAGCCTTACACAGAAAATGTGTACAACTCATCAAATATGGATGACGACACCTTCCCTTGAGCACCTGCACCTCACGGGTTCACATCAGCAGATGTGGCATGATGAGATCAGGTTAGGGGGTGTTCGGAGATGCTTCCTTACGGCCTTATCCCCTTTATTTTCCTCCAAGAAACCCCCTCCCTCCCCCAGTCCTCACCCCCCGCCCCTCCTTGGCCTGTCCTCTGAGCTACACGTGGCGTGGCTGCCTACTGCGTCCTGTGACAAGCCAAGCTGTCCGCTGACCACTTCATTTTTGATGTTGGCAGGCAAAACCCGAGCAATGGCGGCCAACGTGTGTTTGCGTGCAAACACACACACACTTGCACACACACACTGGGTTCAGGGGAACATCATCCAAGAACGAGAAGATGAGTTTCCAAATGACCAAACACAGGCTGCTGGAGGAGTGTTTGCTTCGCCTCTTCTTTGTTTTCTCTCCATCTCTTTCTCAGAAGTCCATCATTGTATCTCTGTTTACCTTTCCTTCTTTGTTTTGATATTGATATTTCTGTCTCTATTGGCAGTTGATTTTGCTCTTTGTTTAAGAAGCATAGCTTTTTATTTTCTCTCCAGCTATTTTCAGTTATGTTTAATTTTCTATAAAACTAACTTGTTTTGTCTTTGTCCCATGTGCCTGTCTTTGTCTACAGTTTCTGCCCTCTTGCGCTATCTTTATATTGTTCCCTTTCTCCCTTCCTTTGTCTTGGTTTTATCCCTAATTGTTTTATACTTGTTGTTGTATTTCTTTGTCGTCTATATACGTTTTGTTTGCAGATCAATCTTTAGTCCTTCGAGTCTTATCTAGTCTATTTTTCTACCATTGTTTTCCCAAATGTAGATCATGTTGGGGGTCTTGCTTAAGTTTAACTTTTTTTTTTTCAATTAGTATTTTAGGCTTTCCATAGCTCAAATTAAAATATACTGCATTTTGACCTACATTGAAGATTGTCATGCTCCTACAGCATTAATAAAAATCAATAAGTAAAATTGCAATTCATTTTAACAGCAATTTCTGCCGTTTGGGTTTCCACATAACAACAACCATAACCAACAACTTTTCCTGCATTCTTTTCTTGAAACAAACAAATTACTCCATGTTTGTCTACATGTTAATAATTTAAAATCCCATTGGATTACCCGAAAAATAGCATTTTACAAAACTGAATCCAAGGCTCATAAAAAGTTGAATGTTTTTAGAGGTACAGGGTTTGATAAACTTCCTAGAACTGATTTTATCTATCGAATATGCTCTGTGACCTTGATGTCTTTTATTTTTCCTGGTCTTTGTGTGCTCTGTCTGAAGAGCAATACATCACGTTTTACTCTGGACACCTACATGTACCTAATTCTCCGTATCAGTGTGATAGACTGACATGAGCCTAAAGACATGACAAGGCCCCTGTTTAATGTTTGATACACATTCGATTCTGGGGTCAGAATAAGAGTCTTTGATTGGTGCTGCCACGCTGGGTTCATGATCTGTAGCCTCGGTGTGTGTGTGTGTGTGTGTGTGTGTGTGTGTGTGTGTGTGTGTGTGTGTGTGTGTGTGTGTGTGTGTGTGTGTGTGTGTGTGTGTGTGTGTGGTCACAGCTATAGAGTGAGGGTATATGAGGCGGGAGGGCCTCACCCAGCCCATTAGATGTGCGCACTGGCCTGTGAGATGTTGTATCACTTTAATTAGCGGGGGGCTGTGGGCCACGGCAGCACGAGGAGATGAGGAGAAGGTTGATTGTGTTTTAGTCATTGCCTAAAGCCACGGACCCCCCCACCCCGAGCCCTCCAACCCCCACCTCCCAACCCACATGTAAAAAGTTGTGTCAAGCTTGGCTTCCTCTCTGGGCCTTTTGTCAAAGTGGCTGGTGACACGATGACTATTGTTTTTTAGTTCATGTTCTTTTAGTCTGGTGGTTGGGGAAATGACATTTTATTCTAATATCTTAATTGCCAAGAAAATATCTCCTTCTTCCTTTTACCTCACAACATCTTCTTTAATTGCAGCCACATCTCCATATTAGCTGATCTGTAAAACCATTCATTTAGCCAATCTGCCTCAGGCCTCATCTGAATTTGAGAAAACCGGGTAAAACATAAATGCTGTCACACGGTCTGAATAAATTGCAAAATAATGAACATTTTAGATAACCACGGTGAATCAGAGCACGCTGAATACACCCTGGCAACGAGCCAGCCCCCGTAGACGGTCAGAGATGGAGCCATAGAGAACAGGAATGGGGATTGTGGGTAATTGGACTCATTGTCCAATTGTAGAAGCTAATGAAGTGATAGGACTGAAAGGATGATTCTTTGCAATTGTCTTAGAAGTCATGCAGCGGCTTGTAGCGTTAGACAGTTTATATAAATACCACATTTTATTTGAATTACAAGAAAAACAACACAATATTTGCTGCTTAATCACACATCCACTAGTTTTAAAAACTGAAATCAAGCAGAAAATGTGACAAATACTTGTAATGTTGATGGATAATACTGAAGTATGCACACTGGCAACAAGCCAATTTATGTTTTATGCAGAAATGACTACAAATTGCATTTAAGGGTTTTATCTCCAAATGTTGTTGTTTTGCACAATTTGATACACAATCTATAATCTACAAATTGTTAAAGAGGCCCTATTATGCTTTTAGGGGTTTTCCCTTTCCTGTAGATTTGTGTGCATGTAAATGGTCTGCAAGGGCTAAAATCCCAAAGTTCCCTCCAGAGGGAGTTTCTCTCCCACACACTACCACCCCTGCCTGAAACGCCTCCATTAGACTTTGGAGTTTTTTCCGTAACTTAATGACATCCCTATGTGACACTTGCGCTTCTATTTGCAAGCGATCCAACACATTGTACGTGAAAAACTAAGGGGCGGGACATATCTAAGGGCTAGACCAATCACGGCCAGCTAACCAATCAGAGCAGACTTGGCTCTGGTTTCAGACAGAGGGTGAAAAGAGTTGCTGCAGCACAGGCAGGTATGAGACAAATAAAGACCTTTTTGAACATTAAAGCATGTGAACATGTCAAAATACAAATATGGACCTGAAAATTAGCATTATAGGGCCCCTTTAAGAAAAGAAAAAATGTACCATTAAAAAACAACTGATCATCTAACAATTATCATCTAATAAAATAATTAATTTTTTTACTTTTTACTAAGATAAATATTGTAAACTGCTTCCCCCAAACATCATAAAGTAAAGTCTTCACGCTGGCAGTGACACGGTTTTATACATGATGCAACACAAGTACGCATCAGGAAACGAGAAGATTGATGTCAGAGGTGAACATCGTTGGACAATAGCCTCCTAATGAACAGTGTCAGGTCCCATGTTTCTCTCTGCTAAGGGTGCAGGGATGTGGGATTGGATGGGAATTGGGGGGTGGAAATGTGGGAGGGAGGGAGGGGGGGCTTGATGGTGGGCGGTGCTGCAGATCTTTATTGCTATCATAAAAGTTTACACGACCGCCATCTCTTACAATCCATATTGACAGGAGTTTTCAGTGAAAAGCGTAGGAAAGGAAAAAAAGAAAGGCCATATCATCATCCAGCCTTAGGTGCAACATCTCCTTGTAATAGGCCAAGGAAAATATAGACTTATGGAGAATGAAATGAGGCATGAATGACCATAAGCGTGAAGACAATTACACCCTTCGGAAATCGTATATTTGTGAAGATAATTTCTGGAGGAGGCCGCACGCTCGGACCCGTTGGGGGTTACAGTATCTTCTCTATGCTTGAACTCTCCTTGAACTTACAGGATAACCGGCACTGGAGTGGGACGCGGCTATCTGCCCCATGCATCTGGTTATTTTAGCTCCAATTTGCTGCCTAATGCCACAATTACCCTGATCTATGGCTCGAGTCACCCCTATAATGGCTCACTGTCAAAATCAGCACATTTGCAGAGGCTGACTTTGGTCCATTGACGGCCTGATTGATTTGGAAACTACTTGTCTGGTTACGTGACTGGCCACACGAACGGGAAGCAAACTAGATAAGTTGACTGATAAAACTGAAATAAAGAGTCTACAGTGTCCTTCACAGACTTCACAAGGAAATAAATAACAGTGTGAAGTATAAGCCTATTTGTGGTTAATGAAACTATAAAAGAAAGTGGAGAAAGAGATTACAATCAGGACTCCTTCACCATCTCCCTTTTGATTCACTGTTTCTGCCTGAAATACATTTTCGTAGTAGTTATTTTGGGTATTTGATTTTTATTCAGAGCGTCATCATGAATGATGATTTTAAATGGTTACAAGGATCTGTTATCATGCACAGCCCTTTATTGGTCATTTTTTACATGTGAAGACGGACTCAGAATATAAAAAAATACATATTTTAACTGATGGTTCACAAAGTGCGCATGTAATGCTCACAACACACCATATATATATATATATATATATAAATAAAGGACAACTTTCTTGTTGCCACATTTATATACTTACATTGAGAATGCTGGGCGATCTTTGGACAGTTGCATGGACCAGTATCGCAGTCGATCTAGATGAAAAAATACAAAGAATCATGTCAGTTTTACATCATAATTAAAATATTTATTGAAATAACCCCAAAAAATGTCTTTATAACAATACAAAAATAACATTTTTTTATTTGAAATTACATATTTTGTATATACAGTATTTATTAATGTTGCAAAGTTGCATATAATAATTTATAAGAATGGCTGCATTGGATTTCTACCAATATTTTCTAACTTATTTTAGCTGATAATGAACATAGTGATATATGCACAATATTTTTTCGATTGCCGTAAACATCGAGTCTTTCCTGTTGGGAAACGTACAGATTATTAAACCTACAGTTATTGTGATGGCCTGACAGATGTAGACATGAAAAAACAATGTGTGTATTCAAATTGTATGTATTCACTGGGCAAAATAAGAAAACTACTTTGGACAATGAATCGTATCCAATCTGGCATCTTATCAGCCTGTCAAAGTGGAGACAATGTCCATTTGTGGCCAGATGCCAATGTCTCATTTCAAAGCCTTTATCTTTCGATAACCTTTCCTAGTTTTCTTTTCAACCAACCCAAATTGATTTCAGAAAGGTGAAAGTGGAAGAAGTAAAGAATAAAAAAGATGTTAAAACAACAGAGACATTTATTTAAAAATCTTTCCGAGTGGAAATGATTATTTAGCCGGCTGCATGGATATGTTTACACCTGCAACCGTGCAAGTGTTACTGCCCCTAAAGCTGAATGATGATGTGAACATGTCCCTTTGGATGAGAGTGTAGAGATAAGAGCCTAAAACGACAAACATTACAATGTGAGATAAGATGCTAAGGAGGGCAGATGCTGCAGTGTAGAGAGTGACTCCACTTTGGCTGCCCAGATTCCCCTCTCAGCGATGAAAGCCGCCCCCTGAAGTCCACTCTATCACGGCATGGCTCCCTGCCCTCGCTGTGGCGTGACTGGGACAAGGATGAGTGGCGGTAAAGGACAAACTCATGGACACCAGTTGGGCTCCCAGAACCAGCGCACATTATTACCCCCAACAGAAGCCGAGTGAAGACCGGAGCCAGGAGCCGTCCCCGGCACAGCTTCGGTGGGAGATGCAGAAACAGATGGCCACCCCCAGCAAGACATTAGGAGAAGAGATTTGAAAACATCTTGAAGCCACTGTCGCCACACAGAGACTGTGGTCAGGAGGCTAATGTGAAAATAGTAAAACATCGGAGTAAATGGTAAAATGAGCTGCGATAAGAACAACAGCTGTCCGAAATTACAAGGAACTACACTCTACCGTGTATTTATTTGTGTCTACAGTGTAACATTCAAAAGGCCATTGTCTGCCTGTGCATAAGGAGACTGCTGAGGCTTTACTTGGACTAATTATGAAGTTACTGAGATGAAACTACAAGCCATTTAAAGCAGAGATCTGCCTACAGGTATATATACTATAGAGACTAGCCATTAGTGTCATACATAAGATGTATTAACATTGAACTTATTGGGACTTTATTACAGAAACAGTAGTATTTATTATTTTGTAATGGTGTATCCTAATGTTTTCTCTTCGATAACTGAGTTTAACTATATGTGTCTGATAATGGGAAAATACTAGAATGTCTTAAGCACTTTGATGAAAACAGATCTTAAGTCAACGTCCACTTACTGCAGAGCTTTCAACCACATCCAACCGTTTTTCTCAGCAAATGGAGTTTGCTCCATCCATTATATGTTGTTATAAATTCAAAAAAGCTATCAAATGGACCTTAAATTAGGATTATTTGGTCGAATTATTGTAGCCAATGTACGATATAGACTTTTAGAGCTTGCAACTTGTTTCAAACTCTGCTGCTAGAGTGTACAGGGAGGTTATATCAGCCAGAGTTTAAATATGTAATGTAATTAAGTCTGTTCTTTGTGACTATCTTACAGTCTTTTAACACAAAAATAAAAAATATATTTTTCCTTTTGACTGTAGTGCTATTTTTGTTTTATTTCTATTGTGTTGGGTGAGTACCTGGGTGGTGGAGATATTCTCTCGATTGTTGGTATAAGTATAGCAAATCGATGCTGCTGAGTTTTTCGTCTAGATTTGTTGGGACTTTTGGCAAAAACAAGTGAAGGGCTTTACTGTATAGTTCCATTGCATTGAAGAGAAGGCATTTCTTTGGCTGATATCGGCAACAATCGGCAACTCCTGCCATAACAATTAAGATGGGTAGATAGCTTTGGATTTCTCCACTTGTTTGACATAATGCAGTGGACTAGGGATTTCACTGCAACTATTACAATACAAGCCACTGTCCTGTTTCTCTCTGATTAGGGCCTTTTGTACTTCAAAACGAAAGGGTGAATACATTCCTTCTGGCCTAATGCAAACATCCAGACTCATGCTGCAGTGGGAAGCGCAGTAAAAACACCCAAGGTGACACGTATCATTGGCGGTTGTTGAGCGGGGGCGATATTTGTCGCGGCGGTGTCAAGAGACTTGTGAACAGAGGGTTTGGCTATTCCTGGACATATTCTCCACACCTGTGCCCGGAGAGCACTGGGTTGGCATTTCAAACTTTATCACCTGTCACAAGAGACGCTGCTCCCTGCCGCCGCCGCCACCACGGACCCCCCCCACCCATCCACTCGCTAGACATCACACCCGTCCTTGGAAGTCGTGCTTGGAAAGAAAAGACGAAGATTTCCCTGTGGGAGGCTGCGGCCGCTGGCCAGCCGACATCCATATTGTCTTTTGGCTCCTAATTGATTTGAGGGCTGTGAAATCATCTTGATCATGTAAAGCTAGAAGCTGCCTCTTCATATATCCATTCGTATGTGTGAACCCCACTGCTGGACACAATGTTCAGCACTGCCCATATGATACACAATTTGTTGTGCTGCTTACCGTACATATGTTTATTTATTGTTATGTATTTATTTGTCTCTAAAATCCTTTCATATTCTCACTGCTGCACTGACAACATGTCCTCACACAGATGATCATCTGATCTGTGTCAATATTTAGCATGTTGTCATGATGGCCAAAATGATACTGTGTTATTATCAGGATGAATACCGAAATTAAATAGAGATCTGCTATTATTACTGACATGTATTTAAATGACTTGAAACACTTAAGCAAACACGTATTTCTCTGCTTTACATGTAAGAAATTGATATTGAACAAAACGGTGCTTTCTTTATTCTACGTTATATTACAAATTAAAAAACTATAGTTATGTGTTAATCTTTGAAATTGATTATGTAGTTATATCTAATAACAATCAATCTCTGATAAACAGTATGACTGGTGATATGACTAAATGCTAACCGCGTCGAAGTAGGAGTCCTCACAAGGATAGAAAGGTAAGTTGCTTGGATATAGGGCAGAGTAGCATTTCATCATTATTAGTAGTCACAGGTCAATGTCAAGATGGTGGGGGTTAATGTAGTTAGTTTCAATACCCACAACAATAGTAATTTGAATGTGTGTGTGTGTGTGTGTGTGTGTGTGTGTGTGTGTGTGGCAGTCTCCAGGGGACACAGTGATCAAGGTGACACGTCTCTCTGGTCTCCACAGGGGGTGTCTGGGTTCCAGAAGGCCATGAGTGTCACAGCAACACAACTTCAAACTGGACCACACACACACACACACACACACACACACACACACACACACACACACACACACACACACACACACACACACACACACACACACACACACACACACACACACACACACACACACACACACACACACACACACACACACACACAGACACACACACACACACACACACACACACACACACACACACACACACACACACACACACACACACACACACACACACACACACACACACACACACACACACACACACACACGCACACACACACACACGGACTGACTGACACCACCATTGGAGGTTGTGAAAGGTTAAATGAGTTTTAAATTGTAACTACCTTGCGTTGATTTCAACTTAACTCCACCAGCATGACGTGCAGGTGTTCATGTTAATGTTTTTAGGGGTGGTGCTTTTTTATAACACAAGAATCCCACAATGGGTGGTCAAATGAAAATAGACGTGCTGGGTTTGAAAACACAACTCGAGTCACAGTTATACGTATGCAATTACACCAAAGTTCCATCATGGAGGCAGATAGTATTAACTAAGGGATGAGGGCCTTTATCCTTTCTGGCTAAAGATAATTAATGTCATCTTTAAAAAAACGTGTCCTTCCTATTTTAAATCCCTTTTAGGTAACCAAGGAAAAAAGGAGAAAGCAAAACAGCTGATGTAGGTGATGTCTAATGTTATCAACTTCTCTTGATGTAGCTATTCGTTTGATAGCTGTTAGCTAACATTAGCTAACTTAAGATGTGACTCTATTCTGTTTTAAAAAAACGAAATGTGATAATGTGAAAGGGGTAACGGATGAAATAAATATCATTTAATATGCAGCTCCAATCCACTTGACAGTGCTTTACAATAACTTATACCTAATAGTTTAGCTGTTTAGTCATTCCCATCAACTGTTCAAATTAACCATTATAATTCAGAATCAGTGAATTCAATCATTTAGTTCAGTTTCTTCACATCTTCCACCTATGCTTTGTCTTAACTTATATAAATATAAAATATGGGTTGGCAAATTCATCGTAGGGTAAAACGCTTTGTCTCATTTGTCTTTCCGTGATCTTTGTTTTTTTAATTACAAATACAGTCTACTAGATTGATCCTGTTATTCCTCAAAAGTATGCGTTGAGGAAATATATTCCTCTCACACAAGGATTTCAAAGTATTATGCTTATTTTAGTAAAGAGGACATGTGCTCACTTTTAGGTTCATATTAGTATTTTGTTCCTCCACAATGTGTTGGAGCGCTAGTTAATAGCGTGTAACATAGTGATGTCATTATGTTATGGAAGTCCAATTGGGGCTTTCAGGTAGGGGAGGGGAGTATAAACTCCCTCTAGCATAAACGTTGGGATGGTAGCCTATGCAGCCCATGTACCTGCACACAAACCTACAGTATATAACACACTACAGCAAAGGGAACATCTCAAAAAGCATAATAGGGCCTGTTTGAATTTCTTTCCTACAGAAGTAATACATTTAAAACAGATTCCACATTTTACGATGAGGAATGTGCAGCTGAAGGGACAGGGTCAAACCCCCCACTGTTCTGGCGTTAGCGGCTATTACGGCACAAGTACTGGTCATTATCTGTCCTACTCCACTACGCCCACTCAGTGTCTGTGTCTGCGTGTGCTGTACGATCATCAAAAGTGCACGCCGGGGGGGAATTAGGGAATGAAACATAATGTCAGCAATAACACAAAGGACCTTGGTTTAACATTTCAGCCTGTGCTTTGTCCCTGCTACAGCCCAGAGCAGAGCCAACGCAGGCCGGCTGCTACGCTCTGACCCGCCCATCCATAGGCTCAGCTTCACCATCTGAGGTTTGAGAATGTGTTTGCTGCACGGAAATACACTAAGGGATGCACATATCCCACTGTCACAAACAAACACTTCTTTCATTTGTGGCCTGAATATATTTAATTATGTAGCCTACTTTCTCAAAGAGATGGAGGTATAAGGTGCCAGATTCGAATCATGGCATGCAATTAGTTACAAATTACATAATTAGTTCGAGTTTTAAATCTAATTTTACAAATGTGTTTAAAATTATTATATGGCGTACAAAAAGAAGTGGAATGGATTACATTCCACTTCTTTTACATACATACATTACATATCACAATGAAAGACAACTGGTCTTTCATTGTGATATGTTTGTCAAAAATGTGCTGGGTCTATTAAAGAGGTCGTATAATACTTATAAGTCCGGTTTCCCTTTCCTCTAGTATAATATAGGTTTTAGTGCATGTAAATGGTCTCCAAGGTTAAATTCCCAAAGTTCATGTCAGAGGGAGTTTCTTTCCCACACACTCCCCCCAACGCCTCGTTTTGACTTCCGTAACATAGTGACACAACTATGAAACACTTGCGCTTCTATTGGCTAGCGCTCCAACAAATTGTACATGAAAGGTTAAGGGGTGCGCCATCTTCAAATTTTTTATTTAATTACCATATACAAATATAGAAGTAGCTGCTACTGTTTACAGATTCAAAAAATACATTGAAATAAAAATACATCGAATGAGATCGCTTTAGACGATTCCTAATTTTGTACACACTTACAGATTCCCTTTTGCGCAGGAACACACATATATGCAGTGAAACACACATATGCTACAATGCACACACACACACACACACACACACACACACACACACACACACACACACACACACACACACCACACACACACACACACACACACACACACACACACACACACACACACACACACACACACACACACACACACACACACACACACACACACACACACACACACACACACACACACACACACACACACACACACACACACACACAGTCAGTCCTTTCTCATCTTCACAGTTCAGACATAACCCCCCCCCCCCAACACTCCAACACCCACACATTTTCACCCTCTGCTTCCCCAAGTCCTTACCCCCCTCTCACCTCCACACACACAGACACTCACACATACACACCTCCCCACCCAAACGGCTTGAGCCACTTGCCTGCCAGAGAGGCAAGATGGCCAGCCCTCCAGCCAATCAGACAGCTTGGCTCGCATAGGAGATCACAAGCCAGCTGATCCCGCTTCCCGCCTTCTTTCTTCGTCTGCTCTTCTGGAAACTTTTGGAAGCGAAAGCAACATCGCTGATTGAGAGGGATAGGGAGAGATGTTTAGATGTGGGCTGGGATTTCCAGATTGTGTAATTATGACGCATTAATAATAAAAGATTGTGTACTATTTACACTACATATGCTTATATTTAAAATAATACTTTAATGTATGGGGAAATAAGGTTTGCTTTCTTATTTAGCCACAGCTTAAAAGAAAATATCCTTTTAGCAAATTATTAGCTGGGGTTTGGGTTTGTTTGCTTAGCACAAAGCCTTGAATAAGTTAAATGCACGTTTTAAATAAGGTGTAATTGCTATTAAAGTCGCCCTACATATGTTTTGTGCAAAGGAGCTAGCATATCTCTCCAAATACAATAAAAAATGCGGAATGGCGGGCACTAGGCTGACATTGCACATGCAGCACTGTTAAACTATTTTTTAAACAAAAGTTCCTATTGGTTCCTTTGGTCTCCCAACATATGCAGCAAATAATATTGATGTGGTAATGTTTCATGTGTTTTGTAGGTTGACCCGAAAGTTAGCATTGCACAGCCTGCCTGTACAGAATGGGATTTCTCATTTGGACTATTCCAGAAAAAATATGTTTGGCAAACACACATGTATGATACTTTTTGTTGAGGTTTTGTTCAGGAGGATAGCTTCATATTAACACCACTTGAGTGATTTTTTGTAGCATAATTGCAATCGCCAGAATTAAAAAGCTGAAGTTAGGCTATAAACGAACTACAAACATCCCCATTGCTAAGCGTAAGTAAGCGTAAGTAAGCGTAAGTAAGCATAAGTAAGCTTAAGTAAGCATAAGTAAGCATAAGTAAGCGTAAGTAAGCGTAAGTAAGCGTAAGTAAGCGTAAGTAAGCGTAAGGCGACTAATGTTCAGCGTGACGAAGTTTAGTAGTCTCATCTAGACATTTGTTAACAACCTCCATCTTAAACTTAGATAGAGACTTTGGGTATTCACAAGTAAGGTATTTACTGACTGATTTTATGATAAAAACCTGAACATCTTTTTATATTTCTTCAGGCTTCTAAATCAAAAAACATGTTCAAAGAAGCATTGAAGAGAACCAGATGTGCTAAAATGCTAACTCGTTTCCGAGTTGTACGACTTTTCCCTGCACCACTTTAAACTGCTATTGTTTCCATCTCAACCGAACAAAAGCAATGTGGCTCTGAAGACATTGAGCTGCTGCTTCTATCCACATTGATGTACGATGCATGAAACGGCAGAATGAGCTTCACCGTACAGATCAGCAACACTACCAATAAGTGAAGAGTGCTCGCTCGTGCTGTTTGTCTTGCAGCGTGCAGCTGGCAGAGGAAGAGCTCATCATGCTAAGTGGCATGTGGCTGGGATGCAGAATAACATGGTTGAGTAGTTCTACCTTGAAATGTTTGATTTTGTTCTTTCAAGGAGAAAAACAATAACACAAGGAAGAAGAGGAAGATTTTCCAGAAGAGGAGTTACATAAGCCTTTTTTCAAGAATGTTATATTTTTATTTATGTATACATCAATGATTTCAGTGAGTGAGTGTCAGTGCGGCTAGGGTATGACGTTTAGGGACCATCACTATAGCAGGACATGTATATCTTTTTTCCAAACCAGTTTAGATTTAAACACTCCCACTTCCGCAAGTAGACACAATGCAGCAAAACGTTACAGCTTTCTTGGGCCATCGGAATATTTAATATAACCTGACGCTGGGTTGTTGCTTAAGACATGCGGAAGTGCGCGTTGTCAAATATAAACTGGGTTGGACAAATAGACACATGCAGGACTGCTGTTGGCACCTTGTGTTGTATGGAGACACACCATATTAAATTAGGTGCTTTCACACCAAGTACTTTAGCGTATTTAGTTCATCAGAACTTAGTTAATCAGAACTCTTTAGTTTTTTACGGGGCGTGGTTTGCAATCCGCCCAGCCAATCAGAAATGGGAACTCTTTCTCCCTTGAAAGTTCCCGCTCTCTAGCAGGGACTGAACAGGTTCTCATGAACTAAGTTCTAGTTCCGGAGTCTAGTTAGTACTCCGGTGTCAAAGCGCCTATAGAAGGCATGTGTGATACATTTATAAAGCTCCTCCCACTTTGCGACACAATTAAAAGAGCTTTCAGCCAATGAGAATTTAGATTTTTTATGAACATGGCCACAAAGTCTTGAATTGAATCAATACCACAAGTCCTTAATAAACTATATCTTAACCTTAGTATGGATGTAAACATGATTCCCTGACTTATTGAAATGAATAAGATCAAACACTGTTTTAGAATGTAAAACACACTTACACACACTTCATGGCACACAGTCTGAAGTGAAATCACATCCCCCCTTCTACCGGGAGAGGAAACTGTTGTGTGATTATGATGAACTGGTTAAACTGCAATTACGGCGGCGAGCGATGGGAGAGGAGACGACAGCAGTTTAGACGACAATTTGGGAGGCGGCTGCCGTGGCTGCTGCAGCTGGGGCCTGTTTTAATGCAGTAATTGATAGACTCTGCCAGTCACTAGTGGGTTCAGAATTAAAACTCAAATTATCATCATTAGGGACCCCCTCTAATTGCTGCATCAAATGCGCATCAGCGTTTTTGTTTTTCATTATAAAATGACACTTGTGTTATCTAATTTCATCAGCTGCATTGACGGAGTCCACTCAGGTGTTCTAAAAGGATGATGTTTTTTCTCCCCTGTCAACCTACACTCTCAGATCATCGGACAGCCAGTTAATGAACACGTGATTGATGTCTGTCAGACGGGGGCCCCAAAATCACTTTCTGGCGTTGATACACACCATAAACACAATGCAATCCTATCAACGCAGCGCACACAAGCTGAGAACATTCTCGTTTGGATGACTGGGAATGCTAGCTGTGCCCATTTAATGCCTAATAAAGTCCACTCAGTGGTAACGTCTGCACTCATTGTGGTGATGGCCCCTGTGCCTTTTCAGGTCGCACTGGAAATCATGGCAGCGGTAAAGACGGTACAGAATGATCTATCACAAAAGTCAAGGAATAATCATTGATATATATTTTTTTATATATCTTTAAGGAGTCCTTTGTATTATGTGCCTCCACTGTGATGTGTTGACATGTTTTAATGTTCACGACATGTGCTGCAGCTCCTCTTTTTACCCTCTGTGTGAAACCAGAGCCCAGTCTGCTCTGATTGGTTAGCTGGCCGGCTCTGTTGTGTTACATAGTGATGTCATGTACCGTAAGTAAACAAAGGAGTCCAATGTAGTTGTTTCATGCAGGGGGAGGAGGTAGTGTTGGAAATAAACTCCCTCTGGTAGGAGCTTTGGGAATGTATCCTTTGTAGACCATTTACATGCACAAAAACCTATATAACACATTAAAGGAAAGGGAAAACCCCCCGAAAAGCAAAAATGAATCAACAATAGGGCCACATAGAATCTCAAAGATCCACAAGAACAGTGCTTCTCAACTTTGACGTTGGATACATATTTGGTAGATATAAAGTCTCCTGAAATTTGCCGTGGTTTAGATACATACAAAAAAAAAGACTACACTAACTCAGCAGGTTAATAAATGCTCAAATGAGTTGGCATAAAATGATTAAAATCTGAATAAATGCAGATCAAAACATCTGCTGTCCACACAGGAACAAGGTTACACGTCACTGGATATACTAAAGATAAACAGTCGGGAAAGCTTACTTTATCCTACAATCGACAGTCTCCTTGCCCCCAGCTTATTATGTGTCTTTGTCAGTGTGTCTATGTGTGTGTTTTTCATACAGTAAGCATCCACATAGAACATACTGTAAGTATATGCTGAGCAAGCTGGTCTCCCCCCCAGACCAACATGTACTGGGAACGTTTGTGGGGGTTTTTGTTGGTTGCCCTTGACAGCAGTACTGCCCTGTTGTTATCCAGCTGTAACGCCATCACACAGTGAAAATAAGCCTCTGCAGTGCTGCCAAGCAGTTAGCAGGATCTTCATTAGCATCGAGTCAGTTACACAGTGGAGCTCACATGGTCAACTGTAAACCAACATTGTGGTGTCTTCCTGCGATTTACACATCAGGCATACAGTACATGAACAGAGCTTTAAATTATAGACCGGATGTTTGGCAACTATTCAACTTTCATTGTGATACTTTAGAAATGTACATTATCTTTCAACTTCTCAATCCTTTTCAGAGAAAGTGAAATATCTGTTTGTATTTACCTGGGTTTTTTCTAAGAAGGGTGTCTAAAATAAGTACGATGATGCATTTATTGAACATTAATTGCACATTTCCCATTACTAAACGCTGCAAATGTCAGTGTTTTATATAACGTTTGTTTGTTTTAAGTCTGTTGTCTGTTTCTTTTATGTGAGATTTCAATGTTGTTCTGGATAGCATCCCGTTTCAGATTCTAAATCTAAATGGGAAATACTTCTGATCCAATGAAGTCTAAGAATACAAATAAATAAATAAACAAATACACATAAAAACACATTTTTATATGGTGGTATATGACATTTATCTGAATTTCCACAGTTTGCAGATTGACAGCTAAGAGCTAACTGTAAGTGGTAGTGTGTTCAGGGTACCGCACTATTCCCCCAGTTTAACACTAAACTCTAACTAAGTACTACGAGTTAGAGTATTTTCCTCACTAAAATCTGGCCCAATTAAAGAATATTAATGATTGTTAAATGTGCATATGCTGGAGCTGGAAAATGGGAAGGTTAATAGACAGGCAGCGTCACACGATCACATTTATCAGTTTCTATTTATCTCTCCTTGGGAGGTGGCAGGTTTACAGTAAATACCTTCTGTCCCCCTAATTTCCTAATGATGGTGATAATGATGGAGAATGGCGCAGTCATTAGCAAGGACAGGCTCTGTGCATCACTCTGTCAGCTACGTCTCTCCCAGGCCCGCAATGAGAAGTGATGGGGCCCAGCTGTTCCCCACATCCTCTCCCCAAACTGAACTCCTCTCAGAGACCGAGAGGGAAAAAGAGAAAGAGGGAGAGGGAGGAAGAGAGAGAAATTAACAAAAGGACAGAGGGACACAGAGAAAGTCCAAACAATGAACAACAAAGAAAAAAAAGAAGCCTTGTAATGCCAACTAGAAAATGCATTTCCTGCTGAAAATGCGTGTGAATGCTGTAAACTGTCTACATTTGTTGCTGAATTTAGCTGAAAATGCAGAAAAAGCTGAATATGTTATTAGTTGAATGATCTCTGTAGCTGCTTTTAGCTACAAAAACCAAGTAAGTGTGTTGCGGAGAAATGCAGAAAAGTGAAATGATTCGAATCAAAATTGTTACAGCTCAAATAAACTGGAAGAGTAGGAAAAATAGTGAGGAAACTTAATATTTAAAAGAAAAGGTTTTAAAAGGTGTAAACAACAAAATGTATAGCCTCAATGTCCTGAAATAGCTGAATAATGTAATAGTTTAATGGTTTCTGTAGCTGAAAGTAGGCTGAAGGAGTTAGATATTAAATGTAAGTAGTAGTGAATTAATATGCATTAAGAAGAGAAAAGAAAGTAAAAACACTTTGAAAAGCATCAGAATATTTGAACTGCAAACTTTTGAACTAACTTGATGGCGAGTGATCTGTCGCCATGGGAACGGCCTTTGATGAAACCCCATAATACGCTTTGATGTGTTGATGGCTGCATCGTTACCAAACCTGTGAAGTTTTGGGCTGTTTGGAGCATTTTCACTGAAGTTATGAGAAAACCGTGTTACATGGTGAGCATTTTGAAGAAATCTCAAAACTCTCCCGTAGATGTCTTCACGGCTGGACTGTTAGCACACGTGAAGTTTGAGCACTTTTTGACCATTTTCATAGGAGTTATAGCAACATCGTGTTTTATGACGAGGGATGCGTTGCCATGGAAACGGCATATCGTGAGTTCTCAGATTTGGCGTAGAGCTGTTGAGGCATGGACCGGTTATATACAAGTGAAGATTGGGGGATGATCGGACCGTGTCAATTAGATTTACAGCGACATCGTGTTTTATGGCGAGGGATGCGTTGCCATGGTAACACCACATTATGTAACATCAGATTTGATGTAGAGCTGTTCAGGGCCACAGTGTTAACTATCATGTGATGTTTGGTGGCGTTCTGAGCATGTCAGTTGGAGTTATGACATCATCGTTTTCCATGACACTGGTGTGTATGTTTGAGCTAACGACATTATGAAACACCTGTGCTTGAGCCCAGAGATCAAAGGTTTCCATGGTGATGTGCAGTAATCAGTGAGAGGCGAGCCTTTCCATTGTTCTGAATGAGAGATAAACCTCTTACATGTGCATGTTTTGTTGAAGAACCGTAGCAAATATCGGTTTGCTAAGTTTGTGTCACTTCATGCCCTCAAGAGGCATTTTGTTTAATTATTTGTTCAACGTAGGAGAGGTTTTCCTACGTTGTTCATGAAAAATGATGTCCAAGGAGTGTAGGGTTTGGGAATTATGGCAGGTTTAAAACTATTTTTTGGACGAATTTCAAGCGTTCCTCCACTCTGTTTTGAGATCGAAGCACTCTAGACTTAACGAGCTGCGCAATACACACTAATGTTAAAATCTGAAGAAGGCCTCATTACCAAGCTCCAAACTAAGGTAAATATCTCAAAGTGTAAAAATTATCATTAATCTGAAGAATGAGTTGAAGTAGCTGAAGGTCTTGTGATCATTTTAAAGTTGGAATGAAGTCTCTAGCTGAAAGTATGTGGAAGGAGTAGCATTTGGCGCAAGGTGTAGGTAAAAGAGGATTAGAAGGTTCCTCCCATTGAGTTCCATGTTAAAAAAAGAGTTTAAAAAGCTGAATATTTCAAAAAGTATAACATATGTGGCACAGCATTCACAATAAAGATTTGAATAACTATAGTGGAATGCTGTACGTAGTATTCACACAGATAAGAAGAAGAAGATGATTAAAGAATCAAAGACCTATAGTGGAATGCTGTAAACAGCATTCACACTAACTATATAGGGGACAAGAAAAGTCACATGCCTGTTATAAATGGATTTTCTCATGAGCCACACTAACTGAGAACTATTCACACAGGAGTCCAATGCCAACTCAAGCAAATCCTTAGTTCACTGATAGCAATCTAAATGCTAAGCTGTCTATACTGTAGTCTGTATACACTTACACTTTGCTAAGAGACATAAACTAAAAATAAGCTATAAACAGCAAGCATAAGAACTAGACTCTGAAGACCACTGAGAAGCCTAGAGTTTGGCGTTATGAGTGTGGCAGATTTGAGGTCCAGAAGTGCCAAAACAAATGTCAATATAGCATGATAATAACACATGTTAAGGTGACCAAATGTTAAAATGTACTCTCATGAAGTGAAAAGCAAACTGAAAGAGTTCAATTCAAAAGACAAAAACAATGAGAACACTCAGCTATAGTCACAACCCCGATAGAACATACCCCTAAGCATACCTTCTATATATTTTTCTTTAAATGAGACCATAATGTGATACATTTAACATAAACTCATGTTTACTGAGGTAGTAAATCAAGTGAGACGTACAGTTTTTCATAGACTTCTATACAATTGTTTATATTTTTGCAATCTGGGGAGTCGCCTCCTGCTGGTTATTAAAGAGAATGCATATTTAGGCAATTTACTTTTCAGAACTTGAGTTTGCTTCTTTGTAGCTACGAGAGGCTCAAGATGTAGGACAACATCGAAACCTATGTGAGCTGGTCTAGTCACTAACCAATGTAAATCATCCACATGCACAGAGATCAGGTAAAAAAATAATTCTGTCCTCTTTTGCAGGGGTTTTGAAGTACATCGGGTGCCCTCAAGTTTTTGAAAGTTTATTTAGGCATGTTCAGGTTTTCCACAGTGTTAGGCTTTATGTATTTTCTTGAGTAACAGTAATGTGATGATAGTTACCTCTTTTCAACTGTTGCCTGGAATATAAGGCATTGTAGTAACACTCCAGCTCATTCTCCACTAAAAATCTTCAACGGCCTATTTTTAACATCGAGTTTTTACTCGCCCGTCTCTTTCATCGCACTTCTTTTTATTGAGCACGCTCCCTTTGTCTTCACCATGTCAATTAGTAGTCCACACCACATGCACTAGATTCAGCCTTCTAGAACATGTTACAATTAGAGCTGATAGCCAAATATTCCCCTTTTCCAATAGATTAATTTGAGAGCCAGGCTTATCAGGCAGGCCTTCCTTGTCCTGTGTAGTGATAGCTTTCAGTAAAAAGAACTCTGCTGTGACGTAATCTGAAAGGAAGGCAACCATTATCAGAGTGGAAGTCAAACATTCGGGATCCACTCTATAAATTCAGATGAGATTCGTGAATGAACATCGCCATTTGTCTTTCCTCTCCTACTTACTGTCATGTCTCTATTGTTAATCTTTGTGTGCAGATTATTAAATCCTTCAGTACCTTTTGACAATTGCACGCTGAGGCACGGTTGATAATGCACTGCGTTAACCTAAAGTTGAATAAATTATGCCCAGAAAGAAAATCAGTCTGGCTGTTTTAACCTGCAGACAAAAAAATTCAAAGTCACCTCTGATGAATAGCGCAGGGTGATTAATTCATGATGGGATACGCCACCTTGTCAGGCCGAGCTCTTCACTGGGTAATGGCAACACATGCATAATAGAACAGTGGTTCTCTGCCTCCCTTCGTTGTCTGAGTAACTTCAAAGGAATAAAAAATGGAGTCATCAAATGACATCTGTTGTGTTACTTTGTTCAAATAGGAAAGTGGATCATATCTCTTTGATTGTCTCTCAAACAAAGGACGAGATGAATAAAGTCAACAAGTTTGGGAAAAAGGCAGTCAAAAGCTCAAATTGGAAGATTGGTTTTTGAAATGGGAATCAATGCATATTAACTGTCTAAGACTGTTTAATACTTCTTCACGGTCTACTGTATATTTCCTACTTTTTAATCCTGTTTTACTTCTGTTTTGAGATGTTTAATTTCAAGAATTATTTATTTCTACTCTTTAGTTTCTACTTTGTTTTTTTATGCTGCTGCAACGCAAACATTTCCCAATTTGGGATCAATAAAGTACCGCTTATCTCAAATGAATGTGTTGGTGATGAGTCGACAGTGCAGCTGTATCTCAGCACGCCTTAATGACTGGACTTCTCAGTACGCATCTCCTTCACTAACAGAGTGAACAGTCAGTTCAGCAGTGCAGTGACCTTTTCTCTAAACCCTCCAATAACTCTCCGGCTGACAGGTCGAATGAGCAGATGATCCCGGACTCCTTCATGGTGTGTTGCGACTGCACTTGGTACAAGTGCATCAAGCTTCTATTTACCTCCGGGCGGGGGGGCTTGTGTCACTCTCGACCAATACACCCAAGAAAATCAGCCATGAAGTTTGGTTTTGGGCAATCTGACCGCTGACACCGCGGAGCTGTCACTGTGATGCCCTTCCTCTCCATCACCCAATCCCCCGCCTCGATCTTGCACCACTCCTCACACCTGACTGGCACCAGGGGCCAAAAGCGTGATTGACACAATGCGCGATCTTCTGTAAACACCTTGAGATCTCGGCACCTCCAGCAGGGAAGATCGGTGACTTGTGTGAAAGAGGCCTCTCCTCCTGGCCTCGGCTCAAGTCTGCTGGCGCTCGCTATGATGCAGCCTGACTTGTCAGAGGGCGTAACAAGATGCTGAGTGACTTAGCACCTCTGGAAATGTCAGCCCCGGAGCCGGCGGATGCCAGGCTGAGTGGAGTGGGGAGTGTGCAGACCCCACTGCGACTGGTTCAGCTGCTGCCTGTAAGAAGCAGGACGACGGATACACTCAACGAGACAAGACAAGCAGCAGAGACCAAACCGGGCCCTGACGCTGCGCTCTCGTCCCATTCCCCCGCATTTCTGCCACACGTCTTACGCTGACATCTCATTTTGGAGAAGTGCATCTGCTATCGTCCAGCTGCTGCTGCATATGAAACAGACCTTTGCTGCCTTACTGCCCGATGTGCAGGGGGGACAAAAGGTCCATGCGTGAAGATGATGTGGGCAAAAGCAAAAACTGGAGCATGCTTAAGTGACCCATAATTGCTCTGGTGAATCATGTTAAAGGAGACAAGGCGTCGAAGAGACACCCCAACACAGAGGCGAGCTCAGTCACGCCACAGTCTGTCAGACTGCAGTTATTTACCATGCCGACAAACACATTTTTTCTTTCCCCGAGGAAACTGGAGGATGTATAACGCAACATATTTAGTGCAACGTATTTATAGAAGTCAGGCAGAAAGTCAGTGTGTTGAAGCATTAAGGAATCAGGAGATGCAGAAAATAGAGCTTTTACAAAAAGAGGGAGAAGAGAGATACTTCAGAGCGTGATTATGCTCAGTAAAACCTAATGGGCTGTTTACTCACTGAGATTCCACGCTGCTACATTGACTCTTGATTTATATTTTCTGATTCATAGAGGCGCATGCATCTTACTTTAATCAAGGTTCTCCCTATCACCCCCCACTCACGCCATCCTTTTTTCCCCCACAATGCACATTAACAGCAACAAAATAATCAGTTTTATGACAGACTATGGCCCGTCCCTATCCTCAATCTCCAAATAGATCCGCTGGGATGGAAGGCAATATCAGGCTGAGAGGACACAGTCTCAAGGGTGTGTGTGTGTGTGTGTGTGTGTGTGTGTGTGTGTGTGTGTGTGTGTGTGTGTGTGTGTGTGTGTGTGTGTGTGTGTGTGTGTGAATGACTGCAATCTGATGCCTGCTATTTTTCATGTTTGTTAACAAAATACAATTTGAGAGAGGGACGGAGTATACAGATAAGGGCATAAGCACATTATTTGGCTGAGCTAACGGATTAAGTTAGAAGTCAGCAGTGTGTCTGGAACTAACAAGAGTTTCCGCGAATAAGTGGAAACAAGTATTGCTTCTACTGAGGACGTGTCTCGCGCTGTCAAGTGTGACTTTTTAATTTCAGTAATTGTATACCTTTACGTTGGAAGTGTACAACATCCTACCCTTGATTAGATTGTAATAAAGTTGCTTCACATCACTGCGCCTAAAATACATAATTGAATATGACGCTGAACAACACTTCCCTGGTTCACTTTTTTAAAGGGGCCCTGTTATACTAATTTCCAGGTTCATATGTGTAGTGCGCCTCTACTACTGTAACATGTTTACATGCTTTAATATTCAAAAAGTTATTTATTTTAAGCACCCTTTTCACCCTCTGTCTGAAACCAGAGCCCAGTCTGCTCTGATTGGTTAGCTGGCCGGCTCTGTTATGATTGGCTAACCACTTAAAGATGTCCCTCCCCGGAGCCCTAAATCACATACAATGTGTAGGAGCTTTAGCTAATAAAATAGCAAGTGTTTTTAGCCTTTGCAAACCATTTACATGCACACAAACCTATATAACGATGTACATGAAAGGGAAAAGCCTAAAAAGCATAATAGAGCCTCTTTAAAGAAAGCAAAATAAGTTTAGTTTCTCTCTTTCGGGGGTTTAAGTTTCAGTTTCATTCTTTGCTGGCTGCTGTTAGTCAATATCCAAGAGGGCTAGAAGGCACAGGTTCGGCAGATTAAGGCTGGGGATTTCTCTTGACCTTTCAGCCAAATGCCATGCTGTTTGAGGTGTACAAGCATAATTAGATCTGATCACCCTGTTGCTTTCTTATGTTTTGCCCGGCCAATTGTTTTGCACCGCCACATCGCCGTTGTTCATTAGCAGCGTTTAAGATGTGCAGGGCAGAGGCTAACGATGCGAGGTAGTGAGGTTGAAATAATCCTGTTGTTGCTGATGATTCCACATGATGCCCACAACTGTTGCGTAGCTCCCGTTAAAAAAAAAAGAAAAGCCCCCCAATAATGAGGACGATGGCCTTCCGAGAGTCTGTTTTTAGTGATGTGTATATACACTGGGAGAGAGAAAAAAAATAATGCCGGCTAATGTGACATTTGCCATTAGCTCCATGCTGAATTCGGCGGGCGACAAAAGCAGAAGAAAAAGCTCAAATCATTCCCAATTAGCGGAGGCATCAAAGAGTGGAAATCCTAGCAGGAGATTTTACGGGCAGTGCACGGAGAAAGGTCAGGCTCCAGTGGAACAAGGCAAAGTCACAGCATTTATTAGAACTAATGAGCGCTTTCGTTAGACCGAATTAACACGGGTACACAAGCAAAAAAAATAGTGTAAGCGTAGCATTTGTTTTTTGTCACACAGGCGCATGCACACACACACACAGTTTACTAGCTGACATTCTTATAGTTGTCGTATTGAATAGTGATACATGTTTTAGATGCAATGCAAAATTGTTCTTCTAATATATAGACACATTATCTTTATAAAATTGTAACTGTATGTTGTACCTCCTGCATATCTCTTCATCCTTGGTCAGGCATCCTTTCTCTGTTGCCCTCCCTGAGGTTTTTAATATGTTCTCCCTATTAACTGGGGATTCTTTGGAAGTTTTTCCGTGTGCGATGCGGGGGTCTAAGGACAAAAGTTTTGTATTCTGTACAAAGTGTAGAGCCTCTTAAAATATGTCATTTCCAATATTGGATTGGAATTGGCCCATACATCTAAAAAACTTAAATGATTGCACTAAGACTATAATAAAAAAAATAAACATATAAACAATCATTACTTTACTTAATTTATTGTAGGTATTGTATTCAATATTCAGGACTCATAAGAGACTATTAATGATCCAAAAGTAATTAGTGCGCTTGACACCAACATACTGTTACTTTCATAATAACCAACAGCTCTTTAATTAAAAAGGACAAAAACCTAACAATATCAAATAAAAAATGTTGTAATGTTTTAATGTCCGTCAACCTTGGTTTTAGTCCTACTTTCTGTCTTGTCTTTTTACACAAACCATCCGAGCCTCCTTTTACATCTCCCCGTTCTTCTAATGAGCCTTGAGCCCTTGAATAGAGGAGAGAGTATTTATTGAGATATTCAGATGGATTCTCTCGGTGCCTTTCTCCCTCTCTGAAACGACGGAGGTGGAGAGATGTAACAGAGATTGGCTGTGACAGCGGCAAAATGAGGCTAACGAATATCTAATGAGGAAATGCCAGCCATGTACCGTTGTTCCAACAGCACCAGTTAGCTGGCCCCGGGAGAGAGGAACCCAAGCTGCAGCAACAACTAACTGACCTCTAAATCAAACACCAGCATGTTCAATACAAATTTTTCAACTATTTAGGTACATTTTTCCTGTTTGTCCATCAAAAGTTTGTTTGGAGGTAAAACTGCTAAAAAAACCTTTGTGCATCAGTGAAATGAATTAAAAAACGTTTAGTTAAACTGGGTATATTGGTACCATCCATCCAAGAAACAGACATTATTTAATTTCTGTCAATAATGTAGTGCCGCAATGTGTCTGCTTTTTTTGCAGTCCCTTTCAAACTTAAATGAGATCTTCCTTGTCTCATGCCATCACCACATTTCATAACAATCTGGACTTTTACCGTTATCATGGTGACGCAATCAAAATAAAAAGGAAGCCTCCTGGGTGGAAGTCATATTAAAAAAACATCTATATGAACTAAAAATAGACGGGGGCGCAGTGGATTAGTGCTCCTGTGGGGATTGCCCACAGTATTGAGTGTAAGTAACATGTAATGTAATGTAGACATATTCAAGACACGCAAATCTGATATGAACATTGTGTTCGCAATTTACAAATTCTGGGTTTGGAAGCACAACAAAAATGAGAACCGAAAGTGTTTACAGTGGTTTTGACCAAAGTAACAAAAACTATAATACTTATTCGGTTGGATCATTTTGAGTTACTCAAATATTTCAATGTTTCCTTAGGAGTCACCTCAGAGACCCCTGACACCCCACCTTACTGTCCCACCCAGCCATATTACACTCACTTTGACAAGGCTTTTTGGATCCACGCAAGGCCCCTAAGTGACGAGCCATAACATAGCATGTCGCTCTCTGTGGAAGCTAGATTCCATCAGAGGACAGGACGGGGCCCCTCTGTCCCTCAGGTCCTGAAGCAGCATATGACACACAGCCTGAGGGCGGAGGAAGTAACTCAGCCTTACTTAATCCACTGGACGGGCTTCACAGGAGACAGACTCACTTAATGTGGGGGAGATATTAACGACAGTCCACTGATACTGATAACGACTCAAACTGGCTTCCAAAAGGCCAACAGCAAATTCGGACTAAAGCTAGAATAGATTAATTAAACGCAGATCATAAGAACATCAATGAAAGCGTTTTTAAAGTGTCTGTGTAATTTACTTTTCCTATGTGTGTTTTGTTTTTCACTCAAAAATATACATTTAAATGGATTTTCAAAAGCATTTTTCATTATTTTTGTCAAATTTAGATTTGATTATGAAAATCTTGAACCCATCATTTTGAGAATTGTCGACACTTATCATGAGCAGTATTACACAACATGTTTTAAAGGGCCCCTATTATGTTTTTTTTTTCTTTTTCCTTTCCTGTAGTGTGTTGTATAGGTTTGTGTGCATGTTAATGGTCTGCAAAGGCTAAAATCCCAAGGCTCCCTCCAGAGGGCGTTTCTCTCCCACACACTCCCCCCCTGCCTGAAACGCCCCCATTGAAGTCCTTTGTTTACTTCTGTAACATAGTGACATTACTTTGTAACAAACATATTCAATTGGCTAGCGCTCCAACAGTACGTGATAGTATAAGGGGTGGGACATCTCTGAGCGGTTGACCAATCACAACAGAGCTGTCCAGCTAACCAATCACAGAGGTTTCAGACAGAGGGTGAAAAGAGGCAGATTGAGAAAGATAAAGACCTTTTTGAACATTAAAGGATGTAAACATGTCACAGGAGAGGCAGAGAATACAATTATGAACCTGAAATGAGCATAGCTTTAACAAAAAAGTGCTATGAATACCTTCAAACTATTGAAAATGAAAGTATTGAAAAATATTAAATTGAATTGATCCATGCTTCCCATAAATCAGTTAGACATAATCTTGAGCCTGAGCAGAAACACCGCAGCCTATAATCTTCTGGATTCCCATGTAAAATGTAAATGTGATTGTTGCTGCAATGCAATAGTTCTTACGTTTTTGAAGGCTATAGTGAGCAATGCTCCTCCCATGAAAAGGTTATTTATAATGATCTGTAGATCACAGAATTAATTATGGGTATCTTTGTGACACTGCTTGTGTGTTTTATATGGATTGCATTGTATGTACACATTCGTCTTGTTTTTTCAGGATTGATGTTTTATTATGCAACATTCCCAAGGTTATATTTATATTTACATTAATTAACTAAACAATATTTTTAAGTTTTATCTTTACTTTTTTTATTTTATCTTTATATTATCAGGTAACGCACGGAGATGCAGTGTTGATATGTATATTTTTTTTGCCATGTGTTTTTCACTTTTTTTAATTCTTTAATCGATTTGTTATGATATGTCTATACAAAGCTTGTGTTTGTTTAGCTTTTTACTCAACGCAATTCAGCAAAACTGTTCACCAATCAACTTTGTAGTAAACAATAAAGTCCTTATTTTGTGTGAATGAGAGTAAAAAGGAAGGGTATTGCAATTGTGAAAAGTATTTTCTATAGATTGTGTGCATACAAAATATTCAGGGAGGATGAGGTTGGTAAGGGTGGTATAGTAGTAGAAAGGGAGGGGGAGGGTGGGTGAAGGGGATGGAGGGGTTGGCATATGGTCACACGAGAGGCACTATCACGAGTTGGAGAGCCAAAGCCATGCCTTGTGTATGATATGCATCGTGGCAAGAAACATGCATCGCGTGTTTGCGAAGCGTCACCGTTGTACGCACGGGTGGAGGGTGTAGGATGCGGGGTGGGGGGTTGGCTTATGCGTTTGGGGACGGCCTGAATTGAAAAGAGCCACCTTTTGATTTTGGACGGTCCCCGTTCCTGGCAGGCTGGCCGGCCATAAGGTGGGGTGGGGCCTGAGGATAATGGCAGCAGAAGGGAGAGGAGGCCGACAGCTGGCGAATTCTGCCCCAATATGTTTCCATGAAAGAGGCGAGGACATTTCAGAAGACGCGATAGCCGAACGACACGCTCGGCGGCAAAAGGGAAGATTAAAAATAAAATTAGTTAACATCTTGCCCGTTTCACCCCACGATGCACATTTCAGCGCAGGGAGGGGGATGAGGGGAAATGATTGCCACGGCCATTACACCATCACCCCCCCCCCCAAAATCTTACAGTTAATTAGAAGAAGTCATGTGTCACCTCCAGAAGCTCGTTCAGCACACACAGATGTGGCCTGGAGTGTTTTAAACCCGTTCCCATCATCTTTCTTACTCTCTGCATACATATCCTGTTTGCCCATTCTAAGCATATTGTGAATCTAAAATGCAAATGAGTCTCCTTTCTCTTTTCCCCCCCTACCTCCAATCACCGTGCCTCTAATGAGGTGTAAAATATGTGCATTAATGACAGGAAAGTTGTTTAGATCTGGGGGAGAGTTAATTGGTTTTAATCACAGCCTACATCCATCTGGTTACACGAGACAACAAACTACTTCATCCGGGTGCCTCATTAGACATATTGTGTGTCGCTGTGACTAAAAGGAGAGGCTCAGCTTCAACTAGCTTCATTTATACACAAGCAGTGCTCCTCTGCAGAGGGTGTATGATCTGAAAGTGCAGATACAAAGTACCAAAAGAGCAACCATTGGTATCGTGATTTGTCTTGTCTGACAGTTGTCATGTATTGCACAAAACTATATATCTCTGTATTATGTGATTTCATTTGATCAGGTATGAGATCTGGAGTCATATAAGCATTATATTTTATCCTCCATTACATATTGTTATTGTTAAAAACGAAACACATTCTGTTTGGTTCTTAAAGTCAGACTCTCTCACCATATTTAAATACAAGTGTTTTGAGTTACCTTGACATTACAGCAAATGTAATCACGCCACATTGTTGCGAGTGCATATTATAGCAAAACGGATTGATTGAGAAACAAATCAAATACATTAACTATAATCCTTTTGAATAAATGTTTTGGCATGAACATTCCTCAATCAGAGATACATGTACATGATTTTACTAGTTCCCTCTTGAAAATGGGATTTGGAAGTGCAACAGGAATGTGAATTATTTGGCCAATACAAAATTAAATTGTATTTCTTAACACAAATAGTCAATTCGTCTGTCTCAAAGTCAATGGGTAATTTAAAAAAAATGTTTTACTTAGGTGCCTGAAATAAGTTATATAATAGAATATATTTTAACGTGTGTTTCTTTCTTTGTGTATTATAAAGATATCACCGTTAAGGCTGTTGCCATCAAGTGGCTAAATGAGACAATGGAAGTTGTCGGGAATTATAAAGGTCATCTATTTATTCACAAAGTGCACAAAGGCTGGTCCAGTAGTTCTCCACAAACTACCCATCACAACACAGGTCAGCTCCTGCAAATACCTGGGAGTTCACATGATAGTGCACTAAGCTGGAGGGTCCATGTTAACAGTCAACAGCGGATATATATATATAACAGTTGTATTTGGATGGAATGAATGCCTATAGTGATCATTCAAAGTAATACAATGATTTTTACAGTGAAAAAGTTCAAATGGAACTGATGGTTCCCAAATTACCCAGAGGTGAGTCCGCTTGGACTTTATTTTTCTAAACCTCTCTAAAAAGGTCAAATTTCACTTGTTTTGCATCAATCTTGATACAGGGTACTTATTATATGTTATAGTTTGGATTCCTAAAACTTTTAGTCTACTAGCCCATCATTCAAGGGTGGTTTTCACTATAAGTAATGGCTTTTCTTTAGGCGGACATTAGAATTTACATGTTTTTACTGTGTTCCATCTGAATTTACTTTCAAATAAAAACATCTATATTGATTCTGACACTTCTACATCCAACTCACAGATGTAACCTTGCTTTTAGAGAAAAGATTATTAATTTACCCCTTTTAGAAGTGAAGATATAGTCTTTGTTGTGTTAGTGGCATTTTCGAGCCTGAAACCTGAAAAACAGGCTCAGGGTTTAAGAGATTAGAGAGCATCATCAGATATGGCATCACAGTTTGGTAACCTGACAGTGCAGCTGAGATTAAAGATCACTCGCCTGGTAGGTACAGACTGCTATTCAAATGATGGGGGTTAAAAACATCCATCTCTCCAAAACATCTATAAGCAGTCCTTCATTAGACAGGCACAACAAAATATGTCTGATCCCACCCACTTCACCAAGAGCTCCAGCTCTCACCTATACTGCTAGAAGATTACGGGTTCACCAAAGCACGCTAAACCGTTACAAACACTCATTTGGCATCACAAATGAAAACTTTGGGTTTTTAAGGTATCTCCTTACTCCAATATTATGTATTACAGTTCAAGTAAAGCCAAAACTAAGCAGGCATTGTGTATTGAGCTTGGTTTAATTAATCTTGCTGGATCATTTGTAATCACTACATTTGTTATTAAAATCACACATGAGTACAAATGATTATAACTGTATATATCCATAATATGCATGGTCTTGATTAACACAAAATAAAGTGACCAATTACATTTGTGTCCATCAAGCCTCTCAACAATCAAATGTAATGTATCGGTTAAATGTTGGTCATGGGGTTTGTACAACAGGTCACCATTGTCAGTATGTTTCAATGTATGTGCAATCTGTTTATATGTACTTAAATCATGTGTTAATATGTTATAGTCTTTTATCGTGTACTATGTATGTATGTTTTTTTTGCATTTGTGAAACCACAGGACGGAGTACAAAACAAATTTCCGTAAACAAATAATGTATATCTCATCTTATCTTATCTCACGAATAAGGTAAAACTAAGTCTAGCACTGCAATCAGTGCTGTTGAATTTGAAGTTATGTGTTCATGGTAAAGTTAGTGTTAGTAATGCTATCCATCCGTTTGGACTGACATATTATCCTTTCAGCACTCTATTTGTTAGGGGTGTACGCAGGGCCGTTTCTAGCTTTTTGGGGGCCCTATGCAAGATGCAGTTTGGGGGCCCTAGTTTTTACAGTTTTTTAACTACAATGGGGGGGATTCCGAAGCCTTTAAGATGAGCTGTGGAGATGCATCAATCTGTTAATTTCACGAAAACCAAGCAATTGAAAATTACAAAAAATTATATTAAATGCAGTGTGAGAAAAAGTTTTTAGAGAGTACTTGTCCATGGACAAGTGAGTTTGGCAATTTACTTGTCCGAATACATTTTTCACTTGTCCAGAATGGACAAAAATTGGGGCCACTGGAATCTTCTCCTTCGCCATCGTATTTTACATTTTCCCACGGTTTTTACGACACCGCTAACGTAAGTGAGCGGTAAGATTTTGACTGCATCACACATAGGGTTGGGTATCGTTTGGATTTTAACGATTCCGGTTCTGCTTTTCGATTCCGGTTATTTTCGGTTCTCGATTCCGGTTCTTTGAGAGAGTAAATCAGTCCGATGACAAACTGGGAGAAAAATAAATGTATGAAAACATTAAGTCAAATCTGTATTCCTATTTACAAATCACTTCATACTGTTGAATTTCTTACGGTTATTGAATACAATTATATAAAAATAATCTCTGCATTGTTTAGTTAGTTCTAAGTAGTGCAGTTTGAGAATGTACAATTGGCCCAGTCTCCTCTGATGTTACACTGCAACCTGCCTGTGAGACAGAGTCCAACCACACATGTCCAACACATAGGCCTAATAATAATAATAATAATACATTATATTTATAGCCTATAGGCCTAGCGCTTTTCTACAACTCAAAGACGCTTGCACGCTTACACATGTCCTGCAATACACATGCTGCAGCTGCTCTGCTCACGGTTTGTAAAAATAAATAAATAGTAAAAATAGCATTTCAATAATGTACTTTCTATACCCCGCTTCATAAACAATACTGACATCCCTGTGCTCCTCCGAGTCTGGGGGTCCGGGGATGTGAGGACAGCGCGAGGACACAGACAGGGAGGCTGCTTCACTTCATAAACGAGATGGCGGTCAATATTAACAACACAGGAGCTAAAACGCTTAATAACCTTCATTACGTGTTAGAGAAAGAATATAAGAAAGTTTGACAACGATGAGGCTGTTAAACGGGCAGCGGATCCGCTGTGTGTAGAAAGACAGAGAGAGAGAGAGAGAGAGAGAGAGAGAGAGAGAGAGAGAGAGAGAGAGAGAGAGAGAGAGAGAGAGAGAGAGAGAGAGAGAGAGATGCTGATACGGAGCATAGAGAGAGAGAGCTGCGTTCCGCGGGGCTCGGCCTCGCTTCCTGTCCTCACAACTCTTATTAATCCCGGACCCTGGTACCGGACAATTGTTATTTGTTCCTACTCGGAACCGAGTTTTGCTTCCCAACCCTGCCACTGTGCTACACTTCCCGCCCCGCTCCGCCCCTGTCTAAAGCGGCAAGATGCATTTCCTTATGAATCGACAAGCAGAACCGAAACTAACATTTCTAAACGAACAATGGCGGACACGTACAATTTGCGAATGAGTTCTTCCTTTTGTAAACTGAATTTATCAATAATTTGTCAATAAATCGGGGCGAAAAACGTCACTTGTCCGCCGGACAAGTCAATTGAAAGATCTACTTGTCCGATATTGTAAATAACACGTCCCGGACGGTGGGACGTGTACTTTTTCGCACACTGAAATGTGTCAATAAATGCAAGAGATGCAGCATTTTCTCAACAATGTTTAATTTACATTTATCATCTTCCTCAGACGTCACTCATTGGCTGACAGCCTAACGATGATTTGGACTTTATTACCCCAAAAACACAAGCCACAGCTTTGCTATCATTGCAGTTTAGTTGTGTTTATATCCTACATTGAATTTGTAAGCATATCATGCTTCACCAAACACAGGAGGGGGTTTGGCTGTCTACAAATAAAGACGGCTCATGGCAAAAAATCTGCCACTTCCTTACAGAGCCCCTCCTCCAACACACACAAACGCGCACATGACCAATGAGGGCACGAGATAAGTTTGTGCACAGATGGAAGGCTGACAGGCAGGTAGGCCATCCAGTTATTTTAGCCGGGCCGGCTAAAATGATTGGTCGTGCTTTTTACAGTACTACGGCTTCCACAGATTACATTTGTATGGATTCTTTGTCAAAACACTTAAGATATTCATTGCTATCGGGATGTTAAGAGCATTCCATGGAATATAACAAAAAGTGTATCTCCAGCCGGTTTCTCAAACTTACCTACCCCACCTTTAATGTGGCCAAAACAAATTACATGTTATTCAATACAAAGTCTGAGAGTAGAAATGACTGCATTATACGGATTTGCAATACCGAGATGGAAAAAGTTTGTGCATGTACATTTTTAGGACTGCTTGTTGACGAAAAACTAAATTGGAAGCACCATATAAATTATGTACAGACTAAACTGTCAAAAACAATAGGTATTTTGTATCATACTAAGAACACTCTTGAAGAAAAAATACTCTTTATAACAGTCTATTTCTCCCTTACCTTTACTACTGCTCCAACATATGGGGAAACACGTACTCAACAAATCTACAAAAAATAATAACATCCCAAAAAAAAGTATTACGAATAGTCTGTGGTGTTGGTAAATATGAACACACAACTCCCATATTTAAAAACTCAATCTATTAAAATGTGTTGACATAGTACAGCTTAAAACAGTACTGATTATGCACAACATTTTCCATAAGAAAATGCCTAATAACATTCAAAAGCAGTTCAAAACCACAGTGTGAACATATGAATGTAAAAAAAGTCACTTGTTTACAATGTTTATATGCAATTATGCATATATTATTATATGCATATATTATTATTATTATTATTCATTTGCCAAGTACATGTGTACATTAGGGGTGTAACGGTACACATACTGTAAGGAAATATTTGTATGTATTCATGCAATCTGTGAAGGGCTGGTAAGGGTTTTATTGCTGTGGGGGAGCTGGAACAAGACCCCGCTGTGGTCTCTGGAATGTGATGGGGGGATGTGTGGATGCTGCAGAGGCTGCAGAAATAGGAGACAGTGAGGGTCAGAGGTGTTTGTTTGAGATGACTGGACCAGTTGTCCTTAAACTCCACCCCCTCCTGTATCATTTGGTATGAAAGCCTATCCGGCTTGCTGTTCTCTCTCTCTTCTCGTGCTGCTTGGACTGGAGGTCTGGCGGCCTGTGGGCAGGAGCCAGGAGTAGGCCAACTCCTGACATTACACATATGATACGATATGGTTGTGTATGGTAATGTATTTGATTGTATTGCATTGTATATTACCATTAAAGTGGATTATTGTTTAACGGTTAAGTGTATGCTTTGGATTTCCTTCATGTAAGATAACAGCTTGTGTAGGGACGCGGGGAGATTTGGAAATGCGGCCTAGTTCTCATTTATATCTCCTAACAAATGGTGATCTCGACGTGCCGAATAAACATGAGCTCTGGAAGGATTCAGGCGACCAGACTAGGTCGGGAACAAACACTTTTAGACGCCTCGGACAACAGCAGGGCCCTGCGCCACTACAAAGGAGGTAACGAAACTGTAGGATTGTCTGTAGGCGTTTCAGAGTGTTTTTGAAGTTTGAATGGAGTATACAATGCATATTTTTGCCATGTTAGGAAAGTTATATAAAACACGTGAACGTTGATCGCAAGGTACAGAGAGTCCTGCGTGACGAGAAATAAAGCAGGTTAGCGTGGATCTCAGGTAGTTTATTCCTGAAGTGGCGTGGAAGCGGTGCAGTTCGTGGGCTGTAGGTGTGATTCCTACACGACGAAACCTGGATGATCGATATTTCAGATCGATCCGCCGTTTATAACTGGGGGTAAAATAGCAGTCTGAGACCGAATAAGCGAAAGTGTCAGTGGACTGCTATCTGTTAAATCCTGGGGAGAGAACGCTACCGTCACCGACATTGTGACGAGACCGGCTCTCGTTTCCCCTTGTTTGTAAACATTAATTTGAAAGGCTGACGTAAACATAACGTTGATCGCAAGGTAGGCAGAGAGTCCTGCGTGACGACATATGAGGCACGTTATCAAGCTGGACAAACTGTACGGGGAATAAACCTGTGTGATTTTTACCTGAATAACCTGTGTGAGCATTGTCTGTGGAAATCAGACGTTCGCTCAGAAGAGTGAAGCTCATTTGTGCTCTGCTGCTGCCATCTAGTGGCTGAAAAGGGGGGAAGCACGTTAATTAAGTCAGATAAATAAAAGCGAAGTCAATATATTGCGTATATTTAAATAAATGAGCTGTCTGTAGGTTGTCATTGTTGATTAATACAGACCTTGTTTTATGTTGGTAAATGTAATGGTACAAAAGCAAGCTATTCATCACAATTGTATTTTTAGGTTATGAATAAAACAAAAAGTAGTGGCCTAAGGGATAAGCAGAAAGGTTTTTGAACGCTTGTCAGTTATGACAGGGCGCTTCGGTTTTCAATGTGCGCCATCATGTTAAAACAGGATTGGTGGCATTTTCAGTTCATTGCTTGCTTCCACACGCCTTCCCCCTCCTTGTCTCTTTCACGACTATAGTTAATGCATTAGAACGATTGTCGCTGTTCCGGAACGGCCTTTCAAAATAAAAGCCAAAGGCCGCTGTTCGCCAGAGAGGCCTTCACAATAAAACAGTAATTAGCTTAACAATATATTTAACTTATATTGCGTCTTTAAATATTGATTTTAATTCATTACAGATCTAACCTGCTTGTAACACAACTTTGATCAAAATAATAGGATAAGCAAGTGGTTAAAGGGGGTTTCCTGTCTGGCTCATTTGATTTAGAACTGAAGTAAGGGAGAATAGTGTTTTCATTCCTCATGGTTTCTGAAGATAAATCATCAGTTTGTCTGGACTTTGATATAGAGATAGGATCATGGTGGAGAAGGAAGACCTTTTTTGGTTTCAAATTAAAGAAGAGTTTAAGGATGAAGTAAGCAGGACTTCAACTGGTCAAAAGAGATTTTAAAGTTTAATATTCTTGGTTAGCAAACAAGACATCTGATTATTATGTCACACATGATAATCTTGTTATAGAAACTAGCTTAAAATATTGGAGAAAATATGTAGATGTTCTTTCGTAGTGTGTGGAATATGTGATGCTGGAAACATGTACGTTTTTCAATGTATAGGAGAAAATGGTTTCCTGAAAGAGTTATGTTGGGTAAATATGTAGCAATGGATGAAACAATTTTTAGAGTGAGTTTTTGTAATATCATTTGTAGACATCAATTAGGTTGTTTAGATGGCATTTAACAATTAAGACAGATAGTATGATTACAAAGAGTCAGAGTGGAAAGGGTTGGATTTATTTAACCTCAGTGTGCTAGATTTTTATAGGTAATGCGTCCCGAGACCTGGACTCCCCCTCTGAGTTAGAAAAGGCTACGATCCCGACCCTCCAAGCAGACAAAAGACCTAACCCAACGGGAGACTCCTCCTTCTCCATCGAACAGACAGAGAACCAGAGCTGAAACAACAACAACAAGACTGCAGCAAGAACTATCTCCACCTGTGGCATCCAGAACCAAACAGCATGCTGACGGGCAGAAATCTACGCTCATCAGTCCCTCAGACGGGACCATGAAGTTCCAAGCTGAGCACAAGAGCAAAGTGTGGGACATGAGAGCAGAATCCGCCCTCCATAAAACAGCAGGGAGACTGTAAAGGAGGAGATGAAATGCAAAGCAGTGCAAGAACATTGGCATGAGGGCGCATGCAGATGTAACTGGGCCAATGGCTGACAGCGGATGAAGTTACAGCTGATGGACTGAAGAGAACACAGAATCAGAGGAGTTGGCATGGTCGATTAGAAGTGAGGAGGCCGGGGTCATGGCTTGAGAAAAACCAGAGGAGGAGAAAAGGAAAACGGGAATGAGTGAGTTTACACATAAACACACTTATTCACAAAACGCACATTTAAAGCATAAATACGTAAAGACAGAAAGATTTATTAAATTAAAAATAGCAGTAAACTATTAGAGTAAAATGAGAACACACTGAGGGTTCAGAGTACAACCATATTCTTCAATCTTTTCATCATGTTAACAAAATATTCTTTGACATTTTTTGTTCACGTGTGAATAAGGTAGTGGGATAGTTTTAGGAACCACTCTATAAGACAAATCTTTATCTGTATGGATAATGTTAAAGGGAGAGCTGGTGCCAAGCCAGATATAGTATTCCAATCTAAATAATTGTTTTCACCATTGTAGCATAGTTATTACCATAGGAAATATGAAATGACTTCTGTTTTAAATCCTTGATAAAGGAGGAAGTAATTGTTGCATGTTCGGACATCCAGGGTTCCACACACTGCTAAAGAGTTTAACATTGATTTTTAGGTGGACCAGAATTGAAGACGTGTGGTTGTTATACCATTGTTATCGTGAACAAAAGATAAATATAAATAAGTGAAGATAAGAAGATGTATTGACCATAAATTAGTCAATTGGTAAATAAAAATAGCGGGAAAGAGGAGAACTATTCAAGTGAAGTGGAAAATCAGTCTAATACACACTGATAAAAAAAGGGGGGGGGGCATGAAGGAAGCATGCACTGGACTTTTTATTCGTGTGTGAATATGGTAGTGTTTTAATTTGTTACAGTATTGATCAGTTCAAAGGGAGAGTTTTAGTAACAGCTCTATAAGATCAGATAAATATTTATTTATATAGGTCATGTTGAAGGGAAAGCTGGTTCTAAACAAAATATAGTATTTCAATTTGAGGTACTGGTTTCATGTTCAGACACCCAGAGTTCCACGCACTGTTAAAGAGGGTAACATTGTTCTTTAAGTGCATCAGAATTGAAGATAAATTGATAGAATGAGTTATGGAATACATAGCAGATCTTTACAGATCCTAGTAATGTTTTGACACAAGATAGTGATGTACACATGTTTCTGAAATAGATCTATTAGTCATTTTAATACTAATTAGGTGTAAATGAATTGCAGTAATAGTAATAGTACAATAAGGAAGTGACATTTTTTTGGCTAGACACTTTTCAGGGAATGTGGGAAACAGCAAGGAGGGGTTGGAGATATCTTGAACATTATAGTTGTAATTGTGAATTAATAAATGATGGCGCTCCATATATACAGATTTGTATAGACGGAGGATGCTGGCCTGTGCTGGAACATCAAAGTCTCTGCAGAGCAAGACACATGGCCAAAAAGACTGAGACCAACTGACCGACAGGGTAACTTGGGAAGGCACTGTCAATGACTGACTCTGCGGTGAACCTGACCAAACCTGACTTTACAACCTGACAGTGTGAGTGAGTGTATGTCTGCACCTGATCAGTGCAACTGCATGATTTAAAACAATGACTAATCAAGCATGTTTTGGACTAACACATTATTTTTGGGTGATAATAATGTGTGAAATGAGAGGTTTCCTAACATTGCACAAAAGGGGAAACCGTATCTAATCTGCTTCATGATGTTTCACTCCCACAGGAGGTGGCGGTTTGAAGAATGTGAAACTCAAACTATGACATTTGGAATTCTGTTTCTTTTAGGACTGAATGATGGAGAGAAACACTCTCAAGTGTTTACTGGGAAAAATGTTTGGTATTGTCTTATAATCCATTATGACCTGAAGGTTTTCTTCCCATACAGGTTTTTGTTTACACATGAGATAATGTGTAAAAAAGGGGGAGTGTAAACTTTACAATGTACATTTTTCATTTAGGGACTGAAAGGAACCGGCTGGCACAACTCGATTGTTCAATCTGACCATTGATTGACAGTTTTAGAATTGACCTGCTCCATATTTGGGGATAACACACTGTTTGATGAATGTTGACATGTCTCTAATATTGATTGAGTTATAGCAGGTAACACAGATAGAGAATCAGTGGCCAAGGGGCTGCTGGGAGAGATGTAAGTCCAGAATGGAATGCTGGGAGCTGACCTGTGAGTAATGTTTCAACAGACAACATCATGTAACTAGCCTGGTAAAGAAGTAAAAGCCAGACTTTATTGTTTAGGTCATTATGGGGATATACATTTCATCTACATTTGTAATAGAAAGACATTTGATGACAGTTTGTGGGAATTCTGTATTCATTTTTTTAGTAGGATAATATCTAAGAACTGACGGGTAGAAGCAGTATCACCAGGAAGCCATTCACTTTGTTAGTATTGTGATTTTGGTTGTTTTTGAATCCATAAGATTAGTGTGTTTCTTTACCAGAAACATTAGCAGTTCAAATCATATTTTTAGATTTTTAATGGGATCTCAGGGATTTCATTTAAATAAACACAGATGCTTGTCAGAAATTCAGAGCTATTGAAATATGTTATTTAGTTTACCTAAAGATGTTGTGGTTCTTATTTAGTGGGCACAGTCCAAGTATTAAGATTCTGAAGCTGCACAATTAATTTAGAAAACCTGTGCTCAGACGTCTGTTGTTGTAAGACACCCCACCACCAGGCTCCAAGTGGCCACGCACTGGTGGGTCAAACAGCCGAGGGCCCCAGAGCCCGGAGCGTAGGCTTGAGGGATTTGTATCAGATTTCTCCACACAGGTTGTGGATGCCAAAAGGGGGACCCGAGACGCAGGAGGCTGACTGTCAACCCCAGGCTCTCCGGCCCCGACCGAGTGACCCAGAGGACATCCAATGACGTCCGCCTACAAGGAAAGGGGGACAACTGGTACACCTGCGAGGACCCTAGACGACATCAGGACGGATCGGGCTCTCATCATGGAGGTCGACTCGGATGCGGTCATCAGCGGACTGGAGGAGAAGGACCTCGAGGACATCCATCCAGCAGTCGTATGTCGTCCCAGGAGGCATCATCATCGGACCGGAGAAGGAAGATCGGGAGGACATCTATTCAGCAGCGACTCGGAAGCCGCCATCAGCAAGCCGGAGGAGAAGGAAGACATCTCTCTAGCAGGCAGCCCAGAAGCCGCCGTCAGCGGATCAGAGGGGACAAAGACACGGAAAGCCAGGATGGCACAGGGGACTCCACTCTCCGCTGAAACAGGAGTGTGTGTTAAGTGCAACAAGACGGTGTATGGAGCCAGCCAGGCCTGCCAAGCTATGGGCAGCCTCTACCATGACAGCTGCTTCACCTGCAGCGCCTGTAGTAGGGAAGGCGTTCTACTATGACGCAGGAAGGGTTTTCTGTGAAGAGGACTTTCTGTACTCTGGGTTCCAGCAGTCTGCAGACAAGTGCAACGCAGGTGGACATCTAATCATGGACATGCAGGCCGGCAGGCCCTGGGGAAGTCTTACCGCCCCGGTTGCTTCCGCTGCGTCATCTGCAACGAGAGCCTGGACGGAGTGCCCTTCACTGTGGACACTGAGAATAAAAAGTATGGAGACTCAGCAGACAAGGATGCAGTTTTTTGCAAGTGCTTTGTGTAAATTGCACTCTTTTTTTTAAGAGTGCAAAAGAGGGAATTGTAAGGAAATATTTGTATGTATTCATGCAATCTGTGAAGGGCTGGTAAGGGTTTTATTGCTGTGGGGGAGCTGGAACAAGACCCCGCTGTGGTCTCTGGAATGTGATGGGGGGATGTGTGGATGCTGCAGAGGCTGCAGAAATAGGAGACAGTGAGGGTCAGAGGTGTTTGTTTGAGATGACTGGACCAGTTGTCCTTAAACTCCACCCCCTCCTGTATCATTTGGTATGAAAGCCTATCCGGCTTGCTGTTCTCTCTCTCTTCTCGTGCTGCTTGGACTGGAGGTCTGGCGGCCTGTGGGCAGGAGCCAGGAGTAGGCCAACTCCTGACATTACACATATGATACGATATGGTTGTGTATGGTAATGTATTTGATTGTATTGCATTGTATATTACCATTAAAGTGGATTATTGTTTAACGGTTAAGTGTATGCTTTGGATTTCCTTCATGTAAGATAACAGCTTGTGTAGGGACGCGGGGAGATTTGGAAATGCGGCCTAGTTCTCATTTATATCTCCTAACAGTACCCGTACCGAAATTATTCGGTACGGGCCCTTCGGTTCGGTACACGTGTGGACCAAAGTGTACCGAACGCATATAACTTTAAACGTAAAAAATTGAGAACGTGAACAACTTCTTGGAAGTAATCTCAGGTGCTGCGTTGCAGCATTCAGAGTAATTTGCACCCATTGTGATCAACGCGTCAGAGCGAGCAAGTCATTTCATTGGACGAGCTGGTCACAGGGATGCGTTCAAATGTAGTCAGTAATTTGAGGAACTGTCGAAATGGCGAACAGATAAAGTTGAGCTAAAAAATCCTCCAGCATCATTGAAGTCTCCGGTTTGGGAACAATTTGGTTTCGCAGTTACGTACAAGGATGACGGACAAAGACAGGTGGACCGAACCAAAGCTGTTTGTCAGCATTGTTCAACTAAAATTGGTTACGCGGCTGGCAATACATCAAACTTGCACACTCATTTGAAAAGGCATCACCCGAACGTGAATATCACCGTTACCAAAAGAAAAAAGACTGAGGTGCAAACCCAACTCCCGCTAGCATTTAAGCCTCCACCACTCGCAGAAAGTTCAGACCGAGCCAAAGCTATTACAAACGCCAAATATCCTTATGTTGCCATGTTAGCAAAGGGCTACCTGGCTGTATCTGCTACCTCTGTCCCTAGCGAGAGGGTGTTCTCCACATTGTTAGTGCGAGCAGATCGGCCCTTTTGGCAAGCAATGTGGAGAAGTTCATCTTTCTTTAAAAAAACATGAAAATACAATGACAAGCAAGTCATAATGTCCAACTGGCTGCTTAGGTACTAGTACAGTACAGTTCAAATACAGATTATTTCAGTTCATCGAAATGCTGCACCTTAATGTTTATTTTATTATATTTTGTATTTATTTGAGTGAATATTCACAGTTTAATAATAATTAAAAACCCAAAACTAATAGTTTATGTTTTGTGAGTACTACAGTAAAGTTCAAATACAGATTATTTCAGTTCATCGAAATGCTGCACCTTAATGTTTATTTTATTATATTTTGTATTTATTTGAGTGAATACATTATTCACAGTTTAATAATAATTAAAAAAAACCCAAAAAATATTTTATGTTTTGTGATAATTTTTTCTGCTGTACCGAAAACGTAGAGAACCGTGACCTAAAAACCGAGGTACGTACCGAACTGAAATGTTTGTGAACCGTTCCATCCCTACTATTTGTACATTCTTAGAGATGCAGCTTAATCCATTAACGTTAGTACAGTAATATCAGGCATTTCATCTAAGAACCAACACGTTAAACTACAAAACTTTTCTAGTCCATGACTTGAAGTGAACTGTGATCTAAACCCACGTTGAGCTAATCCAATTATTGGCCATCAGGAAAACCTGCCCTCACATGTCTCAGTTGTCCTTAAGTTACTGGTGAGAGCTTCATCACATTTTAAAACAGACATTAATTATGCCTCAGGGGAACATACATTGACTGTTACGGCTATGAAGATTTTTTTGGTGGGCTCTCTTAAACCAAAACACTCGGCTATCTGCTGTCTGTCTCCATGCGCTAAGCCTAAAGATGCTGTCACCATCTGTTGGCAGTGTGACCATGTCCAAAGGACCATGTTTCTGTGGATCCTAACAGGCCAATAACTAAAATGTGTGAACTGCAGGACTGCTAATCTGAAGTGTTAATAAGAGGCTTGAAAACATACCATGTGTGACTTTCACCATTAAAACTATGAATTCACTTGGGGATTCAGCCAAGATCCAAAGGGACTCAAATGATGGACCTTGGGGTTCTTTAAACACATTAAACCCTAAATCATGTCTCGTAGGAATTCAAAGTTTTGATTCCACACTCGAAGATGTCTGCTTGTTAGTTTGAAGATTTAAAACCTGACCTCACACGCAGGGAATCATGTCATACTTAATGTTTTGTTAAAGTTCTCAAACTGAGGGAGCAATGTTATTGCAGATGACATGTGCACGTGGGAAAAGACTGAGTCTGATGCTAGGTTTACCCATGTGCCTCATTAATCATTAGCATTAGGCTGAGAGGCTGCGTTGTATGCCCCTGTGATTCACATAGTCACTTACTGTAGTCCATCTGCATTTAATGCTAAAGCTTCCTAACTTCTATTCAGATGTTTTAACTCAAATGGTTTTGTACAGGTGTACTTACTTTATTTTATGTGTGTCAGACCAGACACACTAGAGTTGCATGAATAAACAGGCTGTTCATTTATTAAACAGTTTGTGTAATCTGTTTTACCACGCTGAGCAGCACGGAATCAAAACAATCTGACTCCAGTTCCTTTAACTTAAAAAAACAAACACTTTAGTGTACATATATTTTCGTCCTATATATTAAAGAAGTTACAAGGAAGACAGTTTGATAACCTTAGTCAGGGAACTTTATTTAAACATTTCCTCTAAAAGAACACAATCCTGGCCGGACTAACTTTATATTTATTTAGCACAAGAAAATGGTACTACTATATCAGAAAAAGCTATCCGTATCTTAACTGCTGGACATTATCTTCTTTTTTCCTTTTTCCTAAGGCTTTTGGAAGGAGAGAATGTATACAGTAATCAATTGTGAGGATAATGTTGTATTTAAAAGCAGGCAGATGCGAGTATTTCAGTATTTTAGAACATTTAATCCCAACATTACCTTTTAAGGAAGGTTACTTCAGCCCATTGTCATCTGCATTTCCAACTTTATCCTCACATTAATGACATACAAACATAATCTGGACCATAGTGCCTGCCTTCAAAGGCAAAAAGTCTCTTAAAAGGTGCAGGGGAAAGTTCCAATAGTCAAAGAGAAGCTATTGAGTACTTACAAGACTATTACAGTCTCTAAACCCCTACAATTAAATTGCCTTGATGTGACATGATGTGTATAATATTATACTACATGCCAGTTGTAAGTTATGTTTACATTTATGGTTGAGGTTTTAAGCATTATTTGTTGTCTTTAATAAAGGTGGGGTAGGTAAGTTTGAGAAACCGGCTCGAGATACACTTTTTGTTATATTCCATGGAATGCTCTTAACATCCCGATAGCAATGAATATCTTAAGTGCTTTGACAAAAAATCCATACAAAAATGTCATCTGTGGAAGCAGTAGTACTGTAAAAAGCACAACCAATCATTTTAGCCGGCCCGGCTAAAATAACTGGATGACCTGCCTGCCTGTCAGCCTTCCATCTGTGCACACACTTATCTCGTGCCCTCATTGGTCATGTGCGCGTTCGTGTGTGTTGGAGGAGGGGGGGCTCTGTAAGGAAGTAGCAGATTTCTTCCTGTGTATTTTCAAATTCTAGCGCACTCGAGCTGGTTTCTCCAAAATGACCTACCCCACCTTTAAGTAAAGAACACTATATCAGTCCGGTTATTTATTTGTACTCGTCGGTCCATCTGACTTCTTTGTTACTTCTGCGATAATGTGACATCATTACGTAATAATCGTGCTTCTATTGGCTAGCGCTCCAACACATTGTACGTGATTTGCTAAGGGGCGGGACACCTCTAAGCGGTTGACCAACAGAGCCGGCCAGCTAACCAATCAGAGCAAACTGGGCTCTGGTTTCAGACAGAGGGTGGAAAGAGGTGCTGCAGCACAGGCAGTATGAGAACAATAAAGAGCTTTTTGAACCTTAAAGCATGGAAACATGTAACCGCAGAGGCACAACATACAATTATGAAATCTGAAAATGTGAATAATAGGGCCCCTTGAAAACAACACAGACAACAGGAAAATCTTTTAAAAAAGTGCCCGATGCTCCATCACATTTAAAAACCACTAGAGAACACATGAACAATCAGATAAATAAAATAGCCATCGCCTCCACAGCATCCGTGTAACCCTTCTACAACTTTTTCATCCAAACGATGGCTACTGGAACAAAGCTGTTTTTGTACTGCTTTGTACAAACACCTTGGGACTATTAACCTCTAGCGCGAAGGAAGATGCTGGCATTCAGTGTGCAAAGGGTGGGAGTCATCATTTAACATAGAGCTAGATAACCACTGAAACTGCCTGATGTAGAGGGACTCTAGGTTTGGCTGTGACTCACCAATTCAGGTGGATCACAGACTTCGTGTCTGACAGGAAGCAACACGTGAGGCTGGGGTAACACGTCTCTGACCCCCGGACCATCAGCACCGGCTCCCCTCAAGGCTTTCCCATCTGCTCTTTTCCCTGTACACCAACAGCTGCACCTCCAGTCACCAGTCTGTCAAGCTCCTGAAGTTCAGACGGCACCACGCTCATCTGACTCATCTCTGGTGGGGACGAGTCTGCCTACAGGTGGGAGATGGACCATCTGGTGACCTGGTGTGGGAAAACCACCTGGAGCTCAACGCCCTCAAGACAGTGGAGATGGTCGTGGACTTCAGGAAGTACGCAGCCCCAACCGCCCCCATCACTCTGTGTGACTCCCCAGTAACTGCTGTGGAATCTTTCCTCTTCCTGGGCACCATCATCGCCCAGGACCTGAAATCGGAGCAGAACAGCTGCTCCTTCATCGAAAAAGCCCAGCAGAGGATGTTCTTCCTGAGGCAGCTGAAGAAATTCAACCTGCCAAAGACGATGATGCTGAACTTCTACACCTCCATCATCGAGTCCATTCTCACCTCCTCCATCACCATCTGGTACGTCGCAGCCACAGCTAAGGAAAAGGGCAGGCTGTAGCGGCTCATCCGCTCTGCAGAGAAGGTGATCGGCTGTAATCTGCCATCCCTCCACGACCTGCATGCCTCCAGGACCCTGAGGCGGGCAGGGAAGATAGTGGCCGACCCCTCCCACCCTGGACACAAACTGTTCACCCCCCTCCCCTCTGGCAGGAGGTTGCGCTACATCAGGACCAACACCTCTCGCCACCTGAACAGTTTCTTCCCCTCCGCTACCGGCCTCTTAAACAAGGCCCCGCCCCCCCACTGACACTTTACCTCAGACACAACGCAGTCTCTATATGCATTACATTAATGCATGTTCATACTGCTTACTGCACATATTTCTTGTTTGATATTTCATATTTTATATCCTATAATTCATTCATTCTATTTCCATGTAAATGACTGCTTTATTTTATTGCTATTTAAATATATTTGATTAGGGTGTCCTTAAAGATTTTTTGTTTTGTATTAGATTTCTTGTTTTATATTTTATGTATGCACCATGACATCAAGTCAAAGTCCTCGTATTTGTGTGAGCCTACCTGGCAATACACCTGTTTCTGATTCTGATTCTGATCAGTCTGCTAGACCAATCTGACTAAGGCCCCATCCACACAGAAACGAAAATGAAAACGAACCTCGATACCTTGAGCTCGAGCTTGTCCTGCCAGGAGTTTCTAAATCTGGGCCGAAATGGTGTCAGGGCTATTCTCATACACATGCAGGTGCTCATTGGTTACAGTGATGCAAACACAGGTATGGTGAAAAAAGAGAGAACTATTCGAAGCAGAAAAAAAACAGCGTAATATACCATCTGACTATCTGTGCTATAATGCTTCAATTAACTGCTATTCTTTATAATATACTCTGATCAATAGGAGACAGAGATGTTAAGTTAAAAATCAAGGGTTTTTATTATTATTTACAGCAGGGGTGGGGAACCTTTTTCATTTCCATTTGTACAACATCCTCAGAGGGTCGTACAAATGATTGAACTCAACCTCTGCTTAAAAAACTAAAATCACAGCCCATTCATTTCGCCTTTCTTTCATGCTGTGCAAAGAAAAAGCAACCTCTTAATCCAGATATCTCACCATGACTCACGCATGCATGCATATGCACGGTGTGGCATGACCACCAAAACAAAGATATGGACACAAGATGTGTGCAACTGTATTTAGTATCCTATCCATGTGAACATGATTTAAGTGGCAGGGGGGGGAATTAACCTCCTCTAGGGGGGTTCGGGGGACCATGCTCCCCCGGGAAGATTTTTAAAAAGATTTTTTAAAAGTTAAAAGCATCAATCTGGTACACTTTGAGAGCAACATGAGGAGATCTATGGATACATCTCTCAACACCCATATGAAACAGAACTGTAAGCAGATTTTTCTTTTTGGATATTTTACAAATCACCCCACTTTTAAACTCTATTCTTGTTATTTTTTAACAACTTGTTTGTGACTGTCATATAGTATTTTATACTTGTTTTTCATTTAGTCTCATTAATAACAATAATGATCATATCAAGGTGTGCCTTAACCTCACTGAGCTGAGGTTATGTGAGCCTCTCAGGAGAGAGCTCTCTTCCACCTGGTTGTAGAAAAGCTCTTTAAATTCGTTAGCATAGCTAGCTAACCAGATGCTAATAACAACAGATCGCCACTGTGCTTACAACTAAAGACACAGCCACGAAAACACTGCGGCATGTGTACGGCTCCTTATGGGTACTGCAATATTTGAAGGCATGGGCGTAGGAAGCATCCTGAATGTCGGAGGGACATTTTTAAGGGGGGTGTGGGGGTCCTCCCCCCATGAAAAAAAAAATAGTAGATGGTGGTTTGATACTTTTATGTGTAATTTCATCCAGTAGTGAAGAAAGGAAACATATTTGATTATTAATTCAGAGCCGTCTTTGAATTAATAAAAAGCAGTTTAAATGCCCATTTTTTGTACATTTATATACAACAATAAATATTTGTGAGTGCATTGAGAGATATTGTTGTGGAGAGTCATTTATATATAAATCGCAAAATACATTTGTGAATCCTTCTGTGAGCATTTATTAATATTGAGACTGATCTGACTCCATACCGATGTTAAGTTCACCTTGGAATGGTATCATTGACTTAAATGTTCAAATAAATGTTGCTCTTCTGTCTATATTGTTCACATGATGCCCCTTGACTGAAATGCTTCCTGTTCAATATCCCCACTGATTTCCTTAACATTCTGGATGAGAGTCCACATCACAATTTACTCTAAACTGTCATTTCCCTTTCATCACTCACCTCAGCAACGGACCTCTCTCCACTGTCCCTGTGTTCTGCCTCTGACTCACTCTCACGCGCCTAGATGTCAAGAGAGGTGGTGAAGTGATCATTATTTATTGAGCAGTCTACTCTTTCACATTGAATCATAACAAGTCATACTGAATGTAAATACAACTGACTCTAAAGTAAGTCCCAGTCTGTGACATTGGACATTTTGAAGACTCAAAGTCCCAAGCAGTAGGTAGAATATTAGCTAGTCTGTGTAATGTGCACAGAAAATAAATAGTTAACTGAATACTGGAGTGGAAATGGCCTATAAGCACTCAGTAAAACATAAACACACACAAAAAGCTTCTGAATGATAAGAAGTATAATTAAAACATAATGCACATTACCATTTTGAGAGAGAGTACCTAAGTTAAAGAACTCAGAAAATAATCTCTTATCACAAAAAAAAAACACACTGACATCATGGTGTTTACATGAGCACAGAGAGATCGGGATATTCATGTTCCCTGTTTACATGATAAATACTAGTAACCTGGCATTTCGATGCATTTTCTCATCTAAACTATTCAGTATTTGTATCTCTCTATCATGACATAAAGATGAAACTCCTCTCCAGAAGTGAGACGCCGCCGCCATCACTGTTAACTGATTAACTGCTACCAGCTGATGACTTACTTTCCTCTTCTTTGAAATGTTCTTATGTCCATGTTGTCTGGGGGAGAAAACATATCAAACCAAGAGATCGTCAGCTTTGATTTTCGCTGTATTAACCATTTCCTGAACATTTGGTGTGTGTGCCTTACCTCCGCTACCGGCATCGCTTCATACAACAGATCTGAGCTGTCCAACTATGACAACACTCCTTGAACATGCGCGCGCTATGTGAGAATCTGCCTTGGTACAAAGCAGCAGTGAAAACATGGTACGGAGTTTCATTGATTTGGGCATTCTCTCAATAAGCAAGTGGAATGGATTTGATAATGAAGCACTGACACAGCGCTCTACAGAGTGAGGCGAGTGGATAGACCGATTCACGGACTTTCCACATGGTAAAAGTGGGGGGGGTCTAAACTAATCATTTGAAAAAGTGGGGGGGGACTTGTCTGGGCTGGAGCGGCGTTCCGGTGCTCTCTGTCAGCACTCCTTTCAGACGAGACATATACCACGTGAAGATACGTTACGCTCGTGTTGTGTTCAAGGAACCTGTCCTTGGCCAGGAAAAACAGGTACTCGCTTGTTTAATTATTTTTGCGGTCTCGATTTCTTCTTCTTTTTTGAAGTGAGAAGTTGAAAAAAAAAGCGGGAGGTGCCGAAAAATCCCCTATTAATGTATTGATTATAGGTCCAGGTCCGTATAGGTCGGCGTCTGGGTCCGGATCCGGACCGCGGTCCGCCTGTTGCCGACCCCTGGTCTATACGATAGAGAACTGTAGCGAATACAACCCGTTTCGTCTCCGTGTGGACGGGGTCTAAGAGAGTTCACCAAACCATGACACTAAAGAAAAAGACAGTATGGACTCAAGACCATTATTGTTTTGTCAATGTTGAAATAAGACAGTTTCCTCATAAACAAACACTGGTGCCCTTTTTGCACACAGCTTGACAATTTGCATGTCTTTAATAGTAAAAATGATAAAGGACCAATCACGCCTACTAGAGCAGAGGGGAAATAAGTATTTCCTTTTTTGTTTTGTTTTGTAATGCAGCTAACAGGCTTTCTGATTGTTGTTGTCCAAGACATTGTATCTGATTATAAAAACATACATGTTAATTATAGAAATCAGTATAGTTGCAGGCTTGTGTTGAACGAGAAAGGTTGTGCAATTTACTGATTTGCTGGATGCAGCAGTTAAACCAGGAGCATCAGTGATGGAAAGTGTTGTGGTAGTAATTAAGAAGACCTTAGCATATTTAGATAAATTAAGCAGCTGGATAGGCTCTATATTTACAGCGTCGCATCCTGACTAATTCGCCTAGCTTCCTTATGTGTCGTCTCAGAAATATTTCCTGTGTTTACATTTAGTTCCTGCTTCCCTGCTCGTTCATTCTGACTGACATTTCTAAATTCATAGAAACCAACTAACCACAAATTGTACAGCCAGGAAATGATGTGCGGTCGCAATCATTAGTGAATACCGAACTTTGACAGCTAATCATGAAAACAGTATGCAAGTGGTACTGATAATTATCTGTGGGAGTGTCAGTGGATATGCGTGTCTGGGGTTTTATTTCTCAAATGCATGTTAGTGAGAAATGCTAATCATTCTTGACTGTGAAAGGCCACTGTAATTTTAACGAAGAATACAAAAAAAATTATCATTTTGAATAAATAGTTTCCTAATGCAAAAATATTCATCTTAAAAACATGAAGAATACTGCAAATATTAAGCATCATGCCAACCGGATATTTAAATAACTAAAAAAATGTTTTTGTTTTATGTATGCAGTCAATCGTTTTGTGAGAGGAGCAACCAATGTTTTAAGGTTTTGTAATGAAATATTGGACTTATAAGGCGCATACTACATGATAAGACAATACATCCTAAAAATATTGTTCTTAGGGATACTAGTAGTAGTAGTTTACTGTAACTATTTGTAGAATACGGAACACTGTTTGAGGGGGCGTTTCCATCACTAACTCCATCATTTTCGTTTAGTAAATGCTGCCCATTTGTTGTCAAGTTGGTGAAGATGTTAATTCATTGCAGTTTTTAAAACTGCAGCGCATTTCTCGTAATGTAAATGTTTTGGGCCTTTGTAATGTATTTGCACCTGTCGGCCACCGTACTAACAGACAGCAGCTTGGAGATACCGTAAATAATGCAGCACAAGAGATTCCGGTTAACTTATTTACTATATTACATTTTAAATACACTATTAACTATTACAGCAGGTAGCATACAGTTCATGTTAGGCTAACGGCACTCATTCTGTGGTTGGCTATCACAAAAATTAAATGCAGAAAACTTTTTCTGTCCAGCATTAAACAGTAGACAAACAAATGTAAGGGTAGCTCGTCCAAAAAGTGGAATATGTAGCAGCTTAAGATACTATGGTGTGGGTGGAAACAAACAAAACTTATTTGGGATATTTAAGTTTGATATAATGAATGCTTTGATTGCATTTGCATGCCTCATGTATGTTACAATATGTTAAAATACAGTAGTTGTGTATGGTTCTCACTTATATTGTATTCTTATGTGCTCACTCAAAAATGTACTACGGAGTATTAGGGCCACACTTAGAAAAAAAAAACAGAGAGATTTCGAGAATAAAGTCATAGTTACGAGAGTAAAGTCGTAACATTACGAGAATAAAGTCATAATTATGAGAATAAAGTCGTAACATTACGAGAATAAAGTCATAATTACGAGAACAAAGTCGTAATATTACGAGAATAAAGTCGTAATGTTACGAGAATAAAGTAATAATTACGAGATTAAAGTCGTAGTTTCATAAGTGACTTGAGAAGCGGACATGGAGGAGATTCTCTCCTTTCTGCAGGAGGACATGGCTGGTTCTGGCCGACTACATTACATTGCATTTAGCTGACGCTTTTATCCAAAGCGACTTGCAATAAGTGCATTCGACCAACAAGACACAAACTTGAAGAAAAGAGAATCATATAAGTACATCAGGTTTCAAAGAGCTAAAACATGTCAAGTGCTACTCAACTGGATTTAGATAAGCCAGTCCTTTATTAGTATACAAGTGCTTTGTTAGCAATTCTTTGTAAGTAATTATATCGCTCGAAGTGGAGTCGAAAGAGTTTTCAGTCTGCGCCGGAAGATGTGTAAGCTACCTGCTGTCCTGATTTCAATGGGGAGCTTATTCCGATTCCACTACAAGGCTATCGTTCGACTCCTTCTGGATTACAAGTCTCATTGTGTCTTGTGAAACAACAAATCCCCTTTGAACAGCTCGTAGATGTAACCAACGATAGTCGGCCAGAACCAGCCATTTCCTCCTATTTCGTTATTTGAGAAACCTAAACTAAAGTACTGCTTTACAAGATGCTCCACATTCATCATTTTATTGCAGGACGCTGCAAGTCACTTATGAAACTACGACTTTAATCTCGTAATTATGACTTTACTCTCGTAATATTACGACTTTATTCTCGTAACTATGACTTTATTCTCGTATTATTACGACTTTATTCTCGAAATCTCTGTTTTTTTTTTCCAAGTGTGGCCCTAATACTCCGTCGTAAAAATTCACCCAATCATGCAAGGGAACATATTTATTCTCTGAATCACGGTGAAGACCTCCACTCAAACAGCATAAGTGTGTCCTTGCAACAGTGTTGCATCATGGGAATGGATATGTTAAAAAGGTTGACGGGGAGGATCCAGGCAAACACCCAGAGAAAGGCACCGAGGCTATAAAATCTGAGAGGATTTTTACATCTGTCTGGCCTCATTGTTATGCATAGAGCCCGGAGCCACATTTCTCTGCGTCCACCACTGGCTACGCCATCGCCCTGACAGATTACTGCCCCAAACAGTGGTGCCTTCGCCAGTGAGAAAGAGGCCTGCCAGCAACAGCTGTCCTTTGGCATTGGAAATGCTAAGTTCCACTTTGACGAAGACTGAACGGGAATGAGTGTCAACAATGCTTCACCCTGGAGTGGTTGCTAATATCTTGTAACTTTCTGTGCTCCAAACCACTTCTGTTGGATACTTTTACATCAACAGAGCAGCTGAGTTGTAATATGTATGGTAATTTTCCATGTTTGGCCTCTCTGCTGCCTGTTGTAGAGGATAAAGTAAAAACTAAAAACACAGTGTCAACAGTGCTCTTGAACTCGAGCGGTGCGTTAGCCGGCTGCTATGCAAATGAGGTCGGAGGAGAGGAAAGCAAACAAATCTGTTAATTGATACATGCCATCGGTGAAGGGCCTCGAGGATTACCTGGAAGAGCTGGAGTGTCATCGTCTGATGGCTGAGACACACAGCACAAGTTTAAAGTGCATCTAATGGGGATGTTAGCGCTCGTCCTCTAAAGGCTAATGGCAGCCATTTCATTGGCTGTTGAGAGGCGCCCAAGCTGTCAAGGGCCAGGCATTCGGAGAGACCTCGGTGACCTGCGGTGACCTCGGCATACAAGTGTGTGGGTAAGTTCAACAGCCTCTCCAGGTAAAAAGCCGTCCATGGCAAGAAGACACTAATTAAGGTAACACGGGCGGCTAAGTCCCACAAGTGTAGCACACAGTTGGAGTGTATACTGAACCTTGTCATGTAGGTCACTTTGGAGCTTTTAGCAAAGCTATGCATATTAATGGACCTCCGCCACAGCAGTCACTGCCTGGGCGCTCATGGGGGGTTTGTGTTCTAACTGTGGGGCTCTTTTCTGAAACATATGCATTGCAAATTGAGATTAAGGCTGGTTACAGTTAGCGAAGGTCCCTTAGGCATTATTTAGGCACAACTAAATAAGAGTACATGATGCCGAAAGAGTTATGAGCTGCCCATAGATAACAGTAAAGAAGAGTAGAGATGACCATATGTTTGTGAAAATGCCTCTGCCATATGATGAAGATGATGTCATGGTGTGTTACCTCCTTAGCTGTTCATGCAGCTATTTACTGGAACATCAGGTGGCGTGTTGACTGCATGTTAAAGATATAGGCCACCAGAGATATATATGATTCCATATGGTTTAATGTTCTCAAAGGCTTATAGCGCTTCTGCTGTTTGGTTTTTGAGATTGTGTGCTAACGCAGAAGGTTGTACCGTACGTGAGTCATTGAGAAATAAAGAGCTTTAACTGGAATGCAGGCACGATCACCCAACATCAGTGATTGACCTCATAGGGGTGTGATTCAAAATGGATTCCCAACTTTGTACGGAGGGTTTCTCATTTTAGGATGTACTTAAGTCCACTATGCACTCAGAAAGGAAGTGTGGTAAGTAGAGAAAGTGTGTATAAGATGACGGAGCTTTATTATTTGAAAAACCTTCATCGACTGTTGGCAGCAATCCAAACACACAAAGAGAAACCTAAGACATTTTTTAGGATGTCTCTAACTTCATGAATATTTCTAAAATTAGTTTTTCCCAAAATAACACAAAAACTTTTGGTTTGTGATGCTTAACACAACTTTGTAAATAAGTAGCAAAATACAGTTTTTTTAAATGAATGTTTTTAGAAGTGGTGAGCTGCTTCACATTCTTAGAAGATTCTAATCTTGGTACTTACATGCTTATCTCGTAAACCTGTTTCTGTATTAAATTGGATGTTTATGAGCTGCTTGGTTTTTGCAACAATCCCTGTAAATATAAAAAATAAATACCAAATGATCAAATCTACCGTTTTCTAGACTAGTCACTCATATAATAAATACAATTAAAATGGAACCTTCAAGTTATCATCAGTGTGACAATATTAAATGAGGTTAAATATTAACATAGGTTCAGGAGCATGGCCACGCCTAAAACTCCGCCTCAAACCACGGCCACCCCTACTTATATCCGGCAAAACTTCCGGCCGATGCTTGTCTCCATCCTTTCAACCCACCCTCCCTCTCCCTTCTACCCATACAGTTCCCCTTCCGACTCACACCGAGCGATACATACATCCATCCCTTCCTCCCTCCCCCCCCTCAACATCTCCATATCCCCTCATCCCTCATCCCTTATCCCCACATCCCTTCATCCCTCACCCCTACATCCCTCATCCCTACATCCCTCACCCCTACATCCCTCATCCCTCCATCCCTCATCCCTACACCCCTCATCCCTACATCCCTACATCCCTTCATCCCAACATACTCTGTCCATCAACATCTATATTCATATACCGTGTATTCTAACATCTAATTCCAGGTACCGTCTGGGGACCCGTAATCAGCCCACGCAGATTATGCCGGAGACGGAACCCCCACTCTGAGTCTCCCACTGCACGGACCACAGCTCGTCCTCCCAGACCACCCCTTCACCCCCTCACATCATTTACATGTTAACCCAATAAACTTACAAACATCATATCGTTGTGGCGTGGTTCATGCTAGTGAAATGTCTTTTATTTTGCAGTTTACTAGTGAATGTTTACGCACAACTACCTGTGTGTGTAGGGGGAGGGTGTAGGGGTCGGTTTGGAATTACATATACAGCTTATTCAGCATTATTCTGTACTTTTACTGCATACTGCACAACAAATATTAATTTAGCTGAGTTGTAAAAGCTTTTGTGCTTGTCTGTAAAAAGCACTGAAGTTGTCCCTTCTGCTTTTTCCTCGTGAGACGAGTCTGGATCAGATGAAGCATTGAATGCATTGAATGCATTTCTGCGGTTTAACCTTAATAGTCGTAGATGACTCATGAGCTGCTTATGTTTCGTTTCATGGTAACTTTGAATAAGAATGAAACCGTTTTCAGCCAATCATTTAAAAGACTGCAAGTCTTAACAGGATATATACCTGCAGAATGAAGGATGATTTCAAAAAGTAAGGACCAATGAGCTCTTAAGGCTCGACCGGCAGACTACACAAATATAAAACTGGACCGACCGAAAACCGGACGGATGGCCACCAAAGGGTCTTGCTGTGTGCCTGCCTGTACTCTGATATCCCTCAGTTCAGTGGCATGCATGTGGCACTGATCTTCAGCTGAGCCTCACAAATTGTCTGCCGCCATGTCAGTCAAGCTTTGTTTACAGATATCCAACATCCTTTCCTTCTCGCTTGGCTGTCTCACTGCGAAGTCGGTCGGGGATGTGTGATGTACATCATCGGTAATCAGATAAGTTGGGTACCATCCTCCTGCTTTCTCTCCAAAACAACATGTCCACTGAACTGAAAGCCAGAGTGCAACTGTCACATTAGCAGCCAAAGAATGCTCACTCTGCTCCATGCCTGGTAAACAAACCCCGAAAGATGTTTTGCATGACAGACAGAGTGATGGCTCTTTCAGGCGAGGCCAAAGCGTCGCTTGAAAAGAGCCTTCGTGCTCTCCCCTCTGTTGTCAGTTGAAACTCTTTAACCAATTAAAATGGCAGAGCAGGGCACATATTAGAATATGCATGACAGAATGTTGCATTGATGGTGAAAAAAAGCCTTGAAACTGATAATTATGCGGTCAACAGTGTATCAGCCGTTTTACCTTCCATTTCATTTGCACATGAAATCTCTAATCTGCATTTTGATCTTTCGTAGAATTGTGCAAGCTTTCAAGTGCTTTAATGAGGCATTTCATATTCCCTGAAAGAGAATCTGTGATAAAAAACCTCTCCGATTCCAACTAACTGTTTGTCACTATTCATAATGAGCCTGGGACTTGTTAAATGTTATTCTCCTTTACATCATAATGGAGTAGTCAGTTGTCCCCCTCCCCACAGCCATGTTCTCCTGTCGTGACGATGCCAGGCGGTTAAAGTTATCACTTGATGAGTTTTGCTCTGAGCACTCTGGCAAAGTTGGACAATTATTTTTGAATCCCTGGGCCCTCAGAGGAGGCAGACGGCCAATTATTGAATTTGATTTATTGAACAAATAAAAATATAGCAGTGTTTGTGATGTTATTGGATACGTCTTTAGGACAAATAGGATTCATTTTATGTGAGTGAGAGAATCATGCAGTCATTAAAAAAGTTTGAACAGTACTATATATTAAACATTTCATTTATTCTTTCAAATTCAGAAAGGACAGATAGTAAAAGTGTTTTTAGTTAACATTGACCCTATCACAATCACAAAAGAGTGGTGCAGTGATGACATTTTTCTTTTATATAAAAATAGCAATGGGATTTGTCCATCAGATTTTCAAATATTGCAGGAAATTACATTACATTACATGTCACTTGTTAGACGCTTTTATCCAAAGCGACTTACATACTCAATACTGTGGGCAATCCCCACAGGAGCAATTTGGGGTGAAGTGTCTCAGGGACACAACGACATGCTGACTGCAGCGGGGTTTGAACCTGTGACCCCCTGATCCGAATACATATGCACAACTCACTGCACCACACGCCTCCGAAATAAGGTAGAGGCACACATACGTTTATTATACCTACACTTTTTGTTGAGCATGTCTCCACATATTAATTTAAATGGTTTCTGTGTCCTGGGGGATATGTGTAACATGGGTGTAATATGTGTGTTATGGTTGTAATAAAGGTGCAATATGGTCGTAACATGGGCCTGATGAAAGTATATAATACAGTAAACAGATATAAATATACAGAGTGCAAGTTAGAAAATAAAGGAAATATTTTGAAAGAAATCCTGGAATGTAATGTTAGCCTTGGTACATTAGAATGTATTAATTAAACGTTTGCTTCATTTACTCAATGTTTTCCCAAAATATATTTACTGTTATGCTTATATACAGTATATATTTATATATTGATGTGCCATTTAAGTGTAAACAATACTTTAATGATTTTTTAATCAGTTTGGTGTGATACTGTTTAGCAGCCTTATTAGCAAACATCTTTTGCATGACACATAAAAACTAAGGACACGCTTTTTTTTTGCAACGTAGAAATGAGTTAGCATCCAGTTGTAGGACTCATTCCTGAATCACTTTATTTATTTACATGTCAACCCCATAACCACAGGGCACCCACAGCCCAGCTGGCATCCCGAAAGCCTTCTTCTCTGTTTCTGAGGTACGGAGAAAATATTCCAGTCAGACTCTGCGCAGCTTGCCAAAAAACACTGCTCATCCAAAGTCATTTGCAGCAAACTCCATTATCATCATCACTTGTGATGATGAATTCCCTATGATGGTGGCAGGCCCGCAGCAGCCTCCACTCATAATGACATTCTGCTCTTGTTGGCAGTCACTCCCCGTCAGATGGCTCATTCCCAACAGCCAGCGTGTCAGACAGAGCACACACACAATACTGGGCCGGGCCTCGCCGCCACTAACAGGGGGGCAACAGGAAGGAACTGGAGCTTAAAAAGGCAGACTTTAATTGTGGGAAGGCCGGAGTGTTCAGTCTAGTCAGCATGTTACTTTTAATGTAATCATCTGTGACATTGTGAGACAAGAAGGTCCTGTTGAGCTGTTCTCTCATGCTTTTCTAACTGTTTACTGTAACCGTTTCCTAAAATGGTGATGGGCACGTGATTCCTGAATACATCTCAGGAACACAAAAGGGTAGTTTGTCCAACTGAATTAGGTTGAACAGAGAAAACAATGGTACCTTAACTCACAACTTGTAACTTTATATCCATCAATCCATCTAAATAATGGATGCATTGATGTCAATCTCCAATCTTCATCTTTTTCAATGAGCCTAAGGATAATATAAATACAACACATGTCTGCAAGACTGTAAAACCCCTGGTTACCTTCAGTGAGAAACGATTTGCTCATGGCAACTAAAGCATGGCGAAATGTTTGGACAATATGTGGATATTGCAACTAAAATGTGGTTAAAGATGTATTACACCCACAAAATGACAATTCTCATTGAACGTATCACAACAGAGATAACCAGCTAACCAATCAGAGCAGACTGGGCTCTGGTTTCAGGCAGAGGGTGAAAAGCGATGCTGCCTTTTTGAACATTAAAGTCTGGAAACATGTTGCAGTCACAGCACACGATACAAATATGAACCTGAGAATGAACATAACAGGGCCCGTTTAAGGTACAGTAATGGCAGACATTTAAAATACTAAGGTAAAACATCAGGAACATATTTTTTTCAACAATTAACATGAATTGTTGATTGTATGCAAACTACAGTCTCTATCATACACTGTAATTCATATTAAACATGCATTCTATGTACACAGTACAGGAAACATACACAAACTAAAACTTGCAATCTTAAAGACTGGTAAGGAATAGGACTGTGGCACATAAAGGGTTAAACTCACCGGTTCATGCTTCATAGATCTGTATTTGACAAACCGATAGAAGCATAAAGAGAGACATCGTAGATCTGAAGTTCTTTTGGTTAAGTGAAAGGGAGGGACAATGATGAGCTTCCCTGATTTCACTGCTGGACCAAATTAAGGTTGATGCCCCATGACAAGGAATTTAAGAGGAGCTGCAAGGCCAATAATATTTAAAGCAACATGCGAATAAGTCATCACCTCTGGAAATAAAACAGCTCTGTGGTCACACGGTGAGTCTGATAGCTGCAGCAGTAGAACGACCCAACAACCATCTATTACAAATGATGTTTCTTATGATAAAGACCTCTACAAAAATGGTATTGTAAACTCCATGGTATGTTAGCACACGATGCTGTAGTTTCAAACAAGAGTTTAAACTTGAAACGATCCGGTTTTTCACTGAATTATTAAACGAAGGCATTTTGAGAATATTGAGATTATTCCCAATTCCAAAGCGAAGAATTCGGTTCTTAAGCCTCACTTCTATAGGCAAAAGTAGTCTTGTAACTTTAACCTTGAATACGTTTTAGGTTCAGAGTCGGGATGGGAATGATTAATCATAATCGAATATTCGAAATTATTCAGGTGTTCGAATATGAGAATATGAGTTATGAATATTTTTTTTTTTGGGAGTGATGCCTAAATTGATTACATATTATCAAATGGAATAATTTAATGTATACGACAGTGCCATAGCTAAATGTGTTAGGTCTAAAGGTGTGTTGCTCCGCTCACAGTCCCTCATAGCGGGCAGAGCTGCAGGTGCTGATCTCTCTCTCGCGTCCGGTTACGCCCCGTCCACACACAGGCATGAAAAAAATCTTTCAAAGCTTCGCCCATTCACTTGAATGGAGTGACGTAGAAGATTTTGAATCTTCGCCGAACTGCATTGTGGGGAGCGGAGCATGGCTTTGGAAGCATCGTGAGCATCAAAAGTTGAGCAATGTTCAACTTTTGATGCTCCCGATGCTTTCGAAGCTGGCATCAGCCAATCAAATCCCGTTTATGCAAATCCCGCCAGTACAAGCGCTAGCCAATCAAACCGCGTGCAAGCTGGGAGAGCCAGACCGCAGTTCATTTCCTCATATTCCAAACGAAAAATTACGGTAGCAAATCACCCAGTTCTTTACGACCAGAACTATTTACCGGGATACAAACCGGAGGAACCAGGCATGGAGGGAGGTGGCAGAGACAGTGGGTGAAACTGGTAGGTTTTCGCCTGTTTGGGGAGTTTATATCCAGTGTACTTTGTTTTAACATTGCTATTGCTTTGTATGCAGGGGGCGGGAGATTCATGTGATTGGTTGTTGGTCGCGTTGCTCGCAAAAAATCGCCAAGCTTCAAACACGCCCAGCATCAAGATTTTTCAAGATTTTTTTCATGCCTGTGTGTGGACGGGGCGTTATACTTCACTCGCGTTTATGTCCAAATCCATCAGATCTAGCTGGTTCTAGCCAATGATATGGCTGCTGCCCCTCCCTACACGCAGATCACGCAGACTCAAACCTCATCTTATGCCCAAATTCCAGCTTATCTACAGCTGGCCTGATTGTGAATCGCCTCCGCACCCTGAGCATGTAGACATGCTCATATTCTTAAACAAGAATGAGTATTGAATAGCTGCATTCTGTGCATAGGCCCTGTTATAGGTTGTTGATCTCTGTTGTAATAGGGTTACGTTACCCTAACCCGTTATGTTGTTCGTGTATGATCCCTCTTTAATTTAAAAAACAAGTTATGTTTTAAGCATGAAAGCTGTAGGCCTATAGCTATCAACTGTTCAAACTGTGATCACCAGTTCAATACATCTGACAAATTCGACTTGGTTTCTATACTTATTTGAACATGTATTTATTTATTTTTCCAAATTAATATATATTTATATTTGTTTTTTTGTAAAAAAAAAAATCCCACATTTTTTTTTTTTTTTTACAGGATATGTACACTTCGGTTAATCGGTTAACCGTTTTTTTGGGTGTTGAATATTCGAATATACATTTGCTTTCAAATTCCCATCCCTAGTTCAGAGCTTTATTAATTTACATAGTTTGACAACTTCGGTTGAAAAGATAAAAGAGACACACAACCCTAACCCTATCAAACTACTAAACCACTAAAGCAGGCCCCATATGCTCACCTGGGCGAGCTTGCGGCACAGGTACAAGGCGCCACCCCCATGCAGAGAACCCAGGTTTGAACCCGGCCTGGGACCATTTACACATGCCATCCCCAAAATTGAAAAGTCAATGTAGAAGGGCATGATGAAAGCGCAGGACAAAAATGTTTTGTTCTGTCTTCTTGGGCCAATAATAAAATATTGACTCTTAAGGCAAAACAGGAAATCCTTGTAGGTGCAAAGCAAGATGGCTGAAGGTGACTCTAAGCCCGAGCTTATCTGGGGGATTCGGTAAACAAGAGGCCTGGCAAGCGCAATGCTCGGCTGTTGACAACTGGTGAGAGTGACCAGGTGGGATATGTTATCCTAACAGTCTGGAACTCTTGTGAATTATTTGCAGATAGATATAAACAGCTGTTATTCTTGGTAATGGAAAGCAATTAGAAACATCTGCATACTTGGCTGTGAGCGATGCCTCCAAACGGCGGCCGGGGCTCCCAGGTGCCACTGGGAAATAATTACATCATCAAGACGGGGGCCGAAGCTGGAGGACCGCTAGTGATCTGTGAAGAGCAAGGAAGAAAGCCATCAGCCACATTTGTATCAGTCAGATTTATAAGAACTATCTGTAATTTACGGTTAAACCTCCAATCTTCACTGTTTCTTTGATCCTCTTCCTAACCCAAGAAGTAAGCTTAACCTATGAATCTTAAAGGTCCCATGCTAGTGGAGCCTCGCAGATGGGGGTGCTGCAGCTCCCTCAGCACCCCCCCCCCCTTCCCGCGTCCATTCGCGATGTCTCGCTGCCTCGCAAACCCCACGCAGCAAGCAGGAAATGAACCCAGCTCACACTGTCCGCTCCTCGCAGCAGCGAGCCGCGCAACGTCCCGCGCAACGTCCCGCCAACACGGCACCCGGACCCCACGCAGCATTCTCATCTGTTTGTCATTGCTGATGTGATTTTCTGGTTGCTAACGCCATTGTAACACATAAACACTGATGTTCCGCTGTATCGGTGATGGACTCATCAGACCAGAGTGGGTGAGCTGACCAATCAGAGCACAGTGGGCTCATAGGGAGGGGGGGGGGGGGGGGCAGGAGCTCCGACAAGCCGTTTAGGACAGAGTGAATACACATACTTTACAGAGATGCTGTATGAGAAACCAATGTGAGTTTGGAAAATTGCACAGTATAAATCTATTCTAGTAGACCTCAACAATGGAATTATGATCAGTAGAAATGGCCATGACATGGGACCTTTAACCTAGTCTAAACCAAAACCTAACCCTAAAAAAGGTTTTCAGTTTTTTATCTGGCATTATGGGGGAATGCCTGCCCTCTGATTTCACCTCAGGTTAACAACGTTAGCAATGTTGCCGTTTTAAGCGTCATTAGCACTGTTAGCACGGCCATCTCTTAGATGCTGGATGTTTCCATGTGGAGATCCGTCTGGAAGCAATTACTTTGCTTTAAATCTTGAATGAAGAACTTTTAACTCACTCATCTTTATTATATTGTATTTTTCATATTTTATGTTGGTTAGGCTGGCTACAAAATGTGTTAAAAAAAATACGATGCCCTCTACGACTTTATAACATCAACTCGATAGTAGGTCACTATTCAGTCTGTTTTGTTGTGAGACAATAACAACTAAAACTAAAATATTGTATATTTTCTATGGTGTAATTAACATAAGAACTTTGCAGTTTGTTGTTAGACCCTTACATATTCCCCAACGTAATCCATGTTATTATTTTAGCACTTCCCTCAAACAGTAATCTCAAACAAGCCACAACACTATCGTAGACGTTTTATAATTCTTATGCAAAACTCTAATGCCAATGTATAGCACTGCTTTTGAGTTCAAAGCATTTCTGAAAATATAAAACTGCAACAATAGATGATGGAGCATCTAAACTGTTGAATGAGTTGCAGATACTTTCCTCTCACTCAAATATTTAGTGAATAAATAAAGTTGGACAGCATTGGACCTGAACAACCTGATCAACATTTCTCAAAAGCAACACAACGTTTTTTTATTTCAGTTGTGAGAGGGATACACCATAACTTTAGTTTGTACAACTATCCTCTCCCCAAATGCTTGTAACTCAATCTGCTTCTCACAGGCGGACAAGTACAAGAACACACTTATAAACACATACACCCACAGATGAAGACAGCAGACATTTGTCCTGGTGATAATTAATTCTGTTTTCCAAGCAATATGAAAGCTCTGTCTTACTGATATTGATATTACTGGTATTTGCTGATATCTATCTGAAACTTGTTCAGTGAAACTATTTAACTTTTATAAAGCAACATGGCGAACCTGAGACAAAGAGTGCTTCTTTGCATTAGTATTTCTCAATTTGTTGCAATCAAATATGTTTTATGTCATGATTTTATCTCCTGCTGATTTTAAGCCTATCGTACCAAATAACAAATGAAGACAATATTTACACAAAATATAAATATGTGAGAAACTATAAGTACAGTAAAATAAGAGAAATACTTTATATACTATATTCAAAGTGGAGAGCTATGCATATTTAAAAAGAGGTAGTGTGGAGCAGAAATGTACAACAGGATGTACTAAAACAAACAAGAACAAGATATGGGGTGTGGCGTAGTGGGTTGTCAGTAGGTGTTCGGATCAGGGGGTCACAGGTTCAAACCCCGCTGTAGTCAGCATGTCGTTGTGTCCCTGGGCAAGACACTTCACCCCAAATTGCTCCTGTGGGGCTTGCCCACAGTACTAAGTATGTAAGTCGCTTTAGATAAAAGCGTCTAACAAGTGACATGTAATGTAATGTAATATAGCCGTGATAAGGCTCTTTACGTGCCGTTGGTATTAAGCACTTAAAAATCATAAAAGCCGGTAAATGTGGCGATCCTGCCGATAAAATGTATAAAGTGTGTTATTTTGTACAATATTCCACAATCCAATAGTATAATCCCATTCACTTTTGAATGGTAACTTCCTGGATGGCCTACAAAGATACGCCATCACTGCACTGTGGTTTGTGGGTCCAGTGTTTCAAGAATCTTCTAAAATCAATGTTCTGGTTCTGGGGTTTGAAAGATGGAGAGGTCAAAATCATGTGTATTGTTAAGAGAACAATATCCCTCACATCTATCAACATCCCCCACACACAATATATTGCTATAATCGATGTGTACCTTTATGTTGGATCTACTAAAAGACATTATATTTTTTGGTACATCTTTAAAAATGTACTATGTTTTGTTGTGTCTAGGTTTACTTAGTAATTTTACTGGAAATGTCTTCTGTGATATTTTTTACGCATAAGTCACGCCACAGTGTGTCTTCCTCTAATTGTGTTGTGTATGACGCCGCTGACCTTCTGCCCCAACCTCCTCCTCGCTCCAAACAATACTGCGGCTGTGAGGTCCCCGACTGTGCGATGCCTCAGAATTGACCCCTGCTCAAGCATGACTGTGACTCTCCACATACATCAACGGACGGGCCCCTACTGAGCGTGCTCATCATCTGTAAATACCAGTGGTCTGCGCTGCCGTGGTGAAATGAGCAGTCTGGGGGATTTGACCGTGTTGTGAGGTGGCAGGTTGGGCCTGATGGTTGAAGTGTGTGTACTATAATCAGAAGGTCACAGGGAGGATCCGCTCTGCAGGCAAAGAGTCCTGATGGGATGTCCTTGAATAACTCATTGACCCCTGACATGAAGCTAACAATGGCATCAGCTGCATGACCAAAATTAGAAATACAGAAAATGTGTCGTTTTTCTAAATAACTCCATTACAACCTTCCCACCAGAGTAAATTAGTGAGATGCGGTTGGAAACTCTAAATGGACCTTGTTTGTTTACATTGACACACGTAAAGGTAAAAGCTGCCACGGTTAAAGAGGAAATATTGTGCTAATTTTGAGGTTTCATATTTATATTTTGTGCCTCTACTGTTACATGTCTCCATGCTTTAATGTTCAAAAAGATAATTATTTTTCTCATACTGCTGTGCTGCAGCACCTCTTTTCACCCTCTGTCTGAAACCAGAACCCAGTCTGCTCTGATTGGTTAGCTGGCCGGCTCCGTTGTGATTTGTCAACCGCTAAGAGAAGTCCGCCCCTTAGCCTATCACATACAATGTGTTGGAGCGCTAGTATTAGAACTATTCGTTGTTCTCGTGTCCCAGGAGAGAAGCTTAAAATAAAGAGACTAATGGAGGTTAAAATGGGTACTTTAATTCAATAGCGCGGTAATGGAACAAACAGAAGGTGGTGGGAAGAGCGCAGCTGCAGCTGTGTCTCGCAGTGGCGGCCGTGGAGAAGAGAGCGAACAAAGCTCCGTCACCTAACTATATTTAGTTTAAACGTACAGTAAACTTAAAACTGTTTTATTGTGAAAACATTTCCGGTTAGCATTCGTCTGTGGCTAACGTTGATGCTAAAGTTTATTTTGAAAAGCTTTACCGGAAGAAGTCTCCGGAATATCAACAGTGAGTTTAACTTCCGGTTTTACGTAAATAACGATCACAGCCGTTCAAATGCATTAAATAAAAAGTCATGAAAGAGAGTATGGGGAGAAGAGGCGTGTGGAGTTATACAATGAAGAACACAACGTCTAAATCCTCTGTTTTACGCGATATCGGACATAGAAGACCAAGGAGGGAGGTCCCCCTACGTCACCACTGCCGCCATTGAAGAGGAGGAGCCAAATGATGAGATATTACATCATTAAACATTGATTTTAATTTCTTACAATCCCTCCTTACATACCCTTTAAGGCAGGGGTACTCAAATACAAATCTTAAAGGTCCAAAATAAATAAGACAATAAGACAAAGGTCCATTTATTACGGTCATTCAAACTTTTAAACAATTGCAACAAGATTCTTAACACGAGGTTGCAAAAACAAAAATAATCTGTCTGCAGCAGTTTTCATTGTTATTGTGTCTGTGCTTGATCCCTCAGAGTTGCAGTGTAAGAGCTGCACATTTATGAATAAAGGCAGCTGCACTCTTTTTCATTCAGCATTCCCATTATTGCTTTATAAATGTCTTCCCCCTTGTGTGTCCACTGAGGTTCGTCAGGTCCAACACATCTTCAACAAACTCCCCCTTAGCCTCATCATAAAAACTCACAAACACCAGCAACTGAGCATTGTCAGCGGTGTCAGTGGACTCATCCACAGCTAAGGAAATGCACTGTGCATTTTCTATTCCATCACAAAGCTGATTAATCAAATCACCAGCCAGTATTTATGTTCTTCTGGTTGCTGTGGAATCTGAGAGGGAATTTGCTTGATTTGACCTGTTATTTCCTCTTTTTGTTTGCCTTCAACATGGTCTCCATCACTTCAGTCATGCATTCTTTTATACTTCAGTTATTATCCAGTGGAATGTCCTTACCTACTGGCCTAGTTAAATCAAAGTGGTTACTTTTTTTTGGCTGGGCAGTGTAGTTTTACACACCGTTTTATTTGACTTTCTCAGGACTTAAAACTGTTTTTTGGGGGCAGACTCCCTCAAAGAAAAAAATATATTTACACACGTAAGGTCATCATTAATAGTTGTGTATGCTCATCCGTGAGCAGAGCATCAAGTTGATGTGTATTACAGCTGAATGCGGCGATTACCATCTTGTTCAGCAAAACGCCTCACAAACGTATTAAGATCAACAGCTTTAGTGCGTTTTGATGCAATGCTGAGTACAGCCAAACTGACAGTCTCTTCTCTGTCAGTGTAGACCGCAGATACCTCATTCCTTCAGTGCTTGGGTCCGAATGCTTCTCGGTTTGCGCCGTCCCGTTCAAATGAAATCGCCGCCAATCATATGTCCACGCTCGCGCCAGGACCGGGGGAGGGGTTACATGACGTGCATCTTGTGCTGCATTCACTTGCACTGGGACATTAGAGACTTTCTCTCATAAATATCCGATGAGCGCTGTTTGCAGTCTATGGACATAGCGGATCATTTTGACTCGTTGCGTTGTGGCGATGTCTCACAGATAACACAGATACAGATAATACATATGAAAAGTATAATTTGCTCAGAGTCCAGAGACAGTTGTGGTTCGGTCCGGATCCGGACCGGAGTCCGTACTTTGAGGATGCCTGCTTTAAGGTATGTAAATAATACTAAAATCAATGAGTTATTCATCTGAACTTTGCAGAGTACATAACTCATATCAAAAACATACAATCAAAATGGAATGGTTCAATAACCGTCATCAAAAATACAAAAATACAAAAAATACTTTGGTTGGTCTTCAACATAAACGTTTTTCTTTGTGTTAACATTCAATATCACTCTACAAAATAGCAGCAATTAGCTCGGTATCAGAACATTTCTTACTCCCTCCTTTCACAGAAATCGTTCCTATACCACATTCAGTGTTAAGGCACTTGTTTTTACAAAGTATGAAAATAAACAAACTATTTTAGAATAGTACAAAGTACTACTACTACTACTTTGTAGCTGGTTCTTCATTCTAATGATTTCATCATTTGAAGTATCACATCACTTGGACATTCTTTGAACAATCTCATAATTGAACATCCATATCATTTAAACAATCTCATCATTTACATCAATATCTGTATATGGGCCTCTCTGAAGAACCAGCACCTTACCGTGGTAGAGAGGTTTGTGTGCCCTGATGAACCTGGGGGCTGTGGTGTCTGGAACCTTGTGTTCCTGGTAGGGTCTCCCATGGCAAATTGGTCTCAGGCAAGGGGCCAGACTAAGATTGGTTCAAAAGACCTCATGAAAGACGACACAGGAAGTGAGGATACCCGGCCCAGAGGAAGCCCGGGGTCCCCTTCTGGAGCCAGGCCCAGAAGGAGGACTCGTCGGCGAGCGTCTGGTGGCCGGGCTTGCCACGGAGCCCGGCCGGGCCCAGCCCGAAAAGGCAACGTGGGCAACACCTCCGCTTCTCCGTCCCGCGGGCCCACCACCTACGGGAAACAGCGATGGGGTCGGGTGCGCTGCCAGAAGGGTGGCAGTGAAAGCGGAGGGTCTCGACGGACCAGACCCGGGCGGCAGAAGCTGGCTTTGGGGACGTGGAACGTCACCTCTCTGGGGGGGAAGGAGCCGGAGCTTGTGCGGGAGGTGGAGTATTACCAGTTGGATCTGGTTGGGTTCACCTCTACGCACAGCGTCGGCTCTGGAACCTTACTTCTGGATAGGGGTTGGACTCTATTCTTCTCCGGAGTTGCTCAAGGTGTGAGGCGCCGGGCGGGTGTGGGGATATTCACAAGTCCCCGGTTAGGTGCTTCGTTGTTGGAGTTTACCCCAGTGGACGAGAGGGTCGCCTCCCTACGCCTGCGGGTTATGGGGGGGAAAACTCTGACTGTTGTGTGTGCTTATGCACCCAACAGCAGTTCAGAGTATACGGCCTTCTTGGAGACCCTGGAAAGAGTCCTGTATGGGGCTCCTGAAGGGGACTCTTTAATCTTGCTGGGAGACTTCAACGCACATGTGGGCAATGATGGAGACACTTGGAGGGGCATGATTGGGAGGAACGGCCCCCCTGATCTGAACCGGAGTGGTGATTTGTTACTGGACTTCTGTGCTAGTCATGGATTGGCCATAACAAACACCATGTTCGAACATAAGGATGCTCATAAGTGTACGTGGTACCAGAGCACCCTAGGCAGAAGGTCCATGATCGATTTCGTTATCGTATCATCGGACCTGAGGCCGTATGTCTTGGACACTCGGGTAAAGAGAGGGGCGGAGTTGTCAACTGATCACCATCTGGTGGTGAGTTGGGTCGAGTGGCGGGGGAAGCCTCTGGATAGACCTGGTAAGCCCAAACGTGTAGTTCGGGTGAACTGGGAACGTCTGGAGGAGGCCCAAATTCAGGAGGCCTTCAACTCACACCTCCGGCGGAGCTTTTCGGGCATTCCTGTGGAGGTTGGGGACATTGAACCAGAGTGGTAGGTGTTCAAAGCCTCTATTGCCGAAGCCGCGGCGGGGAGCTGTGGTCTCAAGGTCCTAGGTGCCTCAAGGGGCGGTAACCCTCGAACCTCCTGGTGGACACCGGTGGTCAGGGAAGCTGTCCGACTGAAGAAGGAGGCCTTCAGGGATTTGTTATCCCGGGGGACTCCCGAGGCAGTTGCAAGGTACCGACAGGCCCGAAGGGCAGCAGCCTCATCCGTGGCCGAGGCAAAGCAGCGGGTGTGGGAGAAGTTCGGAGAAGACATGGAGAAGGACTTTCGGGCGGCACCAAAGTTGTTCTGGAAAACTGTCCGACACCTCAGGAGGGGGAAGCAGGGAACCATCCAAGCTGTGTACAGTAAGGATGGGACGTTATTGATCTCAACTGATGGGCGTTGGAAGGAACACTTTGAGGAACTCCTGAACCCGACAACTCCGCCCTCTATGTTAGAGGCAGAGCTGGAGTATGACGGGGGATCAACACCAATCTCCCGGGGGGAGGTCACTGAGGTCGTCAAACAACTCCACAGTGGCAAAGCCCCGGGGGTGGATGAGATCCGCCCGGAAATGCTGAAGGCTCTGGGTGTTGAGGGACTGTCATGGTTGAGACGTCTCATCAACGTTGCGTGGAAGTCGGAAACAGTACCGAAGGAGTGGCAGACCGGGGTGGTGGTTCCCCTTTTTAAAAAGGGGGATCAGAGGGTGTGTGCCAATTACAGAGGCATCACACTACTCAGCCTTCCCGGGAAAGTGTACTCTAAGGCAGTGGTTCCCAAACGGTGTGCCGCGGCACACTGGTGTGCCATGAGACAAGTCCGGGTGTGCCGTGGGACTTTGTGACAACCATACATTATTATTGCAATATACAACTACACAAAAATAATTATTTTTTAATTTACTATATCAGTACTTTGTAGGTTTATATGTACGTAATCTGCGCGACTTGTGCGTCCACATCTCCACATGCAGTGCTGCATAAACATGGCTGAGTCAGCGATAACTTTCGAGGGGTGGAGGACGGTATGCCCATTATTTTGAGTTCGTCCGAAGAATAGACAGGAATGTGACGGTGAGGTGCAAACTGTGTCCAGGCCAGAAGCTGTTATCCACTGCTGGAAACACCACGTCAAACCCCAACAAACACCTGCAAATAACACATGCTAAGGTAAAGCTAACGCACACGCTATTTGTTGTTTGTTTATATCACGTAGAACACTGTCTGTCTTCCGGTTGTTGCCTGTTTTGAATGACAAATACACACTACCGCCGCCTGCTGGTAAGAAAAGTTATTGCCACTCACGCATGCGCAGTTCGTATGTGCTCGGCGAGTAAAGTAACGAGTTACTTTATGTAGATAGTAACGAAGTAGTGTAATATATTACTTTTTTTAAAGTAATATATTACGAGTTTATATGAGTTTCCTTTGCCTCATTTTTTATTTTGTGACCTGTCTGGTTTAAATGAGTGTGTTGCTGCTTTGATGAAGCCTAATTTGATAAAGTTTCAAATTTAATTTCTGAAATATTTCATTAACAAATATTTCATGAGTAATATAGTTGTCTTTGTCACATTTTAGATTTGTACTTGTCCTTTGGTGTGCCTTGGGCACAAAAAGTTTGGGAACCACTGCTCTAAGGTACTCGAAAGGAGGGTCAGGCCGATTGTCGAACCTCAGATTGAGGAGGAACAATGCGGATTCCGTCCTGGTCGTGGAACGACGGATCAGCTTTTTACTCTCGCAAGGATCCTGGAGGGGGCCTGGGAGTACGCTTATCCGGTCTACATGTGTTTTGTAGACATGGAGAAGGCGTATGACCGAGTTCCCAGGGAGTTACTGTGGGAGGTGCTGCGGGAGTATGGGGTGAGGGGGTCTCTACTCAGGGCCATCCAATCTCTGTACTCCCAAAGCGAGAGCTGTGTCCGGTGAGGGTTGGCCTCCGCCAGGGCTGCACTTTGTCACCAATCCTGTTTGTAATATACATGGATCGGATTTCGAGGCGTAGTCGTGGGGGAGGGGGTCTGCAGTTCGGTGGACTAAGGATTGTACCACTGCTTTTTGCAGATGATGTGGTTCTAATGGCTTCATCGGTCTGCAACCTTCAGCACTCACTGGATCGGTTCGCAACCGAGTGTGAAGCGGCTGGGATGAGGATCAGCACCTCCAAATCTGAGGCCATGGTTCTCAGCAGGAAACCGATGGACTGTCCACTCCAAGTAGGGAATGAGTCCTTACCCCAAGTGAAGGAGTTCAAGTATCTCGGGGTCTTGTTCTCGAGTGAGGGAACAATGGAGCGTGAGATGGGCCGGAGAATCGGAGCAGCGGGAGCGGTACTGCAGTCGCTTTACCGCACCGTTGTGACGAAAAGGGAACTGAGCCAGAAGGCAAAGCTCTCTGTCTACCGGGCCATTTTCGTTCCTACCCTCACCTATGGTCATGAAGGATGGGTCATGACCGAAAGAACGAGATCGCGGATACAAGCGGCCGAGATGGGTTTTCTCCGCAGGGTGGCTGGTGTCTCCCTTAGGGATAAGGTGAGAAGTTCGGTCATCAGGGAGGGACTCGGAGTTGAGCCGCTCCTCCTTCGCGTCGAAAGGAGCCAGTTGAGGTGGTTCGGGCACCTAGTTAGGATGCCACCTAGGGAGGTGTTCCAGGTACGTCCAGCTGGGAAGAGACCAAGGGGTAGACCTAGGACCAGGTGGAGGGATTATATCTCTTCGCTGGCCTGGGAGCGCCTTGGGATCCCCCAGTCAGAGCTGGTTGATGTCGCCAGGGAAAATAAAGTTTGGGGCTCTCTGCTGGAACTGCTACCCCCGCGACCCGACCACGGATAAGCGGGAGAAGATGGATGGATGGATGGATGGATCTGTATATGGGGGTGGGTCGTCTTGTTCTGCTAGCATTTGTAACTGTTTCCTTATGAGAAATGTACCCTCCCTCATTGCCAAAAGTGCAATAAGAGTCACGTCAGGTATGTTATGTATGCTATCAGCAATATATGGAGTTAACTAAATTATACAAACATGGGTTAATGATTAGAGGTAACTGAGTTATTTATTTTGTTAAAGTTTCAGCTATTCTGTTTACAGTTCTGTAATCACATTATTTAATACCATTTGTTAAAACATTGTTGTTTCTTTTGATGTGAAATATTATTTATTTAATTTAAATAAAAAGCAATGTTAATTTTGTTCACAATTTGTTAAGTTAATTTACCTTATTTTTTTCCAAAGAACCGATAAGAGTACCATTAAAGGACCAGATCGATAAGCGGTATCAATAAAAGTGGTAGTACAGTTAAAACCTTAACGATACCCATACCTACTTGACAATGCGAACAAGGTTATCTTTTATCTGATCTTATCTGCTATCCTTGGTTTAAAATGTTGACGGACAGATTTGTTATTTATCTTTCAGCAGAAAGTTTAATAAAATATGTATTTTTGAATCAAGTATTCATCTTTATTGTCTTCATTGTTAGTTTCCACATGCCTAAAACAACCTCAAGCTAAATCTAAAAGTTGATGGCTAATTAAGAGCATTCGAGAAATGTCCAAGGGATAATCCGAATAGTCGATTAATTGTTTCATTGATCGATAGATTAATCGATTATCAAATTAGTCGTTTGTTGCAGCCCTATACATGTACATAAGCTTACATTTGTTTTACATATCCAGTGTTTAAACAAATCTGTAACAAGAAATGTCAAGTCTATAGGAGAAATATCACTTTGATCAAGGTCTAGGCAAGAACAACAAAAATCCCTTTTAGCAGATAGTTTCTGCAGAAGCCAGCAGATAGAAGCAGCTCCAACACAAAACATTATGTTTGTGCCTTTGTTTCATCAGAGCCTGTAATCCCTCGGGCAACAAACAGAAAATATCCGTCAGAACGGATGAGGCTGCGGGCCCGTGAGGGGCGGATATTGCGGCTGGATATGTTGATGTCGACTGGCGTACCTGTCACAGAAAGCTGCACGCGCAGTTCAAAAACGAGGTGGCTGGTGTCACAGTAATCTGCTCAGGAAGTCTTTGACGAATATGAGCACAGCAGCGTGCACACAGTGAGTCTGCATCAGTCAGCACTTTCTTATCCTGACTTTTCCCCCCCCATCTTTGTAGTATCTTTAGGTTGTTTTACATCAGTGTGTCCTACTCGGTTGAAGTGCTGCAACATCCTTTGTTTTATAAATTCCTCCATATTTGTTAATAATCTTTAAAGAGGCCATGTTATACTTTTTGGGGTTTTCCATTTCCTGCATTGTGTTATATCGTTTTTGGTGCATGTAAATGGTCTGCAAAGGCTAAAATCCCAAAGTTCCCTCCTGCCTGAAACACCACAATTTGACTCCTTTGTTTATTTTCGCAACATGATGACATCACTATGCAACACATTTTACGTGATAGGCTAAGGGGCGGGACATCTCTAAGTGTCTGACCAATCACAAGCTAACCAATATCAACTAATACATCATATACGTCAAATCATTATTGTGCTTCATCAGTAACCCTTTGCAACAGTAAATAGCTAACAACATGTCAAAATCAAGATTCCTGTAATCTAGAACTGAACAATTTTCATTTTACAAAGTTTTATTTGTTCAGGAGAATCTAATTATTAACAAGATATCGAGTCAAAGTAGTTTAGCATCGTTGTTCTACTTATTTTGAGTACAATTCATGTGTTAACTTGTTAGAAATCTAGAATCAAATCATGAGATACCAAAATATTTGCACCCTTCATTATAACCATGATGTCTTTGCTATAACCATAACCTGCTCTAACCTTAACCATACGTTTGCTACCATACTTTTGCTGCCATGCACACATATAGTAGATTGACTGAGTGATAATAAAAACACTTTTAAAAATTGTAAAGATGTATGTGTTGCTGAATTCTCGGATATCAGTGTTTGTACTCGTCTGGTGGTGCATTGTTTAAGCATAAAAAGGGAAACCTCCTTTTGAGTTTTTTCTATTGATATTGAATACGTCATTTCAGGTTAGCAGATGTGCTGGTTAACATTCAGTGAGGTGCACTGTTGCAGACACTGATTAACATATTTAATCTGGGTTAAACCGATACAAATTGCACAGCACTATCCACATCCTGGTGTTTGTACTGTGTGCCCTTTGCACAGGTTAAGCCGCCCACTCCTACTGTTAAACCATTGTACATGGTGAATAATGTGATTCCAATATAACTCAGACCAGTACAGTCTGTTAATCTATTCATAGAGACTGTTGTGTCCTCAGACTACACATCGAGTACATGATCTAGTATGTTTTTGTAAATGCTTTTTGTTTCTGACCTGGTGGTCAGAGTTGATGAAAAACAATAATAGTAATTGGTGTGTGTGGAGGTACAGTATGAATCTAAAGTACTTTCCTCCTCCCAGATGGTCCGTTCAGCCTTTTAATAATGAAATCTGCTTTTGTGTTATTTTAAAAATTACAATAACCTTTCTGCTAATCCCCTGATTTACGAGCCAGTACACCTGGATTTCTGCGTTGCACGTACGTCCAAAATCCCCCCAGCTCTAGATAACATATTAGGATTATATCTCGGATATGGTTCTTTAATAAATAGTTTGGATAAGCATATCTGTTTAATTTCATCCACCCGCCCCTGCCCACGTGCAGGATTACAGTGAGAGGGTTGGGTTTTTGTTGAGCACGTGTACTGCAGTCTGCAGACTGAACATGCAAACATCTGTACAACAATTCATCAGAAAGAATTATGTATGGCAGACTGGAGGGCTCTAAGCTGTCTGTATTTCAGAATCCCAGTGTCCTCACTGACGGAGGCAGATCATAAATAATGGAAACAGAATTAATTGGTTTATGCTATGAGCATGTGTTATATATATTGATGGCATACCGTTGGTTTGCTGTTGCACTTTACTGGACTGGACATCTATACAGCGGCTTCCAATTTAATGAATCTCGATCTGGTAGGCTGGATTTATAACGTATAGCTTAAATTAATGCATTCAAATGATGGACGGCACAACAAACAAAAAATCGGAAATGGAATCAATGCGGAAAAAAGAATGAAACAACCAAAATGCAGTTTTGGGGGTTTGTGTTTTAATATGGCTTTTCTCATGTTTACTACAGGTCCATAAAAAATGGATTTCCCAGTTTGGTTAGGTTGACCTTTGCTGGTCTGCTCAAAGCCCCGACCTCAACCCATCCAGCATCTTTAGGATGAATTGGATCTGTGAGCCAGAGTTCTTGTGGCTGAATGGAAGCGAATCCCGTCCACAAGGGTTCCACAATTGTGCATTTTGTAGATGCTTTGATGTTCTCTACACTGCTTTGTATTTCTTTAATGAATAGTCTTTATGAACCTGTTGTTCCATTGTGTTTATGTATTGTGTTTCTTTTATTTTCTTTCATAACTATTGTGTGTTATGGACTTTAAATTGCCTTTGTGTCTGAAAATGTGCTCTATAAATAAACTAACCTTAAAAAAGTGCAAAAAAGGGGGGAGTCTGTGGGAGAGAAACTTTGGGATGTTAGCCTTTGCAGACCATTTACTTGCACAAAACTCTATTTGACACACTACAGGAAGATTCAGGATTCAAAGGTTTATTTTCATAACATATACACAACTACGGTGTAGGAAAAATCTAAAATACTTTACATAATACAGGCCTTTAAATTAAACTGAAACATCTTTGGGTTTTGGAGTGACCAAAACAGGATGAATTGAAAAAACAAAACATTATCTTGGACTGGATGGACATTTTTTACTACTTTTAAAGACATTTTGAAGACCAAACTATTAATAAATAATCTAGAAAAAAAAAGTCAGAATCATCCATGATGGAAACTATGGTTATTTACAGACCTTACTTTGATTACATTATGGATATAATATGGATTTTGCTTACTGACTCAAAATACATACAGTAGCTCCATATTGTTTCATGGTCAAACAAAAAAAAAGTGTGACAGACCTTTAAATTATGCACGCTGCATCTGACCATGAGGTCTGAATTTTCTAGGCCAAACACCTTGCTCTCTGTGGGTTGTGACCCCCCTTCACCCCCTGCTTTGTTTTTCTACCTTGCGTGCTGGGGTAAATACCTCAGCACCTGCATGTTGCACTGATTTCACCCAGCCCCGGCAGATGGTCCTCACCCTTCACTGAGCACACACTCCGGCACCTGGGACGCTGGGGAAATCCTTCCGTGCTCTTGCTACTCCGTTAGAGAGCCCGAGCACATATAATAAACACAGATGCAACAGCATGTGGGCAGGGGTGCGTGTCCGCAAGCTTGCACATAAAGGAAACGACGAGTGGGTGCGAAGACGAAAACACGCTTCTTTGTTGTTTTTGACAAAACAAAGTGCTTCTTAAATAAATGTTCAGAGGAGTGTAAGTACAAAACTTATAAGAATGACTCTGTCAGGGTTGGGGAAAAATAGGACCCAAATGCAGATTGAGGAGGAAGCAGGTTTCAAAAGGAAACAAAAAGGCGAGCTTTATTTAACAAAAGCTGAACAAAAACAAGAATCCAAGAACAGGTACGAGGTAGCATCCAAACAAAGGTGACTGTGACCAACATGAAGGGGGACATGAACGACAAACAATGAACCAACACTGAACACAGGAAGAGACAAGAATAAATACAGGTAGGGGTAATCACGAGACGAAAAACAGCCGGGCAGGGGAGGAGAAACACAAGGGCAACAGGTGAACACAATCAGACAATTAGACACACCAGGGACACTAACGACAGAACAGCAAATTAACCCCAAAACTAGACACACAAAAACTCAAACCCTGACATAACCCCCCACTCAAGGGACGGATTCCAGACGTCCCTACACAAAGTCAAACATTTCAAACAGGGTGGGTGGAGGGGGTCTGGAGTACAGGTCTGGATCAACAGCCCAGGAAAGGCACAGTTAATTGAGGGGTTCTCGGGCGGACGGCCCGGGGGCAAGGCAGAGTCCATGGTGGGGGTCTCGGGCGGACGGCCCGGGGGCAAGGCATAGTTCATAAAGGGGCGAAGGCCACAGCGGGCGAACTCAGGGGGCCGAGCATGAGGGCGAAGGCAGCGGCTGGAAGAGTCAGGGGGCCGGGCCCGAGGGCGAGGGCCGCAGCATTCAGGGGGCCGGGCTCGAGGGTGAAGACCGCGGCTCTCAGGGGTCCGGGCTCTCAGGGAAACGGGCTCTCAGGGGGCCGGGCTCGAGGGTGAAGACCGCGGCTGGGGAACTCTAGAGGACGGGCAGGTAGGCGCTGACGGGACAGCTCCGGAGGACGGGCAGGACCCGCTGGACATGACATGGGCTGGTGTCAATGGGACCCCGGATGGAGCAATGGCTGGTGTCGATTGGACCACCAACGCAACAGGGCAAGGAGTAGGCAGGACCCCCAGGTGGGACAGGTGTCGGCAGGATCCCCCACGGAAGACGACAAGGAGTTGGCAGGACCCCCGACGAAACAGGTGTCGGCTGGACCTCCAACGGCACCGGACATAGGGTTGGCAGGACCCCCGGCAGAAGAGTAGTCGGCGGGACCTCCAACGGCACAGGACATAGGGTTGGCAGGACCCCCGGCAGAAGAGTAGTCAGCAGGACCCCCAACGGGACAGGACATGGAGTTGGCAGGACCTCCAGCGGAACCTTCAACGGCACAGGACATAGGGTTGGCACTTGAGGGGATTCGAGAAGTGACTTGAGAGGGAACTCGAGAGGGAACTCGAGAGGAGACTCGAGAGGGGACTTGAGAGGAAACTGGAGAGGGGACTCGAGAGGGGCCTTGAGAGGGGACTGGAGAGGGGACTGGAGTAGGGACTGGAGTAGGGACTAGACAAGGGACTAGACAAGGGAATTGAGAAGGGAATTGAGTTGGAAATTGAGTAGCGAATTGAGTTGGGACTAGAGGAGGGACCATGGCTGCTGGGGCCGGAACCAGGGCTGGAACCATGGCTGCTGGGGCCAGAACTGGGGCCGGAACCATGGGTGCTGGGGCTGGAACCATGGCTGCTGGGGCCAGAACTGGGGCTGGAACCATGGCTGCTGGGGCCAGAACTGGGGCTGGAACCATGGCTGCTGGGGCCAGAACTGGGGCTGGAACCATGGCTGTGTGGGCCGGTTCTGGAGCCGGAACCATGGCTGTGTGGGCCGGTACTGGAGCCGGAACCATGGCTGCTGGGGCCTGTACTGGAGCCCAAAGCATGGCTTCTGGGGCTCGGGCTGCTAGCGACTCCTTCTCTTAGGAGCCTTTTGGAGGCGCCGTGGACCTCCAAAAGCCAGACGAGTCCCCGAGAACGGCTCCTGGACAGGAGCAGGAAATGGGGAAGAAGCAGGAGTTGACTCCAGACGGAACACACCGAGACGTATGGTATCAGGTTGGGAATTGGGAAGCAGGGGGCTAGCATGCCTGGGGCTAGCAGGCCGGGAAACAGGTTTGACCTCAAAGCTGCCAAAAAAGTCCTCCACCCACTCGGGTAGCAACTCCCTCAACCAGGGCCTTGAGGTTACCTCCTGGCGTGCCGCAGAAATAACAGACTGCCTCTCTTCACTACTGGAGGCATATCTAAAGTCGTTCCTCAAGCATGTCAAATTGTACTTCACCTCGTACAAACTGTCTGCTGGGTCCATTCTTGGTTGGTTCATTCTGTCAGGGTTGGGGAAAAATAGGATCCAAATGCAGATTGAGGAGGAAGCAGGTTTCAAAAGGAAACAAAAGGCGAGCTTTATTTAACAAAAGCTGAACAAAAACGAGAATCCAAGAACAGGTACAAGGTAGCATCCAAACAAAGGTGACTGTGACCAACATGAAGGGGGACATGAACGACGAACAATGAACCAACACTGAACACAGGAAGAGACAAGAATAAATACAGGGAGAGGTAATCACGAGACGAAAAACAGCCGGGCAGGGGAGGAGAAACACAAGGGCAACAGGTGAACACAATCAGACAATTAGACACACCAGGGACACTAACGACAGAACAGCAAATTAACCCCAAAACTAGACACACAAAAACTCAAACCCTGACAGACTCATTCTCACAATTCCTCTCCAATAATTGGGAAAAAGTTAATTAAAATAAGGTACCAAGTAAAACAACGCAGAATCAGAAATGGGCACAAAAGGTGTTCTGTTTGGACAATACAGTTAATAATAGGGATGCACAATATTGTTTTTTTGAAACCGATACCGATACCGATAACTTCCTGCTTCTCAAGACCGATACCGATAATAATATAATATATATATATTAAATGTACCTGTAGTTTTTGCACACCTGGTGGTAAAAAACAGACTAGTAGTGAGCAAATGACATGAGCATTACTACTATGAACAAAACAAAGCCAAGAACAGTTTTGACTCTTCAAAGTGACCATATTTATTTTCCCAAACAAATCTGGCAAACTTCTTCAAAAGCTTCGTCGATAGGTAAAAGCCCCGGTGCCTTTGCAGCTGGCTTTGGATTCGCCGCTAGTTTAGCAGCGCAGGCGTCTTCGTACGCTTTTAACACACCATCGTAGCGATGTTTCAGGTGACTAATCAGGTTGGAAGTATTATAGCTCGTTGACTTTTTCCCTCCTCGTGGAACTTCTGCATTGCATTTGTTAATACAAATAGCAAGCGAACTATCTAACTCTGAAACTTTTAAATAGTCCCATACTACCGACGACATGTTTGTTTGCTGTCCTGGCTTCACGGCCGCACACCATTTACGTCACAGCCAGGCATGAGAAGGGAGCGCTGGATTTGTGAAAAACTCCCCTCTTCCTAAACCACTATACCACAAAAACAAGCTAGTGCACCACTAGTTAATAACACGCAGATACGTCACTAACAAGAAGTTGACAAAAGTATATTGACAGAAGTATTTATTTATAAGTACTTCCGACTATTTGAATTCTTCTCAATTTTGGATGTTGACATCATAATGAATATGTATTATGGTATCCTGTGGGAAAGGCTTGTAATACCTTTAACTAAATTGAAGCATAACTTTGGGACAGACTTTATGCCAATGAGCAAAATGTATCAGATTTTATTTTGGATTATTTATTATTATTATTATAAGAACTAATTTTCTTATTTGATAATTATTTAATTGTTATATCTTTATTATTTTACAATGTTATTTTTTAATTTTTAATTTCTGTCTTATCACATTATGTTAACATATCAAATATGCTTAAATGTGTCGTTTCATCTTGAACAACATTAATATGACAATTATTAACAGCATGTTTTAATAAATTATTATTTATATATGTTTTCATTATATTTTTCATTATCATTACCACATATGTAATATGCATTTGTATTTCAATGATTTACATTCATATAAGCAATTTGATATCAGTCTGTGTCTTTTGGTTTTTAATGAACTGTTTTATTTATTGTCGTTTTTTGTTTGTTGTTTTTATGTGTTTTTCCAATGTGGAACATTAATAAAGACAACCATAAATTAAAGGCACATTTGCATTGTAAAATGTTAAATACACTTTTAGTCCGAATACCAGAGAAGTTGAATACTACAAACACCCACACACTCACACTAGCCAGCAGCTGAGCTCAAGAGATGCAGACTATATTAGAATTGGTGTTGTTGTCCCCTCACAAAGAATCAATCGGCAGCTGTATTAAGATTCGTTGTGATGAGGAGGAGCTGTTTCTTCCTTGAGCTTAATGTGTAAATATGCCCCACAACCCCACGAGTGCGTGCTGGACAGACGCGACCTAAGGCACAACGTATAGGCAAATAAACGCCTTTTGGCGACTGTTGGTGCACTCCTCGCTGATTTAATTAAAGAAGCCTTCTGTGCTAGCAGTGCAAAACAAAGGAATGTTAATGATGAAATTAATAGCTGTTTACCACACTGAGCGCCGCACCAGCCACACAACGTCTGACAAGTATCCCTGAGCTGAATTACAGACCGAGATGAGCTACTTCATATGGACACAGACTTCACTTTTCATATCTGCACTGTCAAAGTGAGCAGCAGCAAATGTCTTTGGTTTTTAGCGTTAATTAAAATCCCCCCAACACCAATGCAATATATTTCTTCCACCAAAGTCAGACTGTTGAGATGGATTTAACAAGCTGAGTAGAAACAGCTTATGTCAAGTAGAAAGCTAGTAGCCAATGGGGACGTACCCCTGAAAGTCCCGCCTACCTGTGACGTTTGTGTCAGAATCGAAAGAAAAAAATGAGGGAGCGCAAACGAGAGAGCTGCAGCGAGAGCAAAAGTCTGATCATTTGTTTGTAAGAGAACTGCAAACAAAAAGATATGTTAAAACAAAGAAAAAAGACTTATAGCTTACATGATTACACAAATGATTTGTTTGCAACTTATAGTTTTATTTTGAAATTAAATGTATTTGGCTTGACTCCGTTTTTTTTTTCTCTTAAACTCTTAGTTTTGCTTGATTCTGAGAAAGTGTTCCTTTATCTTTATGAAACAAAACGAATCCCATAGTATGAGATATCTACACACACACACACAGTGATGCAGGACTAAGCACATATATATCATTGTATCATTTTTGTTCAACCTTTTGGGATATTAATGAAACTTCCCACAATGTTTATTCAAGAACTTAAATCAATCAGAAGCCACAAATCACGCCTATGTGTCAGAAGCCCCCGGACACAGTCAAGGGAACCGTGTGATAAATCACTGCAAGAAAAGCTAATGTGGCCTTATACTTCAAAGTGTAATCGTCACGCAAATAATCGCTCTCTCCGCACAGACGACAGAGTCAAAGATACTTTGAGGTCCGGACCTTCACTCCTGTCCCACATCAATCACAACTGGGCGTTTTTCATTTTCTAACTGTAGGCATCTCTGCTGCTATTAAGGGACAAGTTCTTTTTTTACATCGACTTGACACTTACCAAAGCAGCTGTTACATGTGGAGCTTTCTGTACCACTACAGACATAAAAAGGTGTTTCATATGCCCTGTAGGGGATATAAAAGGATATGCATTGCTCTTTTCCCATTCATTTCAGGATTTTCTCTCCTCAACCATTCTACATTTTATTATAATCTATCTCTTTGTTAGAATTATAAAAGTGTGCTGTTGTTTTACATCTTCCTTCATTTTCAGGGAACTGTTTAGCCTCCGTTATGAAATCAACACATGATAACAATTAACCATAAGAAGCTGACATAAATCCCCGAAAGATACAAATCTCATGGCGGATTCAGGTTGAATCAAGTTAATGAATTCATAATTTAACTAAACAACTTAAGAAGAGTTGTGCAATCCGTTCATTTTGATGGGCTTCGATTGAACATATTCGAGCACATCCCATTATTTAGCAGTCCAACATAAACCATTACATGTCTGAATCAAATGTGCAGGTACAAATCAGCCAGTATTTACATATTCATTTAAAAAAAGACATGGTCATGTCCTCAGCTGTTTATAGTTGCCAATCACTTTGCTGATGTGACACTGAAGAACTTTATCCCCAGATGACCTACACAACATTAATAATCACGACTCCTGTTCTGTCTGAGACTCTGCTCGCCACATCTGTTTCATCTTTTTTTAAAACCACCTCCTAAAACTTGGTTTTATTAACTTGCTCTTTATGTAATGACCTTTGGTTGGAATGATTTGTTTTTTTTTGACTTCCCGTTTAATGTCTCTGCCCTGCTTATTCATCGCCCATTGTTGATTTTATGTTTTTGTAATAAATATTATAGCCACCCTTCTTCATATTACCATTATTATTACTATTAAAAAATGTTTCCCACAAACTGGGTACAGATGGGAGCAAAAACAAAAAGATAGACAAGCTTTAGATCCGTGGATAATACTATATCTCAAAGCTATTTCACACAAAAATGTTGTGTTGCCTTACAGATGACTCGGTGACAGTTTAGGATACTACTCAGTGAAAATTGCTTAGTGCTTTTTGGCATATTTATTTGCACCCTCAGGATTAGAACAGACATCTGTGCCAACGTTCTGATCCCCTTTATGATGATAGTGCAGTTTGGGGGGCCGTAGATTATAACCCTAAGCTATTGACCCATAACTAAAGTGATGTTTTAGCTCATAATCTTTTCATCTCGGGGTAAGTGAAACCCGCTTTGTTGGATTTTGACCATCAGCAGACAATAGGGAGGATCGTTTTAACATGGCTCCATGCTGAGCAGGTGTGACAAGGGGTAAGCATGGCGGGGGGACAGCAGAAGAGACCAATATTCGCCTAATTGTATCCATGAGTCCTGGCGTGATAGTCTGCTCTTCCACCACAATGAACTGAGAAAGTGGCTTTTCAAATATTGTCCAAAAAAACCGCACAGAAGCATCTTTGACATCCTCTGGGGCTTTTCCCCATTGTGTCTGGCAAGGCGATGGTTCCGATACAGCGATGCAGAAAGGAGGATGCACTTGGGAACCAGGCAATTTCATTACACCGAGTCAAGCTGTTTCAGTTCAGGATCCAGGCCTTTGTGCCTCTTGCCCAGCACTGGGAAACTGGAAACATGGCACAAACAACATTATGTGTTATAGCAACTTCGCACCGGGCCTTGTGATATGTCCATCTGCCGTGACTAGTGTTGCAGATCGCGCTGATGTCCCTGCCTCCCTGCCTGTGTTCCCTCGCCTCCTCTCACTGAACCTCTCCAGGTTTCACGACCGCTCAGCCATAGTCGCCCTCGGTGCAAACTACTTCTGTTATATACAGAAAAATAAGAGTCAGTCTCAGTGCTGTTTTGTGTGAATGTAGAAGTTTTCAATGGCAAGGTTTGGCCTCATTAAGGCCTATTTTAACAATGGGATGGCATGATTCTTTCCGATATTATTGTACAACAAGCACTCCAGTCTAGGGCTGCACGATATATCGTGACGATAATCGTGATATTCACATCGCGTGGACGTGCGATTTTTGAATTTCCTTTTTTAGGACTTGCGATATATATAAGTAGGCAAATTAACTCAAACACGTCATGTTACAATTATTTTGCTGCTTGCTACAAAAAGAAAAGTTGCGCGGCTCTCATGTCAGGGGCACTTGAGTGAGTGACATGCAGGCTCTGCATGCACATCAAATCTGCAAAGCAAACGGACCCGGTGATTAAAGGTAAAAACACTGAATAAAGTTTCATGTGTTTCTCCAGGGCAGTTCGGCGCTGCTAACCGAGCTAGCTCAGCTTGTTGCTCTGATAACTTAAGATCCAGACGTCCGTGACTAAAATCCTTCATCCGGTTAAATATAGTTAAAGAAATACCAATTGTATAGCATTAAAGTTCAAGAAAGGATCGTTTGCGGAAAAAAAAAACGGTATTTTCTTCAATTCCTGTATGTTTTCATATCGCAATATATATCGCAGGGGGAACAAAATCGCAATGTCAGTTTTTTCCAATATTGTGCAGCCCTACTCCAGTCCCAGTTGTGTCACTCACTTTCTAGTGTCCCTGTTTCCTTTGTGTTTTGAGCTTCTTGCAATGTTTTCTAAATGCTGTGCATCGTTTTTTAAAGTGCAGTGCGTTTCTTCTAATGTAAGGGTTTTGGGCCGTTGTAGCGCTATTGCACTTACATAAGTTATCAGCTAAATGTCTTTCAAGACATGACCCAAATCCCATTCCCAAGAAAAATGATTATGGCGTTAATGCAACAGAAGAACATCTTTGTATGATCCAAAATCCAACTACGAGAAGGCACCGACTGCCCAAAACCGCCCCTCAATCTGTTGTCAAAAAACACAAGAACAGATTTCCAGCTCGTCACCTTCCGGCTTCACTTTGATCCGACTTCGTGTTGTTTTCCCCAAGATTACAACACCAACGACTACACAGAGCATATTGACGCACTTTAAAAGAGGTGGTTACCAGATGCTTGATCACTAAATCCCCTCCCACAAAACGAGGTGATTCTTAATTCATAACATGCATTTATTATAAACCTGGGATGTGAAAGAGGTTGGGGCGGGTCAATGTGAATGGGTTTTCAGGGTGGAGCTACAGCGTCTTACAGGCTAAGCTCATACAGAGACATATTGAGACACACTTTCATCTTCAGGATTATTCCTTCAGGGGGAGGGATGGACAGACGTTTGTGGGCAGATGATATTTTGAAATATAAATAAACAAACACATGTCATAGAGTGTAATATGGGTGAGGGGTGAGGTAGGGGGGGGGGGTTCCTGAAGAGCCTTCAGCTATCTGCAGGAAGCTGATTATGCTTAAGTAGGGGATTCAACTAGACAAGTTTATGTCTGTATTAATCAAGGAATAATAAAATGATAATCTCAAATGCAGCCTCTTTTCCCGTAGTGCATAATCAGATATGGCGAATATTAAAAGAGTTATCCGCAGAATGGCGGCACATAGTGATGAGAGCAATAGGGGATGTTCTGGATGAGTGAATACAATAGGGTTATATCACAGATTGGGGCTGTTGTATGGGTTTAGTGGTGTACTTGGTCCATGCAGCCATAATATACAGACAAACCAGTTTAACTATGACAAAGCGGAACAGAATTAGTATAACACCAAGTCCTTAATGTTATCCTTTCTTTTCTTGTACCCTCTGAAATTAGAGACGTAATCTGCCAATTCCTTTTAGGGATGGAGACAAAAAGAAGCAATAATGCTGTACATTTTGCAGAAGAAAGACGTTCATAGAGGCAATATCTTTATCAGGTCACCGCTAATTAGTGCCTGCAATGTATAGTGCCATGAAAGTAAAAGGAATTTATTATTTTTAGAAAATGTACATCAATCCAAGGATTAGGTGCAACCCATGAGTACTTGGTCAATTCATAGCAGTGATCCGTTTTAGGCTTTACTTATTAATAGCGAGAAAGTATGCAATTGTGTAGGTTATTGGTTTTATTTAAGAAGGTTACCAGCTGCATATTCTACAATAATAAGAATCTGCAGATATACTTTACTATAGCAGTGGTAAATATTTTGGAATATAGTTAGTATATATATATATAGTATAATTTGAATCAGTATTTATGAAGTTGGGGGTTAAAGCGCAGGCTGACTCAAGTTATTATCAATTTCAATGGATAAAAGCAACAAATATGGTGTGAAATCCATCACTGCCAGAAGATGAGGAAATAATCATGTATGCACATAAATTAACTTTATTGACAGTGTCAACCAAGACAGGTGCGACCCTATATGCCATAACAAGCTAATCTGCATTTCACAGTATGAATGAGTGTCTCAGCCCCAGGTAATGTGTGGGCTTGTTTTGTACCAACAAAAGAAAGTATAATATATAAAAAATGTAAATACAACTGCTATGCTTAACATATTGTCATGAATGGATTACTGAACGGGTCGTTGTAGGCCCCCCCATCCCTTAGTATCACTGAAAGAGAAACATAACAACTATGGAGAGACTTAAAATGACCATGAAGAAACCTAGCAAATACAAGAGACAACAAATAGAACTAATAGATGCAACAAAGCTTCAAAGAGACCACACAAGACTTACATAGATGACGAAAACGGAAAAACAACTGTAAAGAGATACAAGAAGACACACAAAAAGACCCAAAATGGCTGCAAAGAAAAACAAAACAACTACAAAGAGTCCCAAAAGGATTTTCTGATTTGTTTTTGTTACCATAGAGAAATGTATCCAAAAACCACCAGTTAAAATGACTGAAGGAGAAACTCTTCAGTATGATAGAACAGCATCAGCCGGTACCCCCCGCCATCCCCTTTTAGAGTGTCAGGTAATAACCACAGTCTTCCTCTTCCCAACTTTGACTCTTATGTATCTCCAATGTCATCAATGGATGAAGCTCATTTCTGCTTTATGTTGGAGTGAGAGAGGCACAGTTCATTCTCTGCTGTAATGACATAAACATCAATCTGTCTGAACTGCTGCTTAAATGACTGTGTAACCTTTACAGCACTGTTAAGGAAAGATGTATCATTTCCGCATTAAAGAAAGGGAGAAGACGAGGTCATAAAAGAAAGAGAGAAGTCTAGCTGATGCACTTTCACTTTACTGGACTTGCAGTATTTTTTATGCTCAGTCAAAAAGTCGTGCCCCAAGAGTCACTTTGTAAAAGACTCACTGATATGTCCTGCTTTTAACACATGCATTAAGATATTCACAGAACTTTAACAGGTTTAAAAATTGCTCAGGACAACAACAGATTGAGAGCCATAAAAGTAGAATAAAGCCTTTATTACCCACTGACATTCCCTACATAATGGAAATATTTTACAATGCCTCCCATTTATGGACCTCGATCCGCTATAAATTATATTATGCAAGAAACATCATGACTGGTGGCATTAACTACTTTATATTAAATAGGTTTCCAGAGGGAAGCATTGACTTGCTATATGTGGCCTGGAACAAAATTCAATCTGCTGCCATGTTTAATACCACAGTTTTTATTATCTCGCAAGCATATGCTGGAATGGCTACAGATTGAGAAGCTAGCTGCTGGGCAAAGTGATAATCAGTGCTGTTTTTATTTTAAGCTCTCCTAATAACAGGATCCAGCAAATTGTTTGTGACCTTTGTCAAGGTTTTGCTGGAAACACAGAGGCTAGCAGCAGCCACTGTGCTAGCCCGCGGCATGTGTGAATATGCAAAGCTTTTTTTTTTCATGCAAGGTTTCAACATGAAAACGTGAAATTGTTTGGAAACCTTTTGCCTTGCAGGGCCTTCATGGGGAGAAGCCGCATAGAGCTGAGCTCTGCAAGAATGTTTGATGCCGCTTCCTTAGTCGAGCATATGCCACATTCTGTTGTAGGGAGGCTGTGTTTGTGCGGTGGCCTTTTTCACAGAGCTGCAACTCTGGCCCTGGGAGGAAGGGCTGGTCAGGGACAGCATCTGCCCAGCCCTCAGTGAGCATTATGACATGCATGACCTGGCCAAAAACACAAGGTAAGCAGAAAGCATACCAACAATGCTGCTTTTCTCATATTTAAGCTCATTTTACTGTATGTGAAATCCAAGTCTGCCTCCCATAACATCTCCCTGTCCTTCATGTTAAGGGTGGCCATCCAGCCGGTTTTCAGTCCAACAATCAGTTTTTCAATTTCTTTCTGTTGGAGCAGCCTTGAGCCGGACACTTTTGATATCATCCCTATTTTATATTTATGTATGGTGTATAATAAATTAAATAAAAATAGCCAATAATAAAAAAATAAGCTCAATGCAAGAATACATCCCCTTAAAACTTGGTCTTACAAATGATTGACGAATATCTCTGTCAAATAAATATCTTGTTTTTCATTGGTTAATTAACCTAATCATTTGGCCCAAAAACACCTTTCCCATTGACTTACATTGGGAAATAGACGTCTGTAAATCAGCAGATACGTTTTTTGTTTTACTAAATCAACTACCCTGCACAAATATTAGTCCTTATTTAAATAATTAGGGTCTAAAAAAATCCAAATCTGAAGCGCAAACAAAAAAACATTTGTAAGGAAAAAGAAAGAGCAACGGTATCGAAAAAAGACTTTCAACTTTTAGTTATTGCACTACTGTCTCTACTGTGTTTTGAATCTGTAGGATTCAGTGAAGCCAGGATGAATAATCCCAAAGTGTCCCCCTTTTTATTGTTCGGGTAATGGCCCCCCTATTCATGTTGTTGCATTATAAATGACACTCCAGGAGAAACATGTGACAGAGTGAAATGTATAAGCAGTTAAACATACAGTGGCCAGGAGGGAAGAGGCGTAATGGAGAGATCAATAGAAAAGGCAGCAGCAGCTCATGGAAGAAAGACGGAGGGAGGAGGAGGGAGGGGGCAGGTGGTGGGCATGGGCAAGGGTATGCTGGTGCATCTGCCCGCGGTGGTGGTATTGACGGACATATTTCCCACAGCTCTGTGTCACGGCGGGATCATCGCACATGATTACGGGAGGAATCAGCATGATCGGCTGTCGCTGATTTCACTGACATCTGTCGTTGAGGTGATACAAGCTGTGACAAGGATTGCCCCAGACGTAAAATCTTGAGCGGTTGTTGAGCCACAGTGACCAAGGCGCCGGTTTCTCTGAGCGACAACGACAGGTTGCCTCCATGTAATGTTTTATCCCCGGATGGAACGAGAAAGAACTTTTCCATCTGCTCATAAGTGTCCACACTTTGAGAAGCTCTTTATGCAGGGAACTTGAGTGCATGCTTCAAAGTAAAAAACGTGTTTACAATTATTTTTTATTTTATTCTTTTGTGCAGGACAACCTGGCATTATGGATGTTGCTTCACAAGATATTACAATGTATTACTTCTTCACTTGTTATCATGGAAGGAACTAACAATACGGCCAAATAAAGTAGTTGCAAAAAATACAAAAAGACAAGACCAGTTAATGTAAATAGTACTGAAAAGTGTGAAAAAGGTTTTCTTTAACTATAAAATATATTTTCAAAAAAACATAATCAAAGTCTTCTGCTTCTTCCAGAGCTTTCAACCATATCACAGACGATAGAGCAATCCACTAATGCAGACCATCAGCTGAAATCTCTGGAAAGCTTGGTAAAATAAATGGTATTTACCTGAAAAATTAAAGTGTGCCAATTATTTATTTTTTAAACACACAAGAGATTAGGTCTACTGTGTCAAAGAAAAATAAAAGCTTTCCTTCATTTGGCAGTGTCACTTGTAAATACAATTTTTTAGGAAGATTTTTCAAATGTTGGACAAAGCTAGAAGAGTTTTCTTAGTAGCACACAGCACACTTGACTGGTGAGATTGAAACATCAGAGTGAAAGTGATTCACACATAATCCACTGATTGAGCGTCCTTTGGTTAAACCAATGGACAGTATCTGTCCATTGGTTTAAAAGATGGATTATTTTTCACAGGGTAAGTAATTGCATGGTTCACAACAATGAGATTCGGATTAGGGAATTCATTATGGATTTGAAGCGGAGCACAGCTTGTATACAATTACCTTTAAGTCCAGCCCAAGAGATACAAATTATTTCCTCAATATGGAGCTTTGATATGACCCTCAGCACAGTGGTGGCACAGAAAATGATCTCCCAGCTAAATCCTTTCTTCATTTCATCTCGGAGATTGGAGGGAAATTCTCAAACATATGGCTTGAATTGTTGTGGCGAGTCATCTGGGGCAGAAGCCTGAGCCCTTTCTAATTTTTTTTATACAAGCTCCATCTTTGATTACATTTCACGATCACATATGCTGGAAGAAATCCCTTTTTCCCTTAGAGCTTCCTTAATGTGCTATTCCAAGAAAAGATATCTAAACTGGGCCCTGACCATTATGAAGACATCAGACATAATGCTGCCATTCTTGTAATGAATCATCTCAAAGGTTGTATCCAATAAGACAATCGACAAAAAAGCTACATGTCTGATTTAGTTGAAAAATGTACCGTAGTAAAGTCAAAGAAATAGCACAGGAATTGACTGGCCTCTTTACCTGACTGCTATTGAAGCAGAAGGCTTTTCATGTCGTCTGATTGTCTAAGTTAGTTTCAGATGATTTTTGCAGAACCATAAAACACATGGTTGTATGCCTTCACCAACCAGTTTTGTTGCAGTTTAAATCCATGTCTAACTAAAATCACCTCATTATTTTAATCTTGTAGACAGTTGTATAACATCTTCATAATAAACATTTGAATTGTTGATTTACGGTTAAAACATGTTTTTTGAGGACACAGTGACCTTTGTCCACCTAATTTCAATTAGTTTCATCTTGAGTCTAAGTGGAGATTAGTGCCAGAGTTAAAGAAATGTCTTAGATATTGCGACACAAGAGTACAGAGGGACAATCCATACAATTCGATGAAATTAAACGTGAAAAAACATGAAGGTATCCAAGCTTATGTTCAATTTAAATCTATGAATCTTGGTTTCCAATGTTGATTAATTGTCTCATTTCTGGTAAGCAGATAGATTAGAATTGTGTTAGTCATATATCATTTCTAGAGAAATTGTTGGAAAGTTCTAAAAACTGTAAGACTTTTTGTAATGACTAGAGTTCACAGCATCTAATTTAGCCGTCTATAAAGTGTGTGATTATAATTTACAGATGAATCTCTCCATTTAATGGCTCGTTTGAGCAAACAATGAACATATTAAATCACCATAATAACAATAATAATAACTTGGATTTACATAGCGCCTTTCAAGAAACCCAAGGTCGCTTAATGATACATTTAACCATACATGGTTTTAATAATAAAAAGAGCTCAACTGCAAATACAAATGTCCCTACTGACAAACAGGAGAAATATGTTCAAAAAATACAAGAAACTTGAGAAATAACATTTAAAAAAACGGTGTGTTATAATATATAATTGTTAAAGATGTTGATTTATTTTTGGTGAAAAACGCAAAGCTAGCTGTGAAGCTGAATGCTTGTTTGAGGTTGTTTCTTGTGTATGATCAGTCATTTGCATGAGTTATGTCACCCCGCTTTACCACTGAAGTGTTTATGGCAGATTAGAGGGCCAGCATCCAACTGCATTTTCATTCCAGTTATTATTGTTTTAATGCATGTGTGAATCAATTAATTCTGTCATAAAAGGCCACCATAAACTGTGTGGAGAGGTTAATGAGTCCGGCATTACCACATCATTACACCAGCTGGCATAATGGAGCATGTGTTGTTTGTCATAATATATGCTGCCATGCTTAACAGTCATAAATTGTTTGGATTGCTAAGTTTAGTTTTTTGTTTGATGACAAAAGGCTTGTGCACTAAGATTACCATACTAACCGCTAGGTACCTGCATGTTTACATAAAGTGACTTAACAGCTGATGAGAGTCTCACAGATCCTGAAGAAGCTTAAGAGCGCTGGACGTGAGAGAAATTAACAAAAGAAGCAAGACGGGAAGTAAACACTAACGGGAACAACAGAAGACAGACAGTAACGGCCCGTCCACACAGCGGCGTGCGTTGACGCTTCCCCATTCACTTTGAATGGGGTGACGTCACTTTTAGCCGAAATGCATCGTGGGAAGCGACGTGGAGCGTAGCTGGCGTGGCTCGCTGCAAAAGTTGAGCAATGTTCAACTTTTGACGCCTCGGCGAGGCGTCAGCCAATCGAATCATATGCCAGTACAAGCTCTAGCCAATCAAACCGCTGCTTGTGTGTCAGGGGCGGGAGATTCATGTGATTGGTTGTTGGTCGAGTTTCAGACACGCCCGCCGGCAAGCGTCAGCGCACGCCGCTGTGTGGACGGGCCGTAAGTAGACACTAACTAAAACACGATATGGGCTCTGACAGTGTTTAAAGACTGGTTAATGGAAAACAAAATGTGAACAGACTCGTTACAGAAAACCTAGATGAGTGCTGCCGTCATAACAAGTTACGTTGCTGTCTCAGCAGTTCCAGCTGTTGGCAGTGGAACGGACACCTTTTTCCTTAAAGGAAGCAATACAATCATTTTTAAATCAATAAAATAAATTTTTATCAATATTGTGAGTCAAATCATTGGTTTATTTAGTAGGTAGCCGTATAATGAGCAAGATAATGTGCAGCAAGGCAGTCATTAGTAACTGCTCGCTGCACATCATCCCTTACATACTGTACTGTATCAATATATTGCTCAGTCCTACCTACTGGTACTGCCTGCAGTAGAGAATCAGCACTTTCAGTCATCTGAGTGCTTGTTTTTCAGTCACCTGTTCTCAAAATACATTATTCTCACATGTTAACCTGCCTGGTGTAAATGCATCCTTACTGTGTCAACTGTTAAAGGTTAGGCGCTCTGATAAACAGCATTTTCCAGCACACTAACATTTTGCTCAGTCAAGCCTCCCACCATAAAGCCAGGTTAAAAATGCATCACAGTGAGTGCCACTCATGCAGCACATGTTTCGTTCAGTCACAAGCTGCACAAAATGTGCCTCCATCCATCGTCTCATAAGCAGTCTCATAAGCAGTCTGCAGCACAGCGAGGGGGAGGGGAGCGGCCTGTCTCAAGGTCACCGGGCCCTTCACCACTGTGGCATGATGGGTAGCTCCTGCCCAGGCCAAGCAGCCAGCCAGCCAAGAACTGCCCGAGTTTGCCTGGCCAGCCCTACCTTGACTGAAAGGAGGGAGGAGGGCACCGGTGCCCCCCTGCCACTCTGTAACTGGTACCAAATGGTGCCTCCCCTCTTGGGTCCTGACCTGAGCAGGCAGAGTCCCAGGACACCTCAGAGCCGGGCTGGAGGACGGGCAGACAGCTGTCTTCTGTCAGTGGGCCCGCGGACCTCGAAGATCATCTTTACACACACACCTAGGCAGTCATCCATAGGAATCCCGAACCCAATAAAATACCCAATATTAACGGTGTGTGTGTCTGCCCAACGACAATTTAAGGTAAAACCTAATAGAGGTGTCATACATAATAACCTAATAAAAGTAAATGTAACAACTACTACAGTGCAACACAACAGGAAGATTAAATGTGGTCTCTTAAACATAAGATCTCTAGCATCTAAAGCAATATTGGTAAATGATTTAATATCAGATTATAATATTGATATATGCTGTCTCACTGAAACTTGGTTGAGACATGAAGAATATGTCAGCATAAATGAGGCCACTCCACCCAGCCATATCAATACTCATATTGCTCGAGGCACGGGCCGAGGAGGTGGAGTTGCAGCTATCTTTGACTCAAGTTTACTTATCAATACTAAACCAAAATTAAATTATACCTCCTTTGAAAGCCTCGTTTTTAGTCTTACGCATCCGACCTGGAAAACTTTGCAGCCAATCTTATTTGTTACAGTGTACCGTGCACCAGGTCCTTATTCAGAATTCTTATCAGAATTCTCTGAGTTTTGATCAACTTTGGTTCTTAAAACAGACAAAGTAATTATCGTAGGTGACTTTAATATTCATGTTGACGATGATAAAAATAGCCTTACTGTTGCATTTAACTCTATATTAGATTATGTTGGTTTCTGTCAGAGTGTAAATAAACCAACCCACTGCTATAATCACACTCTCGACCTTGTTCTGACTTATAGTATTGAAATTGAGCAACTATTAGTCGAACCGCATTATCCTGCTTTATCCGACCATTTCTTAGTAACTTTTGAAGTACTGTTACTAGACTACAAAGCATTAGTCAAAAGCTCTTGCAGCAGAAACCTATCTGTTAGTGCTATAGCCACATTTAAGGAAGAGATTCCACCAATACTTAACTCGATAGCATGTCTGCATGTAAGGGAGGAAACTTATACAAAATGTACACCACCCCAAATTGATCATGTTGTTGATAGTGCTACAGATGCGCTGCAAATAAAATTAGACTCTGTTGCTCCTTTCAAAAAGAACAAAATAAAACAACATAGATTAGCTCCATGGCATAATGCCGAAACCCGCAAAATAAAGCAAAAGTCTAGACAACTTGAAAGGTTATGGCGTTCCACTAAACTTGAAGAATCTCGTTTAATTTGGCATATTACTCTCAATGAATATAAGAAAGCACTGTGTAAAACGAGAGCAGCCTACTACTCTTCATTAATAGATGAGAATAAGAATAATGCAAGATTTCTTTTCAGTACTGTAGCCAGGCTGACAGAGAGCCACAGCTCCATTGAGCCTTCTATTCCCATAGCACTCAGTAGTAATGATTTTGTGCTTTTTTAACGATAAAATTGTTACTCTTAGAAACAAAATTAATGACCTCTAGCCTTTGACCAGTATAGTGTTATTAACAGCTCCCGGAAACCTAAGTTCTAATATTACACTAGATAGTAAACTAGAATGCTTTTCAGCCATAAACCTTGAACAATTAAATTCAATGATTCTCTCTTCTAAACCATCAACGTGCATGTTAGACCCAATTCCAACTAAGCTGGTGAAGGAAGTGTTTCCATTAATTAGCACTTCTTTATTAAATATTATGAATATGTCTTTATTATCAGGCTATGTTCCACAATCATTCAAAGTAGCAGTGATAAAACCGCTTCTTAAAAAGCACAACCTCGATCCAGAGGTTTTAGCCAACTATAGACCTATTTCTAATCTTCCGTTCCTCTCAAAAATTCTTGAGAAAGCGGTCGCAAACCAGTTGTGTGATTACTTAAAAAACAATGATTTATTTGAAGATTTTCAGTCTGGCTTTAGAACACATCATAGCACAGAGACAGCTCTGGTTAAAGTCACAAATGACATTATAATAGCCTCAGACAAGGGACTTGTCTCTATTCTTGTTTTGCTAGATCTCAGTGCTGCATTTGATACTATCGACCATGATATCCTATTGCAAAGACTGGAGCACTTAGTTGGCATACAGGGAACTGCTTTACACTGGTATAGGTCCTATCTATCTGAACGCTCTCAGTTTGTACGTGTTAACGATGAATCTTCCACGCAAACCAGTTAGCCATGGAGTGCCACAGGGTTCAGTGCTCGGACCTATTTTGTTCACATTATATATGCTTCCGTTCCGGAATCATTCTGTAAACTTTCATTGTTCATTGTTACTCAACTATATTTATCAATCAAGTCTGATGAAATTAATCATCTAAATAAAATTCAAGACTGCCTTAAGGACTTAAAAACGTGGATGACCTTAAACTTTTTGATGTTAAACACGACCAAAACTGAAGTTATTGTACTTGGCCCGAAGAATCTACGAAACAAATTATCTAAAGATATACTAACTATGGATGGCATTAATTTGGCCTCCAGTGAGACTGTAAGGAATCTTGGTGTTATATTTGATCAGGATTTATCCTTTAACGCCCACATAAAATCAATTTCAAGGACCGCCTACTTCCATCTACGTAACATTGCAAAAATCAGGCATATCTTGCCCCAAAACGATGCAGAGAAACTAGTCCATGCATTTGTTACTTCTAGGCTGGATTATTGTAACTCTTTATTATCAGGGAGTACCAAGAAGTCAGTCAAGTCGCTTCAGCTGATTCAAAATGCTGCAGCTCGTGTACTAACCAGAGTTAGGAAAAGGGACCACATTACTCCTGTTCTGGCTGCCTTACACTGGCTCCCTATAGAACACAGGATAGAATTTAAAATTCTTCTTCTCGCCTACAAAGCCCTTAATGGAAAGGTGCCATCTTACCTTAAAGAACTCATTATACCCTACTGTCCTACTAGGGCATTGCGTTCCAAGAATGCAGGGTTGTTGGTTGTTCCTAGAATCTCTAAAAGTACAATGGGAGCCAGAGCCTTTTCTTATCAAGCTCCACATTTGTGGAATCAGCTTCCAATTTGTGTTCGGGCGGCAGACACCATATCCGTTTTTAAGAGTGCGCTTAAGACCTTCCTTTTTGATAAAGCTTATAGTTAGGGATGATTAGATTCAGCCCCTAGTTTTGCTGATATAGGCTTAGTTTGTCGGGGGACATCTTACTTCTTCCTTCTCTCTGTCTATACCTGTGTACTCTCATGTTCCGATTAACCCAGCTTCCCCAAATATCTTTCTTTTTGGTGTCTATATACGCCGGGATCCGGAGTCATGGATGATCCTGCGGTCCTGTGTCCTGGATCGCGAGTCGTGGCTGTGGTCTTGGATCATAGGTCGGATGGATATCCTCGTGGATTCATCTTCCTATTATACACACATGCATTTCCAAACATTTGGACTACCTATGTTGCAAATGTATTATCTTTTCAATTTACACACGGCATCTATTGCACGTCTGTCCGTCCTGGGAGAGGGATCCCTCCTCTGTTGCTCTCCCTGAGGTTTCTCCCATTTTTTCCTTTAAACTGTGGGTTTTCTCCGGAAGTTTTTCCTTGTACGATGTGAGGGTCTAAGGACAGAGGGTGTTGTATTGTCATACTGATATTCTGTACAAACTGTGAAGACCACTGAGACAAATGTAACATTTGTGATATTGGGCTATATAAATAAACATTGATTGACACACACACACACACACACACACACACACACACACACACACACACACACACACACACACACACACACACACACACACACACACACACACACACACACACACACACACACACACGAGACTTGGTCTAAAACCAGGGGAGTATAGGACTGTACTCAAACATCTCAATTATTTATTGGTTACAGTCACTCTGCAACTGTTGTGACTGTTTTACTCTCCAGGTGCAGATCTAACGCTATCTACTGTATGCGCAGAGATGCACGCATGAAACCTATTATATTGCAGAATTCTTCAACTAACTTGGTATTTAAGATATTGAAAAATAATGTGACATTAATCTCTGTACAATATACCCATGTGTTTATTATCCTGCATTTGTTCCACACTGAATCTTAATGTATGCATTTGTTGTGTACAAAATCTAAAATGCCTCTTAAAAAGATGAAGTTTCAAACATAATGAAGCTCTCCGAGTCCAGGTAATCTATTTAAAAGTGTTTGTACCGTGAATTTCAAAGGCAGTAAATTATTGAGTAAAGTCTCAGACCTTTTTTTATATAGAAATTACGATATAACACAGGAGATATTACTTCCTGTTCTGCTACCTCTGTCTTAGAAGTCACTGAGGCTCTGAGGAACAATGTTATATGGATCTTGATGGGGAGAAGCTGCATAATTAATTTGTATATTCTAGCATGACAGATGTTTGATTTTGGCCGTAAAAGTAATTAATAAGAGAGTGGAGGGAGAGGCAGATTGCTGGAAGATTATTTATGGAGACTCCTCACTGAGCATGTTGGTGGTGGTTGTGGGGGGAGCTGTGTTTATGTGTGTGTGTGTGTGTGTGGCAGAAGTATCAGCCCTTGATCATGCCCCAACATCACCTGCTCCCCTGGCTGTTCCAGCTGTTAGCCTAGCTGCTACCACGGTCATCTTCAAACATTTGTTTTAATGTCCCTCTATGCAGAAGGTAACAACTGAAATGATTACTATTAAAACAGATTGCATCTGTGTTTGAATTGTTATAACACAGAGCTAGAGGATTTAATTGCGGTAACGAATAATCAACAAATTACACACACTCGTCTAACTGTTCTAAAGGGCAGACCAGAACACCTGCTTATATTTGGAAGATGGGCTATTCAGAGAATTCAACTCAGACAGATGTTTGCATCTGCCTCACACAAAAGATAACGTAAACAGATTTGTGTTTGGTTTATTTTAGTTCCCAAAATGTAGTTACAAACTAGACAGGGCTGAGAAGGAAATCTACTGGTTTGGCAATTATCCAAACAAGCTGTGATTACAGTTAAAACGTTAAGAAATTATGACCTTAAGCATTGTTCTCCTCTGAGGCGTTCAAAACTATTTTTTATTCAGCAATGTTTCCATTAGTCAGTATTTTTTTTTATATGTACAGTGGGGCAAAAAAGTATTTAGTCAACCACCAATTATGCAAGTTCTCCCACTTAAAAAGATGAGAGAGGCCTGTAATTGTCATCCTAGGTATACCTCAACTATGAGAGACAAAATGAGAAAAAAGAAAATCCAGAAAATCACATTGTCTGATTTTTAAAGAATTTATTTGCACATTATGGTGGAAAATAAGTATTTGGTCAATAACAAAAGTTAATCTCAATACTTTGTTATATACCCGTTGTTGGCAATGACAGAGGTCAAACGTTTTCTGTAAGTCTTCACAAGATTTTCACACACTGTTCCTGGTATTTTGGCCCATTCCTCCATGCAGATCTCCTCTAGAGCAGTGATGTTTTGGGGCTGTCGCTGGGCAACACGGACTTTCAACTCCCTCCAAAGATTTTCTATGGGTTTGAGATCTGGAGACTGGTTAGGCCACTCCAGGACCTTGAAATGCTTCTTATGAAGCCACTCCTTCGTTGCCCGGGCGGTGTGTTTGGGATCAGATCGAGGGAGATTATCAGTGGTCTTGTATGTCTTCCATTTGCTAATAATTGCTCCCACAGTTGATTTCTTCACACCAAGCTGCTTACCTATTGCAGATTCAGTCTTCCCAGCCTAGTGAAGGTCTACAATTTTGTTTCTGGTGTCCTTTGACAGCTCAGTGGTCTGTGCGTTTGATCATCAGATCAAGGGGGCGTTGGGGAACTCCAGTTCGAAACCCGCTCCCGCCACACTGCGTCAGGCCGTTGTGTCCTTGGGCAAGACACTTCACCCGAATTTGCTCCTGTGGGTATTGTCCACAGTAGATGACCATTACATGTATGTATGATCTGTATGTGTAATGTGTATTTGTAAAGCGCTTTGAGAGTCATTGATAAAAAGCGCTATAATAAATATAAGGATTATTATTATTATTATTATTACACCTATCAATCATCAAACCGTGGGGTCTTATTTCATTACGTGTTGATTTCTATCAACACGTAATGTTGTATCGATGTATATAGAGATGTACTACAGCAAATTCTCCGTCGGTCGGGACTTCCTGCAACAACACCACGCCGTTATCGTGATTCTGATTGGCCAGAAGACGATCACTACGTGACAAATATTTTCAAAACTGTTTTCTAGTCTTCGGTATTTTCCATTCTGCACATGCTTAATGCGTTAAATATTTTAACACAATTAATTCAAAAAATTAATTATCACCGTTAACGCGATCATTTTGACAGCATTAATATATATACACACATTTTATTTGGGGGGCGCCTTTCATAGCACCAAAGGACACCTTACAGGGCATAGGGGCATATAGGGAACAATTAAAACAGTGGATTTAGTGAAATATCAGCCAGGGTAAAACAAGACAAACAACAGGAAATGGACTACAGAAGGACACAAAAGGACACAGGGTAGGCTACAGTTTATAAAGAAAATGTCAGTTTGAACAGGTGGGTTTTGAGTTGGGTTTCGAATGTTGTGAAATCAGACTGTCTGATATGTCAACACACTCTCACTCCCTAAGCGTCCAATAGCGACGTTTGGTCAGTGTCCGTGGCGTCCAATTGTGACGCTCCTAGGCTCCTTCAGCGTCATAAAGGGACGCAAATATCTTTCAACTGATTGCAATGTATTCCCATCTGCGTCGGGATTTGACGCTCATGGAAGCACGGCATTCGTTTATGCCGGCTGCCCTTAAAGGCAATGTGAGCATCCATTCCCATTGGATAACGGAGAATTTTACACCCGGAAGTAAGTACTCCTCTTACTGTCGATTGATTTTACAGTGATATCTGCACTACTCATCGACTAAAAAACACCAGATTATCCTTGTTAATTACACAACATTGATTGGTTTAAATTGTGTGCAATGCTTTTGTATTTTTCCCCTTCGATTCGGAGAAACAAATATGTTTTCTGAGTAAAGGATGGCAGAAGACACTACACTACCCAGAATCCCCAGCTATCGTTTGGCCTACACCATGTGCTCTGTTTGACAAACCCCGTTTTTTTTCACCATTCATTCCGATGGCTGGCATCTATGTCACGTGATCTTCAAATTTCTCCCTGCAGAAAAAGAAAACATGGCCGAAATTCGTTTTATTCTCGGTAGAAAATGCCTATTTTAAAGTTAGTTTGGCCATTAAAATGCGTTTTGATGTCATTTGATGCGAGAAATATGAGTTGTTATTTCAGATTATGTGTGCAGTGGATGTACATGATCTTTAGTTTGCTAGTTATTACGAAGATTACTTCAGGAAATCGCAACGTTTTCATTGTTACCAAGGTGGTTGCTAGGGACGCTGCTATCGATATTATTTCTGTTATGTTGTGTAACTGTTTAATGGTGTTATCTTTATTGCTACCCCCTTCCCCGTCAATGTATAGTGTTGGTCCACAGCGCAAACATATTAGTTTAACAAAATCCGCATCTAAAGATAGCCTACGTTATTTCCCCCCTGTGCAATTCCAGTCTCACATCTCAGAGCACATCGTCATTAACAAATACCGGAAACAGACCAAAATAATAATAATAATACCTTATTCCGAGTGTGCTTGCTTTTCTCTTTGAAAGTCATCACATAACGGCATTGTAATACATGGTTCGGCTGCATTACATATTACATATCTGCCGTAGTTCTGTATTTATAGAGCCCTGATGAGAAGACAAACATGAGGAACTGAAAACGTGACGTGGATCATAAATATATCAGCCATTAAACAACATCTTACATTTCTTTTCACACAATACGTCTCCTTGCAGTATCAACACTAATTCGGCTCACTTTTATATTTGATCCAATTGGTAGATAGGCTGTATTTACACCATAACGGTGCACAGCTGATATAAAGGGACACCTGGTGGTTAAAGCATGTTATTGAATTTCAATATTTTTATTATTAGATATTAATACGATCCCTATAAAGTATATTCATTACTCGTTATTCTCTACTAATTGTTAATTAAAGACTGTATGTAATGACTATTTTGCACATCCCTTTCAAGATTTTCTAAGGTTTATTGACATATCATATAGGCCTACACAACTGTGGTGTAGTTCTGCACTGAATGAAAAACTTGGGTTGCAGGTTCCTCAATAGTGCATTACAAGACATCTATCAATATTTGTGCATACCTCCAGCAATGTTAACTATGTTGAAGCACTTATTTTAACTGATATTATACATAATGTATTATACTCTTATAAGATGTATGTAGATATTTCATCTCCGGCCTTGTCAGGTATTGAACAATCAACAAATAAAGAACACAGAATTGTTGAATATAAAACACAGAATTTATGTGATTATACTAAATGATTTTCAAATAAACACAACTGCATATTTAACTGTTACACATGCTGATGTAACGCAAATGTTCCAACTTGGGATCAATAAAGTATATCTTATCTTAAGCTGATCGATGGCTACTGCCATATTTGCAAAATGTGCCTCTGAACCTTGACAAGTGCATGTTTCAAGCTTATCAATTAATGTAATGTAATGTTATCACAGGGGTCACACACATAAGACCAGCTGTTAAATAAAGCTCTTCTGACCTTAGTTGGCATGTGGGTATATATATTAATACTGCCCATAATGGGCACAAGCAATTTTCACCCATTTATTAATTATATGTTTTAAATGTGAGTGTTTCCTGTCCCCTAAACCTCCAGGGATGGACACAGTTTAATACTGGCAACTTCTTATTATGGGAAATACGAAAACGTCTTTTAAAACTACAACTCCCAGTAGAGACGTGCCATAGAGAACATGTTGCGAAACAGAATAGCCAGCATGTGTAGTTCTGGGGACGGGGTGGGGGAGGGGGGACGCGGTGGACCCGTTCAAATCCAGTTTTGGACAGTCTGCCGTGGTTCCATCCCATTTCAAGTGCTGTTCGAGAATCGGCTTAACCCTCGGAGCACACTCTCCAATCACAGAGCTTGAGGACTATCACGGGGTTTGTCAAGAGCACATGGTGTAGTCCAAATGATAGCTGGGGATTCTGGGTAGTGTAGTGTCTTCTGCCATCCTTTACTCCTGGGAATGGACGCTCGCATTACCTTTAAGGGCAGTCGACATAAACGAATGCCGTGCTTCCATGAGCGTCAAATCCCGACGCAGATGGGAATACATTGCAATCAGTTGAAAGCTATTTGCGTCCCTTTATGACGCTGAAGGAGCCTAGGAGCGTCACAATTGGACGCCACGGACACTGACCAAACGTCGCTATTGGACGCTTAGGGAGTGAGAGTGTGTTGGATATGTAGTGGCAGGGAGTTCCAGAGTCTGGGAGCCGAGCAGCTGAAAACTCCAGCACCCATGGTGCTGAGGCGAGAGCTTGGGACGGTGAGAAGTCCTACGGACGAAGAGCGGAGGGGGCGGAGGGTGCCTCCCGTACCCTTTACTGGACTTTGACAGGAAAGATCTGGAGAAGTCGTATATATGTTACCGGTCATATTGTCCGGTAACAATAATTTGCCGTTAGCACAACTTAAAATATAATCAAAAAAGCTTGAATAGACAAGACGGCACCAGCAGTCTTATCAATGCCACAAGCGTGCACCGAGATACCATCTCAGAGAGAACAGTGGTGAAAGTTTCGCCGAGCGCACTGGTACGACACTTAGGGACCTTTTTTCTCTGAGGAAAAAAATTATAATTTTCAATTTGCATTGGGGGCTACAAACATTTGCGTGCTCAAATTCACTGTTGTGAACATGGGCGTGTTGCTTAGCGAACCATGGCGGTACAGCTGAGTAAGAAGAAAAAATAAATAAAGATGGAGGATGATTTAACATCAGGAGTCTGCTCGTCCTATGGTGAAGTTCTCTGTAGGCGGCAGGAAGTGAGGGAGGGAGAGGGACCGCGGGGAGGGGTAGTTAGCAAATTCTTATTGGTCTGATAAACTACGCAGTTGCGCAGATCTACATCTATGCAGAAGTGGGCGTGGTTAAATCTAAACTGGGATGGAAAAACGATACAGTAGTCCTAATTATGCTTTTTACTGTTAGTGTTTGAACTGGTTTCTTTCTGAACCAAATTGTATTAGGAATCATTTCAGACTTTCAAACATAATTGTTTGTGATGCCCACTCATGTATTCAATGTGTCTTTTAGGTATTCTCTATCTAGTAAATTACAGTTACACTTAATCAAATAATGTTTTATTTGTCAAGTCTATCAACTAAATGCCACCTCTTATTCCTATATTAATGAAAATACGTAATCATAATAAGGAAGTCATATTCTGTGAGTAGCAACAGCATGTACATGTGTATGCTTCAGTTAGCATGTTTAGCATTTAGCATTTTAAAATGTCAAACAGAATGCTCCTTTTCTTGGAGATGAATGCAGTTCAAACAGGTACATTCAGGACTATTTCACTCTGGACCCACAGACAAAACTGACAGTTCTACAGCCATGCTGCTAGCATGGCTTAACATAAGTCCAATCTGAAGAGTGGCTGCATATCTTTGGTCAACAAGTATGCTTGGACTTACAGAAGGACAGATCGAGGAGGAGAAAGAAAATAATTGGATGCCGCCAAGTGTTTTGCAACAGCAGGGACGGGACAATTTATGCCTCAATCTAGACAAAAACTTCGGTTTTTCTTTTTTTCCGTTTTTATTACAGAGCTGTATGGCTTCAGAAGATAATAATGAACTGTAATGGATGCCAAACAGTGAGGACAGGGAGTGAATGTAATTTTCGCAATGAGGGCATATATCTCACATGGAGGCTGTAACTGGAAAGTCTTGTGGATATTCAAATCTGCTGCTTTGATTGAAGCAGTCACAGTACATCACAGGCATTGTAACTGGACAGAAGGTTAGTGCAGGTGATCTGCCACAATGTGATCTTGTTCAGTGCAGCTCTGGATGCTCTGTGGGGCCTTATTATTTAGCAATGATTAAAAAAAACAACGCTTTGGTAGTAGTGCACTGGAACAGGGTGATTTAATCTACCCCCCTCCTCTTTGCTGTAATATACGTTGTTGTGACAACAATAGGGTCTTGTTTCATCTAGCTGTGAAGTCTATGGGTTTACATTAATTCAGACTATAGCTGGGGCCATGGATAATGGGAATTAAACATTATCTGAATATGAATGGAGGTGGAGAGGAAGGCATTCATGGACAGCTATGGAGAGATTAAAGACTGATCTATCTGTTAAGCCAGGGGTGGGGAACCTTTTTCCTCTCAAGGGCCATTTCAATTTTTTCAACATCCTCCGAGGGCCGTACAAATTACTGACCTCTGCTTAAAAAAACTAAAATCACAGCCCATTCATTTCGGGCCTTTCTTTCATGCTGTGCAAAGAAAAAGCAACCTCTGAATCCAGATATCTCACCATGATGATGCATGCACGTGCACTGTCGTGGCATGAACACCAAAACAGAAAGATATGGACACAAGATGTGTGCAAATGTATTTAGACTCCTATCCATGTGGACATGATTTAAGTGGGGGGGGGGACCCCGGGAAGATTTTTTTGAGAGCAACATTAGGAGCTCTATGGATACATCTCTCAACACCCATATGAAACAGAACTGTAAACAGATTAACTTTTTCTTTATGGACATTTTACAAATCACTCCCCTTTCAAACTGTATTCTTGTTTATTAATAACAAGTTTTTTTTACTGTCATAGTATTTTATACCTGTTTACTTTATTATCTTATTTTTTTATAATAATGATCATATAAAGATGTGCTGTGATGTCCTCACTGGTTGGAGAAAAAGCTTCTTATATTCGTTAGCATAGCTAGCTAACCAGATGCTAATTACAACAAAGTTATTGACTGTATGTATGATCAGTATGACAGTCATGAACAGATCGCCACTGGGCTTTCAACTAAAGACACAGACACGCAAAAACTGTGGCATGTGTACTATACGGCTCCTTATGGGTAGGCTACTTTATATATACAGTCTATGGTAGGCTACTGCAATTGTTGGAAGTGCCGGAGCGGCGTTCTGGTGCTCTCCGTCAGCACTACACCCCTGTCAGACGAGACATATACCACGTGATGACAAGTTAGGCTCGTGTTGTGTTCAAGGACCCCGACCTTGGCCAGGAAAAACAGGCACTAACAAACTTTAATTTGTTTGCGGTCTAGATTTCTTTCATTTTTGCGTGTGTTTATAAATTACCTCGAGGGCTGTACCAAATGGTCTCGCGGGCCGTATACGGCCCGGGGGCCGGAGGTTCCCCACCCCTGTGTTAAGCCTTATTCTACAATGTGATGGGACCCTCTGGTGAATAGCTTTCTGTGCAGGCTCCTGAAGGTGTCAACAGTGGAGGTTAACTGGAAAGTGCACTATACTAGAAGTCGTTGATCTTTTATACCTTCAAGATGCTCTAAATCTAGAAAGGTCATGAGTTAAAGTTGCAGATGTAAATGTGAGGAGATAAAAAGACAAATGTTGGCATGATTTTGTTTTTCTCACCTACTGTATGCTCTCGCGGACTGAACCTTAGGTATAGTTGTAAAGAAATATTGTCTTCCTTTTTTCACTAAAAGGCATGTTACCAATTTATCCTGTTAAGCCCTGAGCCTGTTTTTCAGGTTTCAGGCTCGAAAATGACATGCCCAGAACAAATGACTATATCTTCACTTCTAAAAAGGAGTAATAATCTTTTTTCACAAAGCAATGATACACATGTGAGTTGGATGTAGAAAAGTCAGAATCAATATAGATGTTTTTATTTTAAAGTAAATTCATATTGAACATAGTACAAAAATTATAGTTTCCGTCCAAAAAAAAACCATTACTTATAGTGAAAACCACCCTTGAATGATCAATCAATCAATCAATCAATCAATCAATCAATCAATCAATGTTTATTTATATAGCCCAATATCACAAATGTTACATTTGTCTCGGTGGTCTTCACAGATTGTTCATTTTTCATTTAATTTCAAACCTTTATTTAACCAGATTGGTCCCATTGAGATCATAAATCTCTTTTTCAAGGGAGACCTGCAATCAGTTCAGAATATCAGTATGACAATACGACACCCTCTGTCCTTAGACCCTCACACCGTACAAGGAAAAACTTCCGGAGAAAACCCACAGTTTAAAGGGAACATGGGAGAAACCTCAGGGAGAGCAACAGAGGAGGGATCCCTCTCCCAGGACGGACAGACGTGCAATAGATGCCGTGTGTAGGATGAATGATGGGATAGTAGACAAAAAGCTTTAGGAATCCAAACTATAACATATAATAAGTACCCTGTATCAAGATTGATGCAAAACAAGTGAACCTTTTTAGAGAGGTTTAGAAGGGAAAAAAACACCTCTGGGGTCATTTGGGTGTATTTGCCATATCTCTGGAACCCATTGGTCGATATTGGTGATTGACACTTTTGAACCGTTAGAGCCAATTGAAGGGGATCCACCTTCACGTTACCATTGAGTGAGAGTGCCCAAACCGAAAGCTATGTTACGCTCTGAAAATTGAAAATTGAAAACTAGGCTTATTGATGGATTATCAGTAGTGGTGCACGATAATTATCGGGCTGATAATTATCGGTCCGATATTAGGAATTATGACGTCATCCCGATAAACCCGATAAAAGTATTAATAGCCCCGATAATATACAATATATTTTTTGGGTGAAAAAAAAGAAAAGAATACTGCGGTGTGGGTGGTTTAGGAAGAGGGGAGTTTTTCCCAAATCCAGCGCTCCCTAACTCATGCCTGGCTGTGACGTAAATGGTGTGCGGCCGTGAAGCCAGGACAGTAAATAAACATGTCGTCGGTAGTATGGGACTATTTAAAAGTTTCAGAGTTAGATAGTTCGCTTGCTATTCGTATTAACAAATGCAATGCAGAAGTTCCACGAGGAGGGAAAAAGGCAACGAGCTATAATACTTCCAACCTGATTAGTCACCTGAAACATCGCCATCGCTACGATGGTGTGTTAAAAGGGTACGAAGACGCCTGCGCTGCTAAACTAGCGGCGAATCCAAAGCCAGCTGCAAAGGCACCGGGGCTTTTACCTATCGACGAGGCTTTTGAAAAAGGCAAGAACTTTATTTGGGAAAATAAATATGGTCACTTTGAAGAGGCATCATATGCTTTTCTGGTTATTACCCGTCCCCTTGTGTGTTATGTAGCTTTGTATGCATGTAAACGGTCTGCAAAAGTCAAAAACCCTCAAAGTACACCCTGTAGCGAGAAAACTCTCACACAGAAAATACGTGTCTATGCTGCCCCAGAACGCCTCGTTGTAGATTTTTTTGTTGTTGGTTGTCCGGTGCCTTGCTCAAGGGCACCACGGCAGGGCAGGAGGTGAAACTCTCCAAGTAGCAGTCCACACTCCATACTTTAAGTCTGTTCGGAGACTAGAAACTAGCGACCCTACAGCTCCCAGTCCAAGCCCCTACTGACTGAGCCACTGCCGGCCAGTGTTGGGTGTAACGCGTTACAAAAGTAACGGAGTTACAGTAATATATTACTTTTTGCTGTAACGAAGTAATGTAACGCATTACTAATGAAATGTGGGTAATATATTACCCGTTACAATGCTCAGTAACGCAGTTACAACACATTTTAACCCGAAATGAAATGGTGTTTTGTTTTTTAAGAATGTATGCGCGTGCATTATTTCCAAAGTGCTTCCACAGCAGTGACACACATCTGTGGATAATCATTTACGAAAATGGTTAAAGCAACCATCACTAAACGCCAGCAACACTGCATCTACTGCAGACCGTAGCAACAGGTCAGATGGGGACATCACGTTACCCTCCGTTGTGGACACTAGCTTACTCCCGCCTGACTCGCCGCCCTCGCCCCCGGAGCAGCAGTCTTCGCAGCCCGAAACTACGCAGCCCCTCTGTGGCCCGCAGGTGCCAGGATACCACGGCAAAACAGAGCCTGCCCAGGTATATCTAAACAAGTACCCGCCTGTACAGTGGGGTTAGGCGGTCATTTTGCAGCTCGTGGTATACAAATAGACAAGGGCTAGAAAATTCATGTAAAAATAGTGCCATATTCTGCCATGCCTGTAGAAATGTTGGGTCAAAAATAATGCATACAATAGCACAGATGCCTTCACCACGAATGGCTACAGAAAGATCTCATATCCCAAGTTTATCAACAAGCTAATGTTGCAGCTGAAATGTTCTCCAGGTCACAAAGTCAACCTCACATGATGATGTGATCCAGTTTTCAAGCACAGTAAATATTCTCTTCCCAGAGTATATGATGGGACCAAGGTGATGATTTAGTACATGGTTGTAATAATACTTTTGCTTTTCAATGTTTGCCATTTCAAACCATCAGCTGGTTCAAATCATATTTGCATTGATTAACAATATGTTCTCATTTCTTTTATCAGTAGTTTTGAAGCTTTTGTGCTTTTCTTTGCCACAGTCCAGTTTGGACTGAATGAAATATTTCAGGATTACACTTTTAACTCACTTGAAATGTTCTCACTTGCTTGGTTTCAAAACATAACAAATGCCATAATCTGTTCATTGGGGACCATCAATGCTATTTTTCATTGCTGTTGCCGGCCACTATTTCTCATGTAAACCTACTACTGCTGCGCCCCCTGTAATCTCAGAGGCACCCTGAGTCATTTTGTTCTGGAACCGGGCCTGTACACGGCCATACACTAAACACACTACAGAGCCCATTCCGTGTCCTGTTAGTGTTTACTTCCTGTCTGCTTTCTTCTGGTGATTTATCTGACGTCCAGCGCTCCGTCGTTTAACCTATTTTCCTTTCTCTTTCTGGATCCTCCTTATCAACCTTCATTATAGTCCTTGACAGTGGTCTGTACTGCTGTATTAACAACGTGTCACATGTTAAGAATTTACAATCAGAATCGAGTATTCAACTAAGCCGTGTAATACAAGTTGTTTGTAGCCTTAAGGGCCTACACAGTTGTTATGCTATACCACATTGCCCTTCATTGGATGTAGAATGAGCTGCACTAAACTACATTTTAGCATTTAAAATACGTAGCCATTCGTTTGCGGTTAATTTGGTGAAAGTAACTAAAAAGTAACTAAAGTAGTGTAACTCATTACATTTCAGAGACAGTAATATTGTAATTTAACTTATTACTTTCAAAAGAGAGTAATAAGTAATATGTAATATATTACATTTTGGAAGTAACTTGCCCAACACTGCTGCTGGCTAGCGTCACAGTAGTGTTGAAGAGCAGTGTACTGTATATGAGATTAACCTCACTATAAGATCTGTGTATCATAAAAATATGAATCTCACCTTTCCAGATGGTTCCTGAAATAACGTTAACGTGGATATTGCAATATGGTTTGTTGAGCTGGAGTTGATTTATTGAAGCTTACTGGTTAGCGTTGTTTTTTGTTTGTATTCCTTGCAAAAGGTTACATTTAGATTTTACCAAGCAACAAGGAACATGATTTTTTTTCAGCTTTCACATGTCAATGTATTTAAGGTAATTATTATTTTACATTGTGAGAATTACAACCATTTGTCTCTACATATTGTCTGTAAAAACGTGGTAAAAGTGGTTCTTGCAGTGAGACAACTGAACAGCATGATTCTACAGTTGCACTAAGTTCTGATAACAGTTGAATATTATTTTAATAAAAACATATTTCAATGTTAAGTAACTGCATACTGTTCATTCCTAATCTGATTATCTTTGTAGTACAAAGTGCAGAATTTAAAAAGCACATTAAAATAAATATTTTTTAAGTATATATATTTCTACAGCCCCTAAATAAACAAACGCACCTCTTTCATAAATAACACAGTTACTCTTCAATAATGCCATATGTTTTAGGTTTCTTGTCATTTCTCTTTGCCCTTATTTGGATCAGGCTGGAGCAGGCGACAGTTACTGACGTCACTGTCGTGGCGGCAGTGGCCGACTCCGACCTACTAGGGGCTTCACAGCAACTCTGCAGAAACCTATGGGTGACGTCACAGACACTACGTCCATTTATATATACAGTCTATGGCTAATACAAGCGCGAGTTAAGTAGTGATGTCACTATGTAAACAAAGGACTACAATCAATGCGTTTCAGAGGAGGAACTTTGGTAATTTTGCCTTTGCAGACTATTTACATGCACAAAAACCTATAACACACTACAGGAAAGGGAAACCCCAAAACATCACAAAAGGGCCCCTTTAAATTATCTGATATTTAAAGCTAAAAATCCCCTTTCTGAAACCTTTTACGGATAAAAATACTCAGCCAGGCTGATACTTCCTCTTTTTGTGAACTCGCTAAATCTTTGTCAAAGAATGGCAGCTCTGAGATTGAATTTTGGTCAATGTTTACCTGCATACAACCAGTTAAAATATGATAAATGGACTGCAAACAGAAGTCATAACACTACCTATAATCTTCACCTGGTGCCTACACATCCTGCATCTATAAGCACATATTTATCTATGGAGATAAGGCATCATTTGACTCGCTGAGGTAAGAGATCTTGTGTGACCTCGAACAGTGCTGTTAAATCCCGCACACTAGATCTACTGGATTGATGTGTCAGCTTTTTCATTCTCAGATTTCAAAAGGCGAGCAAGTGAAAGATGATAATTGATTTGAAGTACTTTTGGAAGTAGTGTATGTGCAATAAAAAAGTGATAACGCTTCAGCTAAGTAACATAAAACTTCATGTAGGTACTTGTTTGACCTCCTCTAAGTTGTCAAATTGGATGTACATGATATTAAATGTGCAAAACTGCAGAATGGACAGGTAAGTTTGGCCATTGTAGAAGAAATTCTGTGCATATAATTGTACAGATGTGTCTGATTAATGGGTAATATATCTGAAATTAATTACAAAGCGATAAATTAGCGCGCTAACACAAGACAAAGTGAATTGAATCTTTCTTTTTCTTGAAGGATAAATAGAGAGATGAAATATAATGAAGAAAGAACGAAAGTGATCATAAAGAAATGCATTTGCATACTAATTAAAAGAGGTGTAATAATCTTACCAATATTCTTCAAAGGAGTGTACTCAATCGAAGTCATTTCCATAACTTACTGAATTATTGTCCTACTGTACTACGTGGAACTTCTATGCTTCAGATGTGTACGCTTTTCTCGCTGTTTTAAACTTTTGTGTGACAAAACTTCAGTGTCATTGTTATTCCCAGCACATCCTCAACACAGGGTTAAATGTCCTTTCAATCTGTTAATTGCAAGACTTTATCATTCAAAAGCAAAGGTTCCAAGACCTGCCATAAATCAAACTACTAGTCACAGGGTTTTTAATAAATTCCTCCCAGTGACATTGCAGGAGGTATAGTCTAACCTGAAGACTCAACAGTATTCAGTAAGCACACTCACCACTAAAAAATGCGTGTTAAAAAATGATTTAATAAATCCTAAAGAAACTCAGGTGTCTGTTCTGCAGCACAATTGGAGTTTTGAAGATGTTCAATCAGATAGTACAGTCATTCAGCAGGAGTTAACTACATTTAGCATTGGAATTCCCATTCAGTTTTTTTTTTTTTGCACTATTATTGTCATTACACAGTACAGGTATTATGTGTAACGCAATGGTTTCTCTGCATTTGACCCATCCTAGCACGTGCCTCAATTCAGGAGCTGCACCCTTTGGAGGCTGCATTTTGTAGACCGCATACGTCCCTTCCGCCGAAAGAAGGCTGTCCCAATTTTTTTAAAAGACGAGACTCCTGATGTTTAGACAGGATGTCATTTGTACATAAAAACTCCTTTACCTGTTCACTCACAAGTCGTTCGAGCACCTTCGCCAGAACTGACAATTTAGAGATTGGCCTATAGTTATTTAAAATAGTTGCCTCCCCTCCTTTCAGTAAAGGCAAGACATAAGCAGACTTCCATACTTTTGGAATTGTATTTGTGCTGAGGGAGTGGTTAAAAAGAGAAGTAAGAGGTGGAGCAATACAATCTGCAGCTATCTTTAAAAAGAAAGGTTCTAAGTTGTCTGGGCCAGCCGGTTTCCTAGGATCTAGCTTAGATAAGGCTTCATGAACAACATTGATAGTAAAAGGAGTAAAACTGAAAGGGTTTTCCAGACCATATTGTTCAGAGTCACAGATTGGGGTGTTCACAGAAGCAGAGTTAGTCACAGAATCAAACATAGAACCGCAGGACACAAAATGCTCATTAAAGAAATTTAGCATAGTAGCCCTGTCCGATATAGTGCCAGATGCTGTGGTAAGGCACGGAGGTAGCTCATCTCACCGGTGGATATCGATTTTAATAATACGGATAAATACGTGACGTTAGTGACGCTACAGTAACTAGCTAGCTGGACGTACTGCACTGTTGGTTTACACTTATTTTTAATTCAATTCAGAAGTCATACAGAGATCTTGGCTCTGTTTTAGATAAGTTATACTTTATATTACATAAATAAACCAAAGTGAAAACATTTAGTACGGTGGGATTTATAAAATGCTACCCTGATGTGTAGCTGCCGTTTGCTTTATTTATTTCTCTGACATGATGCAATGTTTTACTGTTTATTAAACTTTGGGACAACATTACAACCTTTTTATTCAGCTCATGCTGCTTTGAGGTAGGGCTAAACAAATATATATTTCCACCAGATTTCATCATCTTTTATTTAGGTTAAAGTTTATTTAATTTATCCTAATCCCATAATAATAAGACAATCAAAAATAGACAGCAGCCTTTTGCTTGATTTTTGTTGTTGCAGTGCTATCAAAAGGGATGTAAGGACTGTCATTGCATCTCTTTAGTTTTTTAAAAACCAAAACAGTACATCATTTTAAATGTTCCTTTAAAGGTGGGGTAGGTAAGTTTCAGAAACCGGCTCGAGATACACTTTTTGTTATATTCCATGGAATGCTCTTAACATCCCGATAGCAATGAATATCTTAAGTGCTTTGACAAAAAATCCATAAAAAAATTGCATCCGTAGAAGCCGTAATACTGTAAAAAGTACATCCATGGCCTACCTGCCTGTCAGCCTTCCATCGGGGCACAAACTTATCTCGTGCCCTCATTGTTCATGTGCGCGTTCGTGTGTGTTGGGGGAGGGGCTCTGTAAGGAAGTGGCAGATTTTCTCCGGTTGTGTATTTTCAAATTCTAGCGATCTCGAGCCGGTTTCTCAAACTTACCTACCCCACCTTTAAGGCAGTGGTTCTCAAAGTGGGGGGCGCGTCCCCCAAGGGGGCGCAGAGGCATGACAGGGGGGGCGCGAGAGACCAGGAGGAAAAATGGTTATTAAAAAAAAAAAAGATTTAAAAAAGATTTTATTTTTTTAAATCATATTTTGTAAAATTATTGATTCGAAAATAATATGATTCAGTACTATTACGTCTGGGTCTCTGTGTTTCATGAAAGCTCGGCTCTGTGGATGTGGAACGAGCCATTTTGTGTGCGTGCGCGAGCGAGAGCACCGGTACCGGAGATCGTTGATGTTAGCTTCTGGTGCTAGCGAGCTACGCTCACGGATATAAAGAGTTTTTTCAACAACAAAGTGGAGGAGAGTCCTCTCCAGTCAGACTGAGAGGCTCAGTGAGCTAAAGGACTCTCTCAGTGTTATCTCAATGGGTCTCAAACGTTTTGGTCACCATTAATGTAAACAATTATTTTCGAGGCACACATTTATATGATCATTATAGTTATAAAAAATAAGAGAATAAATGAAAAACAGGTATGAAATACTATATCCATCCATCCATCTTCTCCCGCTTATCCGTGGTCGGGTCGCGGGGGTAGCAGTTCCAGCAGAGAGCCCCAAACTTTCTTTTCCCTGGCGACATCAACCAGCTGTGACTGGGGGATCCCAAGGCGCTCCCAGGCCAGCGAAGAGATATAATCCCTCCGCCTGGTCCTAGGTCTACCCCTTGGTCTCTTCCCGGCTGGACGTACCTGGAACACCTCCCTAGGGAGGCGCCCTGTGGCATCCTAACTAGGTGCCCGAACCACCTCAACCGGCTCCTTTCGACGCGAAGGAGGAGCGGCTCAACACCGAGTCCCTCCCTGATGACCGAACTTCTCACCTTATCCCTAAGGGAGACACCAGCCACCCTGCGGAGAAAACCCATCTCGGCCGCTTGTATCCGCGATCTCGTTCTTTCGGTCATGACCCATCCTTCATGACCATAGGTGAGGGTAGGAACGAAAATGGCCCGGTAGACAGAGAGCTTTGCCTTCTGGCTCAGCTCCCTTTTCGTCACAACGGTGCGGTAAAGCGACTGCAGTACCGCTCCCGCTGCTCCGATTCTCCATCTCACGCTCCATTGTTCCCTCACTCGAGAACAAGACCCCGAGATACTTGAACTCCTTCACTTGGGGTAAGGACTCATTCCCTACTTGGAGTGGACAGTCCATCGGTTTCCTGCTGAGAACCATGGCCTCAGATTTGGAGGGGCTGATCCTCATCCCAGCCGCTTCACACTCGGTTGCGAACCGATCCAGTGAGTGCTGAAGGTCGCAGACCGATGAAGCCATTAGAACCACATCATCTGCAAAAAGCAGTGGTGCAATCCTTAGTCCACCGAACTGCAGACCCCCTCCCCCACGACTACGCCTCGAAATCCGATCCATGTATATTACAAACAGGATTGGTGACAAAGCGCAGCCCTGGCGGAGGCCAACCCTCACCGGAAATGGGTCCGACTTACTGCCGAGGACCCGGACACAGCTCTCGCTTTGGGAGTACAGAGATTGGATGGCCCTGAGTAGAGACCCCCTCACCCCATACTCCCGCAGCACCTCCCACAGTAACTCCCTGGGAACTCAGTCATACGCCTTCTCCAAGTCTACAAAACACATGTAGACCGGATAAGCGTACTCCCAGGCCCCCTCCAGGATCCTTGCGAGAGTAAAAAGCTGATCCGTCGTTCCACGACCAGGACGGAATCCGCATTGTTCCTCCTCAATCTGAGGTTCGACAATCGGCCTGACCCTCCTTTCGAGTACCTTAGAGTAAACTTATGAAATACTATATGACAGTAAAAAATGAATAAAGTTTAAAAGGGGAGTGATTTGTAAAATATCCATAAAGAAAAAGTAAATCTGTTTACAGTTCTGTGTTGAGAGATGTATCCATAGATCTCATGTTGCTCTCAAAGTGCACCAGATTGATGCTTTTAACTTCAATATTTAAAAATCTTCCCGGGGGAGCTTGCCCCCGGACCCCCCTATGTGAAGTCCACACACCACCTATAAAAATAGCACTGAGCTGATTATCGAGCCTTCATTGTAACAGTTGCGGGTACTGTACATTGTGTATATGCGTGGGGATTGTTGCAGTAGAAAATTCCACTGTAGCGACCGGTACATTAATGGGAAACCCTAAATGTTTGAGCACCCTCTATGAAATGTCAGGCTACCCCACAGCACTCTCCAAAGGAGGGGCCTGACAGAAAAAGTTTGAGAACCACTGCTTTAAGGATTGTTTGTCTGAAATGCTTAGAGTTACATTTTGCAATAATACTTTTGCAACCCTGTGTTTAATATGATTAATTCACTTTTTAGTTTTTCTCTACAATTAGGACAATTCTGGAGAAAGGGATCTGCTGGAGAAGGACCCCTAATCTGAAAAGTGCACAGCGGATCATCAGGACAGAACTGCCATCCACCTGGACACCCCGAGGTGCTGGAGAAATGGATCTGCTGGAGAAGGACCCCTAACCCCAGCGTATCATCAGGACAGAGCTGCCATCCACCTGGATACCCCGAGGTGCTGGAGAAAGCAAAACGGCGATCAGGAACATCCTCCACCCAGACCTCTGCTTACTGCCGTCCTACAGACTTGTGTCTTAGTTTCAGAATTTGATTTTGTATGTGTCCTTTCTTTTAATAGATATTTAAAGATTATAGCTTGAGTCTGTCTGATTCCCCAAACAGCTGCTTCTATATACTTGCTGCACATATAATACAAATAAACAACTCCATAAACACACTTTTGCTGATATTTGTTTTACTGCTGGTGATGTTAAATAACATGATTGATTTCCTGTCTTAATGATGAAAGTTCTCATAATAGAAGACCTGAAGCTGCAGAGAGGGGATGGATATATTCTTACCTCTACTTTGTGATGAGATGAAAATACAAAATTAAATTAAAATAGTATTTGTTAAACACATTGTTTATTTCATTTTTTCATTACTGAGGCTTTGACCATTATTTACAACATGTGTACATAAGCAGTGGAATAATAGGATATCTCTAGGTCATTAAACTGTCTTAAGCTGTGCAGGTCCCTCCATTAACATTATTCAGACTCAGCTCTCTGAACTAAAGCTTCTTTTAAATGTTGATAAAACCAAGGTAATGTTCTTTTCAAAAGCTAAAAAGACACCAGAGCCTGTTGTAGATATTGTAACTACGCAAGGAATAAAAATTGAAGTGGTTACCTGTTACAAATACCTTGGTATCTGGCTTGATGATTGTCTCTCTTTTAAACTTCATGTAAATAACCTGCTTAAAAAGCTGAGGGTTAGGCTAGGTTTCTTCTACAGGAACAAGTCCTGTTTCTCGCTTGAGGCCAGGAAAAGGCTAGTCACTGTGACCTTTTTACCTGTGCTGGACTATGGTGATTTGATGTATATGAATGCACCTGCCAATTGCCTGGTCAAGTTAGATGCTGCGTATCACAGCGCACTGAGATTTGTGACAAACTGTAAAGCATTAACCCATCACTGTACCCTGTATGCGAGGGCTAGTTTGCCTTCACTAACTGTACGGAGGCTCAGTCACTGGTACATGTTTATATACAAAGCCATGTTAGGGAAACTTCCATCCTACATCTGCTCCCTGATCTCACGGCGAATTGTAAGTGGCTACTGCCTGAGATCGAATGCTGTGGTTTTATTAAATCTGCCAACTGCTAGGACTGTGTTAGGGAAGATAGCTTTTAGATGAGCAGCTCCTCTGTCTTGGAATAGTCTGCAATTGAAATGGAAACTGAGCAATCTGGTGCCACTAAATGTTTTTAAAGCTCGGTTGGATGCTACTCAATCGGAAGCTGTTGGTACCTGCTCATGTGGATAATTATTGTAAATTGTAATCCCTGTAATGATGCTGTATGATGTCCTTTTTGTTGTTCTGTTTATGTTTTTATGTTTCATGTGGAACCTACTTGAGCAGGTCTCCCTTGAAAAAAAGATCAATGATCTCAATGGGATACACCTGGATAAATAAAGGTTTGAAATGAAATGAAGTTCAGTTCAATTTTATTAATACAAAAAATAGGTCATAGAACATGTTTAATTGTGTATTTCAGCAGAGTGAGGGGTCACGGTGGTGCTGGACCTGGAGGTGCTGACCTGGGGCCTGTACTACGAAGCTGGTTCAACCTAACCTGGATATGTTTGAGTTAGCCGGTTGGCCTAATCCAAAACATACGCGCTCTCGCTAAACGGTACTACGACGCGGGTTATCAAGTGGATCGCTCAAGCCAGCCGTGTCCCATCTAGTTAGGTGCGCGTTCACATGAAAGGGGTGGTATTTGGAGCATTCGACCAATCACAAAAATGGACAAGCATACTGACAGCGCAGCATCATACTTCCTGAATGAAAAGTCAACTATAATATTAGACATATGAAGAAGTTAAACTTTAAACATCCATGACTTAAACACTTTATCCAGGATAAAAGCCTGTATTCACCTGCAAGGTGAATACAGCTGGTAAAGGCCCTGTCACACTGTCCCGAAATTGACACCCGATGGACACACGATAAAGGAAATGTTCAAATTCGGCTGTGATCGTAGCAACATCGGGCCATTCGTGAGGGCATCTAAGCCATCGTATGACCGCCGGTGGAGTTTCTCAGGCTCCGGCAGCAACTTCGTGAGCGGCAACTTCGTAAGGCACTCGTGAGGGCATCTTGTCAAATCGTGTCATCTTCGTGTTATCATCGGTGCATTCACATTCACTCTGATCGGGGCGAATGCCCGATGGCACCGAGGATAACAAGATGCCCTCACGATGGCCTTACGAAGGGAAAAATTGACACACGAATTCAACACGAAAATGAACCTTCGCAAGGTCCTTCGGCAATTTTTTGGCATGCCAAAGATTTTGCCTCCGCTCACGAAGTTGCTGCCGGAGCCTGAGAGACTCCACCAGCGATCATAAGATGGCTTAAGATGCCCTCACGAATGGCCCGATGTTGCTACGATCACAGCCGAATTTGAACATTTCCTTTATCGTGTGTCCATCAGGTTGTTTTATTGCACAACAAAATCATGTAAATATATTATGTAAATAACCCAATTTGTGTTCTGTGAAACTAAAAAGGATATAATATATTATTTTGAAGGACAGTTGACAGGAAATTGTTGTTGTTATGGAAACAACATTACGGAGAAAACGTAATATTTTCTACATATAAAGACGGATAAAGTAAAGAACAAAGTCTGAAGATATCAGTACAGTATCATAGTACTGTAACATAATTGTTTTTGGTACTTTCATTGCAGTTGTATGTCTTAAATGTAATGTAAATGTTGCCTTCGTGTGTGGTTCGGGGCCATCTTCGTGCGAAATTCACAATTCCATATTCGTGTGTCCATCGGGTGTCAATTTCGGGACAGTGTGACAGGGCCTTAACAGAAAAAGTGTTTCGTACATTAACAGGTTTATGATATCACTGCCCCGTCTAAAACACGAGTGGATCTGACTTTAATTACATTTGTCTCGAGTGTTTCGTCAACTTAATGTGTTGCTTAAAATAATACTTCTGCATACAGTATGTGACACTGTGAGTGTTGCACGGCCAGATACGGCTCAGCTAACTCAGATAAGAAAATATATGATACATGAAGTGATATGCCGCGGACTGTACTTAATGTTACTCTGATCCGGTTACTTATGTTGTGGCAGATATTTAATTAAGCTTTCTTAACGCTAATGTTATAATAGTCAGATTGCTCTGAAGATGGAAGGTGATATTCTATTAATGTTCACGTTCACACAGTCGGTGATTTTTGCCGGCCGTCTTTCCTGCAACGGCAACTTTTCTGTATTTCCTTTCTCCTGAAATATGACTTGAAGCATAAGTTACCATAGAGATCTAGCCTGCTAAAAAGAGTACCAGCTTCGTAGGACCGGAAAGCCGGAGTTTTCCCTGAATTTAGCCAGCTAAGCGAAAATCCTGCTTCGTAGTATACCCCCCTGGTGTCAGTGGGACATCATCTGGGCTGGTTTAGGGGAAGAAGGAGAATATAAACTGTTATAATCACAGCTATTAAGATTAGCACACTAATATTGTTAAGAATCAATCTATACTAGGGCTGTGCAATTAATCGTATTTTAATCGCAATTACGATTTTGGCCTGCCACAATTACGAAAACAACATAATCGAAAAAAACGATTATTTTGCTTTGCTAGGTTGTGACAGTGCACTCGAACATATTTGATCTAATTCATTTTAGTCTAATTTATTTTTATTTATCATATTTATATATGTTTAGTAGCTTGTGGAAGTGCTCTCCAAAATATTTGTTGATCTTGTTTATTGGTATTTCTTATTTTGATATTATTTATTTAAATATATAATTTATTTTTGTATTGGTTTGTCAGTTGAATTATACATTCAGGGTAACCAACAGTTAAAAAGATACTGTTCAAATTATTATTTGTTTTAAAGTTCAATAAATGGATGTTTTCAAAGTCAATGAATAATCGTATTTAATAATCGTGATATCAATTATTGACAAAAATAATCGTGATTATGATTCTTGCCATAATCGAGCAGACCTAATCTATACAACATGCTTTTGTTCATTTAAAAAAACATATTGTTTTATTAGTACAGAAAAATTAAGACTTATTTTAAATATGAAATAATATGATTAAATTACATCAGCAATATATAATTGACTTGTTAACTTACTAATGTAACATTACTGGGGGCTAACGGAACAGCTTAATCTTATTTACCTGGCCATGGTCCTCTTTATTTCATCGCCATCGGTGATCTCCAAAAAATTGTTAAAGTTGCTGGATCCTTTTCAGCTGAGTTAGCTTGTAAGCTAATTTGCTAGCAGGCTGCTGGAGCAGCGCAACCGAACAGCGCGTACTGTATCACGTGACGTAAATACGAAGTGCTCCGTAGGCTAGACCTTCTCATTTCGTAGGCCGCTCGGTCCAGCCTACCCGGTCTACCCGGGCTGGGTCCTCCGTGCCAACCATAATCAACTCTAAGCTCAGTTTTCAATAAATTAATTTGTATAAACAACAAACAAGAACATTTGAACAGTCTCCACACACAAATCAGCACAAAGTGCAACAATCCATTATCTTTAGGGTCACACTGTAATATGCCAAACAAACATATCAAGTGAGCATGAAAAAGAAGAAATAAAAGGTTGAGCTATTTATTATAAATTGTTACTGAGAAAGTATGCAAAATGTTGTAATCTATGATGATGAAGATCTTTTGTCCAATTCTCTTTACATTTGGGGTTGAGTCAGATCCACATTGTTAAATAAATGGCGGAAATAAAAAATGTACCAAGCAAAACTATGTACTATTCATGCAGTTAATGTCCAAGGAATTCACTTTATAATTTTGTTTTGTAATGTGATATATGACCAGGGTTGCAATAATGGACGGCAATCAAAGTATGGCTACAGCCATTACCACTGCTAATGTCAAATATTAAAACTACTGCGTTGTCTAGCTTTTATCAGAAGCTTCTTTCTTTTTTTTTCCAATTAGTGTTAATATCGTCAGCTATTTTTTTATTTAGTTTTAGTCTTAGTCCGGTGTTAAATTTCCTTTTTAGTTTTAGTCATATTTAGTCACCTTCATCCTGTCTTTATTTAGTCAAGTTTTAGTCTTTTAGTCTTATTTTAGTCAAAGAAAACTAATTATTTTAGTCTACTTTTTGTCAATGAAAACTGTTGAAACTTTTTTAGTCATCAGATTATATAGAACATTTCAGTCAAACTAGTCTAGCCAAAACCAATCATTTGTCATTTTAGTCAAACTTATTTCACAATAAGATTATATCTTGTCCTTATTTGATGAAAAACACAGGTTGAATGATTAAGAAAGCAGCTTTGCAGAGAGTATCTGGTCAGGTTTGTGGTGTTTTTACCAGCTGTGTTATGGCCACATTGCTTCCCTTCTGATAAAAAAATGCATTCGTTTCTTTCTCCCAAGCAGTGGTGGCTTTAGACTTTTTCGTTGTCAGTCATTTTGACGGACAGGATCGTAACATTTCCGTCATAATCCATTGTTGCCATTTTATTTTCTGTTAAATAAGGTTAGTTAGACCATGAGTTAGACCCGAGTCTTCCTGACAGTCCATATTGGGCCACTGCCCGGTGTAATTCAAATGTGCCGCCGCGCGCAGCACAGACACACAGCTGCTGCCCAGCCGCAGCACCGGAAATGGAACTGCTGGGAGAAAAACTGACTATCAGAGATGTAACGTTATCTTTGATAATATTTCGTCTCCTCATTTTTCGTCAACGACAGTAAAGAGAGATTGTGGCATAGTTTTTATTTAGTAAACTACATTTTCGTCTCCTCACTTTTCGTAAACGATATTGCATGATGATTACGTTACAGTTATTGTTTACTGCCGTCGGTGCCGTCTCGTCATCGTCTCGTTTTAGTCATGGAAAAAAAGGTTGTTGACGAACATTTCGTCATACTGTAGTTTTAGTCAACGAAATTAACACTAGTTCCAATCGACTATGGGACATTAGTGCCACACATTCATTTCTATGCTGCTTTTAGTACACAGAAAGGCTACTAAACAACAACAACAACAAATAAAGCTTTTATGACCTAAATGTAGGCCTCATGAATATTATGTTATTGAAAATGGACAATTATTAGAATGAACATTTCACTTCCTGCTTTAAAAACAGAAACAGGAAGTGAACGAGTGTATGCTGTGGTGAGATTAGTAGGGACATCATGGGTCATGCACAAATGTGTGCATGCTGGATGTTCGTCATATACTGATATACTTTAAGTTGGCCTGTTCTTACTCTCACTCTATCCACATGGCAGTGAACGTGGATGCATTGACGAACAAACTTTCACTAGTTGAGATTAAATAAATCCTTCTGTTAATTTTCTGGCCGTCTGTCCCTCATCTGCAGCCGCCAGGAGCGGCAGTGTGCCTCTCCGTCCCAGCGGGGTAAACCTCTCAGAAGCAATATGTAATTAAACTCAGAGAGCATATTCTTTAATCCTAAAGGCTATTATAGATTAATGGTCAGTGCATTGTCTGAGCTCCACAATGGCTTTTCCTCACTGCACTCTTGTGGATACCGTGAGCCCATATATGTTCTTAACTGGGGAGATAAAGGTTTTGTAACCCTTTTAAATATAGCTTCGTAATGGGAGTGCTACAATGGCTTACTACCCTCGTGGGGTAATACGATGGCTTTTGTATTTGGCCCAGGATGGATAGAAAAAGCTTAGAAAGGATAGAGGAATCTGTAATTATAATGCATCAACCGTCATCAATGACACATTTTTGAACCCATTTGTAGTCATATTAGAAACAAGTGAAGCTGTACATGTGAAATTGTAATTATGGGGTATTCATTGTTAGCTCCTAGGGATTAAAGTATTGAGTATGTTTAATTGTAAGTGTTCTACATTTTAGAACAGTAGGGCCCTGATTAAGAGTGATTTATCCCCACGACAGGATGCTTTGAAATTACATTAATACTTAACTTAATTCAGGGTTCCTGCAGGTTTCACCAACTCAAATTTAAGACTTTTTAAGACCACTTTGAATAGAATTTAAGACCTATTTCACGGCAAGAAAGTTTGAAGGAAAATTGCTATGAAAGAAGAAATATGTCCCATAATTACTTTCAAAGTAAATGTATTCACGTTCAACATAAGAACGATGACTGAACATAACAGCACACAGAACTGTGTTAGCCAAAAACCAGAAAAAAAAGAACTGCCTAACCGTGTGTGTGCGTGTGTGTGTGCATGTGTCCCTGTGTATGTATGTCTGACAAGAGCTATCTTCTGAGCTCTGCCCCCTTGGCTACAATCTTTCATCGTTGCTGTTGTAGGATTGGTGTTTAGCTACGGTATTTAGCATCCACAGCACCTCCACTTTTAAGGTTGAGGTAGACCCAAACGTCGCCCGGTGGGAGTGGTCGCGTTAACCGAATATTTTCCGTATTTTTTTTTTAACAAAGACGGAAAAATCTGAAAGCTGTCTGTCATTTTGAAGTATTAGAACAAACTGGGAACAGCGCAAAAGTTAGCGAGGCTCCGGTTTTATGCCGTGTTATGCATGCCCTATAAAAAATGATATACTTTCCAAATCGTACTTTACCGTACAAATCATTGAAATGTCTGGGAGTTTTTGCTTTACGCTATGCGCGCTCCCGCGAGGTGCATGCATATCTCGGCGGGCATGCATAACACCGGTGCAACGGTTCACGAGCGTGCACTCGCTAGCTTGGTTGCTAGGTTACTAGCTGGGTGTTATAATAATAATAATAATTCATTTATTTTATATAGGCGCCTTTCAAGGCCCTCAAGGTTGCCGTACAAACACATAAAAAATAAGATACACAATACATAACACCAGCATAAGAGACATAAACAAGACAATGCAGTATATAAATCAATCAAATAACCAAATCAATAAAAACAGAGGATGTGTGATGAATAATGATCAGGGTGGATATGCGAGTATGAAGAGATATGTTTTGAGGCGTGATTTGAAAATGGGGAGAGAGTCAGTGTTGCGGATGTCAGGTGGGAGGGAGTTCCAGAGGCGGGGTGCAGAGCGGCTGAAGGCTCTGGATCCCCTGGTGGTTAAACGGAAGGGGGGTGCATTGAGGCTGAGGGAAGCAGAAGATCTGAGTGTGCGGATGGGTGTGTTGATGTGCAGGAGGTCGGAGAGGTACAGAGGAGTGAGGGTATGGATGGCCTTAAAGGCGAGGAGCAGAATCTTAAAAACGATACGGGATTTGACGGGGAGCCAGTGAAGCTGCTGAAGAACAGGAGTGATGTGGTTAATGGAGGGGGTTATGGTGATGATGCGGGAGGCAGAGTTCTGAACCAGTCTGTGGATGGATTTGAGAGGGAGACCAAAGAGAAGGGAGTTGCAGTAGTCGATACGGGAAGTGACCAGGGTGTGAACAAGAATGGCGGTGGTCTTAGGGTTAAGGGACGGGCGGAGGCGGTTGATGTTGCGTAGATGGAAATAGGCAGACCGAGTGATATTACTGATGTGAGATTTGAATGAAAGTGTGCCGTCGAGGATGACACCCAGACTCTTAACCTGAGGGGAGGGGGAGAGTGAAGAGTTGTCTATAGTAATGGAAAAACTGTCAGGTTTGGTTAGGGTGGATTTTGTGCCAATGAGGAGAACCTCGGTTTTACTGTCTTTAAGTTTGAGAAAGTTAGAGGAGAACCAGGATTTGATGTTCTGTAAGCAGTCAGCCAGGGAGGATGGAGGGAGGATGGTGGTTGGTTTGGAGGACAAGTAGAGCTGGGTGTCATCCGCGTAGCAATGAAAGTGGATGTTGTGTTTACGGAAGATATTGCCAAGAGGAAGTAAATAGATGATAAAAAAGAAGAGGCCCCAGGACAGAGCCCTGGGGAACACCGGTCGTGACTGGAAGTGGCTGTGATTTGAAGGTTTTGAGTTGGATGAACTGAGTGCGGTTCTGTTCTCCGATAAGGGGCCGGGGAGGATGCAAAGTTAGTGATTACTGGTTCCATGTTGATTTATTTCAATACAAATTGTTTGGGGGAACTGAAAGGCTCTTACCGTACTGGTTACTTTGCAGCCCGGACATTTCCCCCAAAACACATTTAGACGTGATCGCAACACAGAAGTAACTTTCAAATCCGATAATTTTTAAGACCTTTTAAATCATATTTAAGACCTTTCTCATTTGTTTTGATCATATTTAAGACTTTTTAAGACCCCGCGGGAACCCTGTTAATTGCTACTTTTATTTGCAATATTTTGACTCAATCTCCATTCCCTAGCTTTGCAGGGAGCCACTGATGTCATGTATTTTCCTTGTGCATTGGTGGAACATAGCCTTTGTAGCATTTCTTCTTTTTATTCAGTTCAAACCTATCTTTTCCCATCAGTTTTAGCAAGATCTAATCACTTGTTATGAAGAACAGTAGAATTGTGCTATATAATTAAGGTTTACTTTATTCAAACCTAGGTTGCACTACAGACAGCAAACAGCTCGACAGTGGCTCTTCTCCCTCTGCAGGCTGCAGAGATTCAACATGGACTCCAGGATACTCTGCAACTTCTACAGGTGCACCATAGAGAGCATCCTGACCTTCTACAGGTGCACCATAGAGAGGATCCTGACCTTCTACAGGTGCACCATAGAGAGCACCCTGAGCTTCTACAGGTGCACCATAGAGAGCATCCTGAGCTTCTACAGGTGGACCATAGAGAGGATCCTGACCTTCTACAGGTGCACCATAGAGAGCATCCTGACCTTCTACAGGTGCACCATAGAGAGCATCCTGACATTCTACAGGTGCACCATAGAGAGCATCCTGAGCTTCTACAGGTGCACCATGGAGAGCATCCTGACTGGCTGCATCACGGCCTGGTACGACAGTTACACCGCCCTCAACCGTAAGGCTCTACAGATGCTGGTGCAAACTGCACAGCACATCACCAGGACGGAGCTGCCATCCATGGAGGACCTCTACTCCCAGCGGCTCAGGAAGAAAAACCTCAGGATTATCAAAGACCCCCATCACCCCAGCCACAAACTGTTCCGTCTGCGGCCGTCTGGCAGGCGGTATCGCAGCATCAGGACTAAAACCACCAGACTCAGGGACAGTTTCATCCCACAGGCCATAAGACTGTGTAATGTCTGTGCCTCCATAACCTAAAGCATTCATCTATTTGCTTCTTACAATTTATATATCTTAATAGTTATCACTACAATAAACAGTATTTTATTTTACTCTACAATATTTAATTTGACATTCTGTTCTTGTATATATTCTATTTACATTTATACAGTATAGACTCCTGCATTTACTTGGTCACTCATTCATTCTCTGCATCATTTAGCTCAATGTATTTATTTTGTTCTGACTTGTTTATAGTTGACTTCATCTGCATTACTTGCACATTGGTTTGCAACATAATCTGCACTATTTGAATCTACTCTATTCTACTCTGTTTCTTCTTGCACTATTTTGTTTTTATTTATCCATTTGTTCTATTGTTTTATGTCCTACAGTATATATACTATTTTGCATTGTTGGAGGAACTCTGGACGTTTTTAATTCCCATATCTACAATGTAGTGCATACAAAAAAGCCTTTGAATTATTGAATCTTGTTACATTGCTTTACCAAAAGGACTGCAATTATGTTTGGTAGAGTCGAAACACAACCCAAACATCCTGAAATCTAACAAAAAGTGTAATGATTAAGTTATTCATCTAGTTATGATTAAAAAAAAAAAAAAATGTACATTCTTATTACACACATGACTACACATCCAAACAAAACATAAAATCAATCTGCCCTAATCAGCACGTTTTTGGACTATGGAAAGACAATAATACGAGATGAAAATAAACAAGATCAAGGAGAAAACCAAAAAACGGCATATAAAATATATTTGCCTGTTTTCTGTGTTGAATGCAATTCTCTGCTCTCATTATCAGTGGACTAAACGTATATGGTATAAGGCAGCAGAAACCTTTATTGGGGACACCACTTTTGCTCACAACCTCTGCTTCTCTTATGCTAACAAACTAAACACCCTTTATGTGCCAAACTAGCCGAGACCTTTTGTCTTTTTCCAAGCAGCAGTTGGGTCCCTTTGTCCTTCTCTGATACGCACATCTGAAAATCATCAGGTCTTGGTGCCTCAATGATAATGTATTCTCTCTTATTTGACTTTTTAAATGGGCTTTCATCTAATTATCATCACATGGTTCCTCAGATGAGTGCTGGAGAGGGAACTCAGTGGTCGGGGAACAAAAGGAGGTTAGATTTGGAGATGTTGGCACATGGCCTGATCCGCTACGGTACCCCCCTGTGCCTGATGATAAATGTTCCCCTTGAACATGATGTCAATATGTTGATGTGCCTTCCTTTATTAAGATACCATCCAACTGATAACAAGTCTTGCTGTGTGTTACCAACATAAATAATTAGAACAGAGACCAAGGAACGGCAGGTGGCTTTTGGCACAAAGAAATAATCATACTTGATGTGGAAAATAAAGTAAAAGGACCCATCTGTTCACGGCAGGGGGAGGTGAAAAAACACGTTAACATATTGTCAGTAACATTATGAAATACACAGTTAATAATTTAGTCATGGCACATAGCTCTGGACACTTGTTTGAAATAATCGAACAGAAGTGAGCCAGCGCCTGCTTTAAGGCTTCAAATGAACCGCACATTTGCGCACTCATGACTTGTCCACTGGCCATTTTGTCACACGGTCTGCCATTAATTTACCCAAAGGGTTAATGAAGAAAGAGATAACAATGGCATGAAATGTGGAAATAACCAATTGCCTGATATAAGATCAGGCAAGACAAAGCAACAGAAGTGGACGGTTGAACCCTGAATTCTGAAGTCTGTCCAATACTCCTATTCGACACCCAATATCTTAATTTTTTCCAAAAGCAAAGTGTGTGACTGGTAATTCACTTAATTTTGCAAAGATTTAAGTTAAATTCTGACGATTAAAAGATACAATTCCGAAAGTTTTTATTTTGAAACATTCAACAATGTTGTAGATTGGATGTATATTGGAGGAGAGCACAGCCCTCAAAGTAAAATATATTCACACTTTAACCCCGTTACTGCTGACCTATCGACGTGCAACCAATAAGACAACTTTCGTAGCAGGGCATGCTAGCAAGGGACAAAACCATAGATACAGAACATAACTAGACGTTTTCACCTTATGCTCTGCGCTCAACCTCGCGGCCGCGGTGAGCAAAGAGCAAATCGCATATAATGTAAATGCAGCTTAAGGGTTTTCTTTCCATGTACCAGAGCCACCTCCTACCCTCTACCCTCACTATGTTGTTGACAATCACTTTCCGTGGTTTTATTTTGTGTTGCCATAAGTTAGTCTCTTTCTGTTGGTGCGCTGGGCTAATGCTAATAATGCGAGCAAATAAAATGGCGGCTTCACAAAACTTTTCTGAGTTTTACGGGGCCTGGTTTGCAATTCGCCCAGCCAATCAGAAATTGGAACCTTTTCCTCCCCAGGAAAGTACCACCTCTCTGGCAGGGACTGAAAAGGGGTGAAAATGTTCATGAGAACTAGGTTCCAGATCTTTTTGGTGTGAACGCAAAATCCCAGGAACTATCGGAACTATTCCTGGGAAAAGTACTTTTCGACTTTGACTTACTTCAACAAGATGCACTTGCTTTGGGGCACCTTGAAGCACCCTTCATTATCCATGCTGGGATATATAGAACCTGTATAGTTCATTGTGCAATATTCAATAAAGCAAAACTTAGAAACTATAAATTGGTTTTAGAAATTAAATACGTTGTAAATGTATTAATGCAATGAACAATTCTTTATCTGTATGCACCCAGGATCAGGTCATTTTGGATCCACTTGAGGACTCATATTGCCAGAATGAAGAGGGCGTCTAGGAGGCCACTTGAGCCAATCAGAGTTCAAGCGGCCTCCCATAACGAGCTTCTTGACTGTGAGGAGACGTGGCACATTAAGGCACCCGCAGACGCCTGCATAGATGTAATTTCCTCCTATTCTGTTGTACCAACAGGTTCATTTGTGAACGGCTGTTCTGCAAATTAGATTTATTTACTCGCTTGTTTATATGATCAGTTTAATGTTTACTGGTGTGTGGAATGCTCCTTGGTATATAAATGAGATGATTAAGGCTGTGGGGCTTCTCTGCTCAGGGAGTTCAACATCCACCACCAAACACAGCGGTGCCTCCACCGTCGGACTAAACTCCACCGCCGTTAGGTGCCTTCAGCTGGTGTCTTCCCTTTTACCATTTAAACAATTAAAAATCAATAACAGCAGCTTCACTGGATGCGTTTAGTCCATCTAAGATCAAATAAAATGGAGGTTCAGCTGATAAACCTTGATTCATAATGCTGGAATAAAAATGTTTTAAAAGAAAAACAAACACACACATTCATAAAATAATGGATAAGAAGCTGTCATGCAAGATGTGCCAAATGAGAGCACCGTTGGGCAAAGTGTCTTCGAAGCGGAACTACCAACTTTGAGATTAACGGACAGTCATATTCAGAGTAGTGTGAACATGTTTGCATGCAAGTAAAATGGAGAGAAGTAGGGGTAGACATTGGCTGTTGTCTCACAGAGATATATAAACAGATAGGTGTATGAATGCAATTATACAATCCTTTCATAGGCAACCTAACTCAAAATATCACAACCCTGTCTGTGCGTCAAGGAAGGGAGACATTTTCTAGCTAGAGTGCAACACTACTTAACCACCATCTCATTTCCACAAGTTCACAAGCGTAAATGTAATTATTTAATTATTAGACCTTGATTATTTATTTTGCCTGTATGATACGTCCATTGTGTGCAATTGGGTATTAATTGACACAAGGCATAGCAACACAGCTGGTATGGGTCAAAGAAAATGTCTGAGCATGACACTGGATAAGAGGTTCTTACTTTACCAAAGTTCAGAAAGCAATAGTTTTTAAGATACGGTATAAAACCATAAAAGAAGAACCACTGATGAAATATGCACGTCTATAGAATAGATAGAATTAGAATTGGGAGGGATGAAACCCTCTTTTAATGGTCACACATGCAGAGCACACAGAGTGAAATGTGGCCTCTGCATTTAACCCATCCTAGTACCAGGAGTCTAGTACTAGGAGCAGTGGGCAGCTAGTGTACAGCGCCTGGGGAGCAATGGGAGTGAGGGTGTTCATTACAAAAACATTAACATTAAAAGGGGCCCTATTGTGCTCATTTTCAGGTTTCATAAATGTATGTCGCTCCTCTACTGTGCCATGTTTACAATTTCAGAAAGGTCTTTATTTTTGTTATACTTCTTATACTTCACCCTCTGTCTGAAACCAGAGCCCAGTCTGCTCTGTTTGGTTAGCTCTTCTGATTGTTCAACCGGTTACAAATGTCACGTACAATGTGTTGGAGCGCTAGCAAATAGAAGCACAAATGTTACGTATTGTGATGTCATTATGTTACGGAAATAAACAAAGTAATCCAATCCTCCCCACTAGAGGCTGGGGATTGTTTGTATAACACTTCTCAGCAAACAGACAAAATAAGTTTTGCATGCAGTGCAAAGTACTGTAGGACTTTTATAATAGCTACATCTAAAATAAAAATTTGTATTCTCATCTCACTCTGCTTAATTCATTTTATTAATTTCCCCTTGAACAACACACTCAACTTTAGGCTCTTTCCAATCTTGTTTCAATTAAGGGTGACATGTTCAGACAAGATGCTGAGGTGCAACAGCGGCAAAAACAAAAAAAACACCCGCATCTTCCCTAAAATGGCTGCTCCTTTATCCCTCGCAGGGAAACATTATTCCTAATAAAACTCTTTAATAAATACTTCAGGTCCTGGGAGAGTTCCTTGAACCTGAAAGGAAACACTGTCTATACCCAGGAGCAAAGAAGGCCATTACAGCTTGTACTGCAAGATTTAATAGGTGTCATAATTTATCATGTAAACCGAAAAGTGTTTCTTAATTAAGTGCGAGCGTTAATGAATTTTTTAATTTGATCCCTGTAAGTACTTTGCCATGCTAATTGCAATATTCCACACATTAGTTATCGGCTATTGCCCTTGGCTATTTGCTGTCGCGAGGAGGGGAGGCCCTTTTCCCTTCAGCTTAAGTTCATTACCTGAGCCTCCAGCCTAAACTACGGAGGCAGTGTTGACTGTGTATGCATGTTTTGTATGCATTCTGGCCAACAAACAGGTAATAAGTGTTATCAGGTTCTTTTCACCTTGACTTTGAGTAATGTAAATGTCTTTTGTATCGATAAAAGTTCAATCAGTTGTACTTATTTTCGGTAGTTTGAGCATTACTGAGCTCTTAACAGTACATCTCTTTACCTCAGATTGAAACTGTGCATGAGAGTAATCACTGAGTGAGTTATTTAAAATGACTAATGCCATCCGGGCTCAGTCTTGATGACTGCCTTTGTATCCAAAGTCTCGCTATCACTGGTGGCAGGCTCATATTGTTCACTGCAATTAATCGAATCGTTTGAGAAACATAATAATGGAGTTGCCAACTGCTGCCTGCGCTGGTACTTTATTAATCAACCGCAATTAGGCAGTGCTGCTATTGTCCTTAGGATGACTTTTCAGTCACTTGCAAAGGGAAAACTGTGCGCCAACCACAATGAAGATACAGTCCTCTGCCACAGAGATCACAGATGGGCCCAGACAGACATAAAGTAGTAACAATGTGGGGAAATTATCGTCAGCCACAAACAGAATGCTAGTGCATTTTGGCTGTAAACTTTGTGTACTTCATCAGTGACTCTGCAAATAACAGACCCCATTGTAAGGCCGATGTACACTCTGAAACTTCAGCTGGCTGCTGAATTTTAGAAAGTATAAGCACTGCTGTTGCCTACAGAGGAGACAGCTTAAACCCCACAATGCAGTTCAGCATTTCAATGTATAAATATGAACCGATTATAAACTTGAAGGCCCCCCCTCAATGACCACCCTGTGGGGGAAGTTTAAGGGTATGATTTATTTTCAGCACATTACCTATTAGGGCTGCACGATTTGGGTACAAATACTATATGCAATTATGTTTGATGGATATTGGACATGTAGAAATATCTTTGAATACATTTTAGCACATATTTAGCCTTTAAGAGGGCCCTATTATGCTAATGTTCAGGTTTCATAATTGTATTTTGTGTCACTACTGCTACATGTTTACATGCTTTAATGTTCAAAAAGGTTTTATTTTTCTTGTACAGCACCTCTTTTCACCCTCTGTCTGAAACCAGAGCCCAGTCTGCTCTGATTGGTTAGCTGACCGGCTCTGTTGGGATTGGTCACCTGCTTAGAGAAGTCCTGCCCTTTAACCTATTAGGTATAATGTGTTGGAGCGCTAGCCAATAGAGGTGCAAGTGTTACATAGTGATGTCATTGTCACAGAAGTAAAAAAAGGACTACAATGGAGGCATTTCAGGCAAGGGGGGGGATTGTGTGGGAGAGAAACTCCCTCTGGAGGAACATTTGGTATTAAGCCTTTGCAGATCCTTTACATGCGCTAACACCTATAGAACACACTACAGGAAAGGGAAAACTCAAAAGAACATATAATAACAAGAATATGTTAACCATGAAAAGCTCATGGAAAGTATTCTAACTAAGCGAATTGAATTAGTTGACAATGCACAATGAATCAGACCTGCTGAGCGACAATACTCATAATATCCTGCACAATGCTGAGGGAGAGTTTCTCCTCCCTTCACCCCTTGCAGTATAGTCATGGTTAAGATGGATTTGCTAAGCCCTTTCATTTAGCCAAAGCCAAAGGAACACAAGGCCATTAACACAAATGTTATCCTCAAACCCCTCCCCCTTTGTGTCATGACATTCAAGCGTAATGGAAAAGTCTGCAAAGGCAAACGCTTCCCCATAAATGTTTCATGAAGTAATTCCACCCATATGAAGAAACTCAGAAAAAAATCTGTTGACATTATCCCGCCGGTTATCGGAGCATCTGCAGAGGAAATGTATTTAATATTCACAGGCCGTCTTACACTCTGACATTAGCCGCGGAAGATAATCCCTCATAGATTAAATTAAATGTAGGCTGGAGTGTTTAGTGCTGCTATTGTTTTCATTAGTGCAAAAAGGAATTGTACTCGCTACGTATGATATTAAATCGTGCTGCTGGGCGAGCACTTGACATCCATTCTCCCATCCACCCACCCCTCTGATAAAACATAATGTCATTCAGGGCCCATAATCTCCAAGCAGCAGGTTAGCATTATAGTTTTTAACTACACTTAGCAGTTACTAAATATGCATTTGTGGTATTAAAATAAATCTCCTGTTGAGATAAAGGCAGAAGGTGCACTACACTCCCATGGCTGCTTCGAGCCATTTGCTCAACTTCACCTAGAGGTGAGGAGGCGTGACGCTGGATTGTGAGGATGATAATGCAACATTTTAAATGTTTATTCTAGCCATCAGATGTTCTCTGTTGCAAGGGCTTTTAGGAGAAATGTCAACAGGTTGCAGGAAACATTATCTGTGAATGTGAATTAATTATGGGTTGACAGATGTGTTACTAAATGTCTGCAGAGTCTGGGATTTGAGAAAACAATAGAAATCCTCGTCCAATCCTGTTATCTACAACGAATACGTTTCTACATGAAGCAGGACTTTATTTAACATGTGTTAGCAGGCAGTGGTGGACAAAGAACATGTACTCAAGTACTGTACTTAAGTACAACATTTAGGCCACTATATTAGCCAAACTGTAGCCAAATGTTGTACTATTTACTTCACTATAATAAATACAAAATAGATTAGAAAAACAGAATATAAATAAACTAATATATTTGGTTAAGGTTAAGCTATAGTTATTCAATTTAACCCTATTTTCAAAGTGCAACATTGAAGTGGTGAACATATAAATGCATCAATATGTATAATACAATAATTAAAAAAATATAGTGCTTTAATACACAATTCTGCATGATCAACTTTAAGTATATTTTGATAACAATACTTTTTAGTTTTACATTACATGTCACTTGTTAGACGCTTTTATCCAAAGTGACTTACATACTAGTGTACCAGAATGCGTAATTTATATGGTAGTATTTAAAAAAAACAGAGCCCCCTTCTGGGGGTTTAGTTTTCAGCATGTGTGCCTTTTTATGTTATACAGTTCAGCTTTGATTCCATCATATCATTAAACCTCTTTGAAAGCATTCTTTAGTTCTGTGAAGGGATATATGCACTGTACTTCACTTAATTAATATTGTATGCTGAAAAGCGTATATATTACAGCACGATTTTTTGTTGAATAGATTTGAGTAGTTACAAATTTCGTGTCGCGATTTATTGACAAAGGAAAAAAGTGGGTCCCGACCCGAGGCCTGACCAGTTGAGAACCACTGCTTTAAAGTGTTATCAAAGCTGGTAAAGGTGCAGCTAGTTTTAATGACTTTGTATGCAGGGTAGCTTGTGAATTTACTCCAGGTGTAACTAAAGTCTTATTTAAGTGTTTATTATATTTCACATCATTAATCCAAATCTGTAAAGTAACCAAAGATATTAAATAAACGTATTGGAGTAAAAGTACACAATATACATCTGAATTGTGGTAGAGTAGAAGTACAAAACAGCAATACATTTAAGTCCCTCAAAAAGTACAATACTTGAGTAAATGTACTTTACTGTACCAAATGTACTAAAAGCAGCTTAAAGGTGGAGTAGGTCATTTTGGAGAAACCAGCTCGAGTGCGCTAGAATTTGAAAATACAGAGCCGGAAAAAATCTGCCACTTCCTTACAGAGCCCCTCCTCCAGCACATGACCAATGAGGGCACGAGATAAGTTTGTGCACGGATGGAAGGCTGACAGGCAGGTAGGCCATCCAGTTATGTTAGCCGGGCTGGCTCAAATGATTGGTCGTGCTTTTTACAGTACTACGACTTCCACGGATGATATTTTGGTATGGATTTTTTGTGAAAGCACTTAAGATATTCATTGCTATCGGGATGTTAAGAGCATTCCATGGAATATAACAAAAAGTGTATCTCGAGCCGGTTTCTCAAACTTACCTACCCCACCTTTAACAGTGATGTCCTTTTAAACATTATTTTAACTTGACCTTGAAAATTGGGACCAAACTCCTGTGTTTCCGACAAATAGAGTAGCTTGACATTCTGAGATGAAACGTTCTACTCTCAATACACTCACCTTGGGTGTGTCCAGGTGAGGCCCACCTCTGCATGAGGGTTGGCCCCTGCCACCCCATGATCCCTGACATGGAGGGCTGCCCCCTCTGTAAACCTGGCGTGGCTGATCAAGCTGTTCCAACAACTGGAAGACATCACAAGTTAAACACTCATTATTTTAATTTGATGCTAATCATGTGTTAATGAGACTAATCCTCGCAATGATTCAGGTAATTTGCTTAATGGCTCCAGTCCAGATTACAGCAATCAGTCACGTTTGATAAGACGTCTGTTGTGGGGCAGGGGCAAAACTCGGTGGAGGAGCGGAGGACAGGGAACAGGTGAAGGCCAGCAGGCCTCCGAGAGTGTGAAGACATGCAAGTTCACCAACCCTCTCACCTTTGAGCCTTTAATGTGGATGAAGGGGAGAGATTTTTTGATATTACCCACTTAAATTCTTACAATCTAGAATTCAATAGGATAAAGGGAAGCAAGATAGCACTGATTTAATCAGGAATTTAGCCACGTTTACTTTTGAGAAGACAGTTACTAGTATCGAAACAAACTATTTAGACAAGTCGAGCAAAAAAGTAATGTGAATGGAGTCAACAAACAAACCAAGAGTTTAACAAACCTGCGTGTGCTGATCTTACCTGTTAACATAAAAAAGGTAACCAGACTTGACTTAAAGGTAGGCAGGGGCGGACTGGCCATCTTGACGTTCGGGACGAATCCCGATGGGCCGGTATTGAAGTGGGCCGGTCGGACGATGTGGGCCGGCCGGTAACCGGCAGGGCTCGACATTAAATGGCCCGCTGGCCCGGAAGCACCCCGGGCCAGCATAACGTACTTAAGTTTCCACTTGCCCGCTCGGGCCACTAAAAATATTGCTTTAAAAAAAATTGTCCTGTGGTATTGGTATTTTGACTAGCAATTTAGTTAAATTGTTTCGTTTATCAACGCTACAACATAGCGTTCCGTGAGTCGGTTGTCGTTGTTGGGTGAAAAGCGCAGCGCGAGCAGGCTCCTGTGAGCGCGCTCCTTCACTACAGACTATTGCGCCACCTAACCATTCGCCAAAATGTTTTTAATACCAGCGGTAACCGGCCAAGCGCCGGGCAAAAAACAATCTTCAAATAAAAGAAAGTCACCGGAGGAGTTAAAGGAGAGTGACAGGGAGCATGAGAAGAAGAGGGAGAGAAAGTTTCAGCTTAATCGATGTGGTGCGTTCACGCGTCCTAAAAACCTTTTATAATCTATCGATTAGATTTATGATTCGAAAATTATAAAAGTAGGGTAGACATGTGGAGATTATCCGGCTGAACAAAACGTGCATTTATCAAACAGGTTTGTTTTCCACAGACCTTATTTCCAGCTATTTTCCAAAACCCTGTGGAGAAATCCCATTGCTTTTTGTCGAGGGAACCAGCAGCTTACTTCCTGGTTTTAGGACGCGTTACTGGCTGCACCTCTCAATATGATGCCAATATAAACAAGGTCTTCTGTCGGCTCTGTACTGTACATCAATGCCGACCTACCAGTGTGAGAAAAAGTTTTTAGAGAGTACTTGTCCATGGACAAGTGAGTTTGGCAATTTACTTGTCCGAATACATTTTTCACTTGTCCAGAATGGACAACAATTGGGGCCACTGGAATCTTCTTCTTCGTCATCGTATTTTACACTTTCCCACGGTTTTTACGACACCGCTCAACGTAAGTGAGCGGTAAGATTTTACTGCATCACACATAGGGTTGGGTATTGTTTGGATTTTAACGATTCCGGTTCTGCTTTTCGATTCCGGTTATTTTCGGTTCTCGATTCCGGTTCTTTGAGAGGGTAAAAATGAGTCAAACTGGGAGAAAAATATATTTATGAAAACATTAAGTCAAATCTGTATTCCTATTTACAAATCACTTCATACTGTTTAATTTCTTACAGTTATTGAATACAATTATATAAAAATAATCTCTGCATTGTTTAGTTAGTTCCAAGTGGTGCAGTTTGAGAATGTACAATTGGCCCAGTCTCCTCTGATGTTACATTGCAACCTGCCTGTGAGACAGAGTCCAACCACACATGTCCAACACATAGGACATAACCTAATAATAATAATAATACATTATATTTATAGCCTACAGTATAGGCCTATAGCGCTTTTCTACAACTCAAAGACGCTTGCACGCTTGCACATGTCCTGCAATACACATGCTGCAGCTGCCCAGCTGCTCACTGTTTGTAAAAGTAAATAAATAGTATTTTCATTTCAATAATGTACTTTCTATACCCTGCTTCATAAACAATACTGACATCCGTGTGCTCCTCCGAGTCTGGGGGTCCGGGGATGTGAGGACAGCGCGAGGACACAGACAGGGAGGCTGCTTCACTTCATAAAGGAAATGGCGGTCAATATTAACAACACAGGAGCTAAAACGCTTAATAACCTTCATTACGTGTTAGAGAAAGAACATAAGAACATTTGACAAAGATGAGGCTGTCAAACAGGCAGCGGATGCGCTGTGTGTAGAAAGAGAGAGAGACGCTGAGCTGAGATGCACCGTGCATCGATCAGCTGATACGGAGCATAGAGAGAGCTGCAGTCCGCGGGGCTCGGCCTCGCCTCGCCTCCTGTCCTCACAACTCTTATTAATTCCGGTACCGGACAATTGTTATTTGTTTCTACTCGGAACCCAGTTTTGCTTCCCAACCCGGGCACTGTGCTAAACTTCCCACCCCGCTCCGCCCCACCCCCGTCTAACTGTACAGAAAACGGCGAGATGCATTTCCTTAGGAATCTACAAGCAGAACCGAAACTAACACTTCTAAACGAACAATGGCGGACACGTACAATTTGCGAATGAGTTCTGCCTTTTGTAAACTGAATGTATCAATAATTTGTCAATAAATCAGGCCGAAAAACGTCACTTGTCCGCCGGACAAGTCAATTGAAAGATCTACTTGTCCGATATTGTAAATAACACGTCCCGGACGGTGGGACGTGTACTTTTTCGCACACTGCCTACGCTGACAGTGTTTGTACGTGTGTTGGAGGAGGGGCTCTATAAGGAAGTGGCAGATTTTCTCCGGTCGTGTATTTTCAAATTCTAGCGATCTCGAGCCAGTTTCTCAAACTTACATACCCTACCTTTAATGTACAATACGGACAATATAACATTTTGGCCCAACCGTAGTAAGAAGTCCACATGCACAAGTTCTGGTATATATATATATATTAGTGCTGTCAAAATTATCGCGTTAACGGCGGTAATTAATTTTTTTAATTAATTGCGTTAAAATATTTAACGCATTTAACGCATGTGCAGAATGGCCCGCCCCATACATCCCACCAGTGGCAGTGCCAGGGTATGGCTGGGGTAGGCTACACCCATACCAAGAAATGGCTTAGCCCCACCATGAAAAATGATGTTAAAGTAAGCAAACTAAAGTCTGCCAACTCGCGCGGAGTAAATTGCACAGAGAGCAGTTAGTAAGATTGATTTCAGTAGCCACGGTTTTGAAAACTTTTGTCACGTATTGATCGTCTTCTCAATAGAACATCTTTGATAACGGCGTGGTGTTGTTGCAAGAAGTCCCGACGGAGAATACTTTTGCTGTAGTACAGGGGTGCACATAACTGGTACGCAGGTTATGTGCGTAATCTGAAATGCGTACCGTCACTTGTGTCACAAAGCGCATTTGCGTACCGACGTACTTGTGAAGCTTTTCCAGAAGGCGGTTAGATCACCGGACGACAGAGTCGGTCTCCGTGTGCACAGACAGGGCTGCTGTTAACGTCGGTCTGTACAACGGACTTGTGCCAAAACTACGCCAACCGGCTGCGGAGGGAGACTCCCCGCCCCCCTTCACTGGAGAACTGTGCTAAAACAGCTGATCACAACGTTCACGCTCTGTGGTTACGAAGTACTCCACTAGCCGCCGCCCCCCTCTTTCCTGAAGTACTCCCCCGTTGATAGAAATCAACACGTAATGAATTAAGACCCCACGGTTTGATGATTGATAGGTGTGTGGGTTGTCTTTCATTTTGACACGCAGAAAAATGTTATAATAAACATAGATACTGTATGTTAAATGGATATATCCGCCTTCTTTCATTTATCTTTCCATTCCCACAACAATATACATAAAGAAATGGCATATTTTGGACATAGTTCGAATGGTGATTAATCATGATTAATTAATTTTTAAGCTGTGATTAATCTGATTAAAAATTGTAATCGTTTGACAGCCCTAATATAAATATAATATCTATTTACATGAACTGCCCTGTTGGTTATAAAAAAGACACTCAAGTCCAATTGGAAATACAATAGACATAATAGGTTCCATTGCCAATAACTTATTTTCCATCTAAACATTTTAGGTCAGGAGAATTATAATTGAGGGTTATATTCTAAATATAATTGAATTTAAGTTTAAATGTCTATTGCCATGTCTTGTTATCAAACTGTTGATAGGTTGCCTTAACCCTACAACGGCTGGCATACTGTCACATTTTATATTAAGCCTATTTTTACCAAAATGTGAATAAAACATTGACACATAGTATCTTGCATACATTTTACTAACACAACTTCTCTGCTCAGGCATAGAACAGAACTGAAATCAGTAATAATCTAAATGCTTAGTTTAATGAATAGGTAATGCCAAGATGCAATGTGCAAATTAGCTACTGTATACACTATACAAGGTAACTGCATTTAAGAAAAGATACAGTGCCTTCTTTTTATTCACACATAGCCATAGCACTTCTTATGTGGTGCTGGAAGGTATATTAGCCAGATAACTAGCTTCCACTGCAGAAGCAACAGGCTAGCTAAGCTAGTTTGAAGCTGAGCTATATTAGCCAAACAAACACAAAATGTAGGTAAGCTAGTCTAAAAAACGTTGAAGTTGAATATTATTTTTTTGCTGGCCATGAAATTAGCTTTAAAATATAGGTAATTTCCTGTCTTACCTTATGAGTTTCTCCACCAGGCTGTAGTTTCATGCATCACTTCAGATAAGTTTGCAGTGTGGTCTTAGCCTCCAGATAGTTTTAGCTATCAACTGAAGTTTGGCTAGCAGCATGGCTAGAAGAGGGGGCGGGACTTTATTCATTTAACTGGGGCGACTTCCTGAAATATAAACAGTATGAGCCAATTTAAACCAAAATGATATGATTCTTATGACTGTATATGTTCTTAATGCAATTTATTTAACTGGTAAAGAGGCAATTTTCAACAATTCAGCTTTTAAAATGTTTATTTAGGAGTGTTTCTTTGATTGACAGGTTGCACATCCAATGACAGTTTGCAGTGGTTGATTCCTGTTTAATTGACAGTGCTCTTAGCCAATGACAGTTCATAGGTTCATACTGTAGGACAGTTTTTTTTGTTGGATCAATTATAGTGGCTGCTGGTCTTTGAGGTCCACACAAAACATCACAAAAATGTATGCTAATTTATTCTATAATATAAATGGAAAAACAAACAAAGAAAAAATAGATAAAAATGAAAAAGTAAGAACCTTAAGGCCTCTTATAAATACAGATGAACCCATGGTGCAAAGACAGTCCATCCTGTGAGGAGTAGTGAAGGACTGAGCTCTCTTTTTGACTCAGATCAAGCAGAAGAAGCTACGCCCCTGACAAATCGCTACAGCATAATGACCTGTGAGAGCTAACAAATATAAATCGTTTTCTCTTGCATTTTTACTGTCATCAAAACAAATGCTCATTAGCCTTTTATGAGGGATTGTGTGAATAATAAATATATCCTAATTACCCTCTATCACAAATGCAAATGTGGGAATTAAAAGCAACGGGTAGTAAAACAATAGAGCTTGCATCCCGGCCTAATGTTATATGTACAGTTATGAGTTATTGAGCAATTAATGGTTTAAATAAATGTTTGTGTCCAGTTGCTTTACTATCTATACATTATTGTATTCAGTGATTTATCTTTAATCCATCCTGTTCCCACTGAATTAAAACAATTTTCCTGTTTTAATTATTCAAAAATGTTATTCTCTTTCTAGCAGTTCTTCATAAAATGATTATTAAAGCATTTGCTATTGCTTTGACCTTCGACCATCTGACTATTTATAGACAAATGTTGTTAGTTTGGCAATTCATTAAGAAATGATGTGCTTCAACCCCGCATTTGTATTTTCTTTATGATATTAGGACTATCCTCATCCTTCATATTAACCTTAGTGATTTGCATATTGTTCACAAAACAAACAAACAAACAGCAGTACAGCATTATAACGGAGGAAGCTTTAAAACAATGGCACTTAGTCAAATCGCCATCACAGTCACATATCTACGAAGCGCCCTTGTCACCTAAATCAGAGGATAACCTATATTTTACACACTAATCTGAGCTAAAGCATGTCAGATGCCTATACAGGGGGCCCGATCCATTGTTCAGGCTGAGGGCTTATCCATGTTTCACATGCTGAGTGACAATGGACTTATGAGTCAGCCCAGTTGGCATCTGCAGGCCTGATTCAGACCGCAAAGTTACCAGGTTCTTTTCAATGGCAATTAATCTGGTGCATGTGTTAATGCACCCACACCTTCTGTTGATGCATCGTCACACACACACACACACACACACACACACACACACACACACACACCACACACACACACACACACACACACACACACACACACACACAGAACAAAAATATAAATGCAACACTTTTGTTTTTGCTCCCATTTTTCATGAGATGAACTCAAAGATCTAAAACATTTTCTATATACACAAAATAACCATTTCTCTCAAATATTGTTCACAAATCTGAAAAAATCTGTGATAGTGAGCACTTCTCCTTTGCCGAGATAATCCATCCCACCTCACAGGTGTGGCATATCAAGATGCTGATTAGACAGCATGATTATTGCACAAGTGTGCCTTAGGCTGGCCACAATAAAAGGCCACTCTGAAACGTGCAGTTTTGCTTTATTGGGGAGGTTTGGGGGGGTCCGAAAACCAGTCAGTATCTGGTGTGAACACCATTTGCAACACATCTCCTTCGCATAGAGTTGATCAGGTTGTTGATTGTGGCCTGTGGAATGTTGGTCCACTCCTCTTCAATATTGGCAGGAACTGGAACACGCTGTCGTATACGCCGATCCAGAGCATCCCAAACATGCTCAATGGGTGACATGTCCGGTGAGTATGCTGGCCATGCAAGAACTGGGATGTTTTCAGCCTCCAGGAATTGTGTACAGATCCTTGCAACATGGGGCCGTGCATTATCATGCTGCAACATGAGGTGATGGTCGTGGATGAATGGCACAACAATGGGCCTCAGGATCTCGTCACGGTATCTCTGTGCATTCACAATGCCATCAATAAAATGCACCTGTGTTCATCGTCCATAACATACGCCTGCCCATACCATAACCCCACCACCACCATGGGCCACCGATGAGGACGACGAGCATGCAGATGAGCTTCCCTGAGATGGTTTCTGACAGTTTGTGCAGAAATTCTTTGGTTATGCAAACCGATTGTTGCAGCAGCTGTCCGAGTGGCTGGTCTCAGACGATTTTGGAGGTGAACATGCTGGATGTGCTGGTCCTGGGCTGGTGTGGTTACACGTCGTCTGCAGTTGTGAGGCTGGTTGAATGTACTGCCAAATTCTCTGAAACGCCTTTGGAGACGGCTTATGGTAGGGAAATGAACATTCAATTCACGGGCAACAGCTCTGGTGGACATTCCTGCTGTCAGCATGCCAATTGCACGCTCCCTCAAAACTTGCGACATCTGTGGCATTGTGCTGTGTGATAAAACTAAACATTTCAGAGTGGCCTTTTATTGTGGCCAGCCTAAGGCACACCTGTGCAATAATCATGCTGTCTAATCAGCATCTTGATATGCCACACCTGTGAGGTGGGATGGATTATCTCGGCAAAGGAGAAGTGCTCACTATCACAGATTTTTACAGATTTGTGAACAATATTTGAGAGAAATGGTTATTTTGTGTATATAGAAAATATTTTAGATCTTTGAGTTCATCTCATGCAAAATGGGAGCAAAAACAAAAGTGTTGCATTTATATTTTTGTTCTGTGTATAATGCAAACCCATTTAATGGGAGCCTCAAACATATATTTAGACATGCACAACATAAAACAAAGCAGTCATTGTTTCAACTCAATTGGTTATGGAACCATGTATTAGATATGAAGGTAATTGTCTTTGTAGTCACAGAAAGGTAAAGTGTCACACACTGTGACACAGGGTGAAAGTAGATACCAAAATCACCTGCTTTACTTACAAAATCAAAAATGTTCTGCATTATCTTGTACCAACTTAAATATGTATTTCAATTCAATTCAAAACCTTTATTTATCCAGGTAAAATCCCATTGAGATCAATGATCTCCTTTTCAAAGGAAACCTGCAGGATGACCAAAACCAAGAGTTTGTGTTTTAGAGAAAATTCAAGAATATGTCTGACACTGTTTAGCATTGTTGTCGAAGTCTTATAATGTATTTAAAATAAAAGATGCTGAACGTTTGTGAAAGTGAAACCTCTTTGATGCAGGTGATAAATGATGGTGCTGTAAAGTACTTTAGATAAAAGCTGATCAAATTCCCCCATGGCTGGAGATGAGGGGGTATGTGACACTGACCCCCACTGTCAGAGATTAAGCTTTGTCCTACAACAGAAAGCCCTTTCACTTACACTCATTTTATATGAGGCTTATAGAAAGGTAGCTCACCAATGCGACATTCATTTCTGTTATTGTTTGCCAGTCAGCTGCATGTGGATTTACCAGCTCAACTCTAACTGTGTGTGGATTAGATATGCCTGATCCATCGGATGGATTATTATTATTATTGCGTCCCAATATCACTTGAGTTGTCACACCCCAATACTTTAGGATACATTACATATTGGTACATTATTTATATAATGGGCAGACACAATTCCATTGATATAATGACATATGTGGCACCTTTAGACATATACTGCATTCTGCATTAATTATGCACTTTTTCATTAATTTAGTCTGTAAAAAGATTAATGGAATTCTGTGGCCCTAGGGGAGATATCTAAAGTCTGAAAGAATACTTCTATAGGTCCTATTGTGAATTATGGACAGAGGACAACTATTTTCTAAATGTGCTCCTCATCTAAGGCTCCAGACAAACCATCCACCTCTGCTTGTTAGGCATACACATCTACTGTATCTCTTTTCATATCACCATTCAAACATATAGGAAAACAGTTTAAGAAACCCCACACAACTCTTTATTTGACTTTATTTGCATACAACATTCAAAGTTCTTTTTGTCATAGTGTTGAAAGTTAAAAACATAGAAGCACTTGAGCATGTTAGGGCATTATTTGTAAAATGCTAAATAAAAACTGTAGCTGTGATTTTCATTTTGTCACAATCATATTATTTCCGTGAACGGGCAAATGTTGTGTCATGTTAAAAGTTGCGGCCATTGTGTGACAGCATTTTCTCCTTTCCTTTTGTAAAGGATGGTCCAGTGGCTATGGAGATGATAAAGGAAAACTGAAGCTTCTTTATGCCACTTATGGCGCATTTCCACTACAGCGCGGTTTAAGCGTGCCGTGCACGCCCCGTTTTTGGTTGCGTTTCCACTTGGCGTAGTACCGGCTAGCGGGTACTATTTCACAGTTTGTCTGGCCCCATAAAATCGAGGTTCTTAGCGGGCCAACAACCAGGCTGAGTATGTTAAACTAGAGAGAGAGAGAAACGCTGGCAAGGGGGCTACAACTACAACAAAATGAACATATTTGATTGAGTGATTTAATTGTAATACACGTTTCAAAATGATGCCGAAGTAACAACATAATGATACCGGTTAGTAAAAACCATGAATTAATGCTTTGACAAGTCTGCAGACAGACGGCAGGCGAAAAACCTTTTAAAATGGTTGTTTTCTGAATGGAGATCGGCCAAGCTAATGCAGTATATGCTCCGACCGTCCACACTCACAACAACGGCCTATACAGACATAAATAAACCAGCGACTGTATTCGCCATGACACAGGCAGTCTGTGGTTTGTACTTGTTTAACTTTTGTCTAGTTTATGAACAGATATGAGGAGCTGTGAGCTTGAGTGCTAACAGCTAACGGCTGATGTTGTTTTTCTGTGGTTCTCATTGAAGATGACGTCACGGCTCCGCCTACACTGTGTTACTATAGTTACTGCCACAGCTACTAAACTGTGATGGAAACGCAGCATAAAGTGAGCCTGTCCTAACAAGGCCTAACAAGGCCTAACTATACCGTACTAAGCTGAGCGAGGCCCTGCAATGGAAATGCGCCATTAGATACTTTTACTATAGGAACCTTCCTTGGCACAATTGACAACAACACTTTTTTTTCGGATTTGCATGTTCAGTGTAATGCAAGGATAGTTCAGGACAAGTCTGATGTTTTGATTCTGTTGTAAGAATCTAACAATGAGTCATATTAACTCTTGGTCAATTCAAACTAAGTTTTATACATTTTTAGCACATTTTAACAGAAAAAAGCAAACAAACATTTGGTTTTAACCAAAAAGAGCTCGTGAAAAACGAGATAATCTTTCCCCAACAGTCATTGCCAAAATCAAACTGAATATAGACTTCATGATGGTTGGTTACCTTTGGAGGCACAGAACTAACATCCCAGCTGTAGTTAACACAACACGCTGAGAGGCAGAAAAACATTCCCATTGGAAAAGATTATCTTGTTGTGAATGAGACACACAGCTCCCTTCACAGGTCTCCGCAGGAAATGTTCTGCAGCGTCTATGATCACTGGCCTGATTAATAGGGGGCTGAATTGGAAATTTAATTGGATGTGGTTACAATTATAAAGCCATTCTCTCCCCGGAGCCGAAACTCTGACTGTCGGATGGCGCCGAGGGGGGGAAATATATCAGCGGGGGAAACATGTTCTGTCACGCAATAGCCACGTTATTCCAATAGAGAGGTGTGAGGTGGATCAGATCAATGTTGCCCACAATGGAATAGTTTCAATACCCAGACTGCTCTCATGAAGACCAATTAATCGCATCAGTTACACCACAGGCAGGTTTTACCACAGGTGCATTTTTTGGTTGTCTAGTCCGAAAATTCTCTCTTTTCTACCCCTTTTTATTTATTTATTGTATGTATCCATAGGGCACACGGTGCTCTTTTTCCAGCACTGTTAAACACACCACACTTGGGAGCTGCATAGTGCAACATATAGTTTTATAGTGAGCCACTGAGCAGCTCCATTGGAGCAGTATAATATGCTGTGCTCACTGGAATCCAATATGCTAAGCAGGGCTTGTGCAAACATGCATGTTCTCTCCCTCAACATTTCTTCTAGGCGACTGTAGTTGATCCATCCACAAAAATGTTCCAACCGATAAACCCTCTCAGAAATCACTTCCTCACATGCCCCTTCTCTGCAGTTGCAACTCCCCCAAGGCCTCCGGAGGTTGAGAGAGCCCTCTTTTGGTGGGAGGCAGTACTACATCATCACTCTACCACCAGGGTCAGATCTCATCAGTGAAATGAAAATGGCTCTGTCACAACCCAGGGATCATTGTACACAGTTCTGGCACAACCATGCGTGCTGTTAGACCAGCGTACATTAGCATCCCTGACATATATAATATCTGTGTCATGCTTCTATTCCCTCTCAAATCTAAAACACGTAAAGGGGATACATATGAAGCTTTTAAGCTGCTTTTAGCAGTCTGAAGCAGCCACCACAGATACAAATTGAGCAATTATTAGATTGAGGCGAAGAAGCACTAATCGTTCACTGTGTTGGTCTGGATCTCTAGCTTATATTGTATTAAACTCTAGAAATTAAAATAACCTCAAGGAAATTGTCAACTTTTTTCATTTTATCTTGCTTTGATAATTATTTTAAGTGTCAAGTAAGAAGTACCAAAATCCTGCTGTATTTAAAGCTGACGGAACTCATTTTTTTCTTTTTTTTGCCAAAAGATTGTGTAATGTACATACAGTGTCTACAAATATTCCCATCACATGTCCTCAAATTACAGGTCCTCCAGCTCTTGTTGAACAGGGAGTCAGTTCTTAATAATAAGCTAACTGAAATAATTATGTTTTTACTTGAGAAAGTACCCAAATTGTGGATAATTTCCTGCCCATCAACCATCTGCCTAATTTAAAAATAATGTCCATACTCATTTTATATGGCACCAAATTGTACCTTAGTGTACAGCTAATATAAATCCTCTGCAGAATCATCATACAATTTTTCATTAACACTATTGGAAAAACTCTAGAGCTATATGAGATCAATTATTCTGGTTCTGAATGTAATAGTTTAGACTATTTAGCGATATTTATTAGAAACAATTATTCTATTATTTTATTAACTTCTTATATTCTTATTTGTATGGCAGGGGCAGGCCCTCCATATGGGAATAGACAAGCCTCATGTCAGTCTGCACAACATGAGGCTGAAGCAACAGTGTGAGTGTGTGTGTGCTGCAGTGTTGACATCCATATGGATGCATGTGTGCACAGAGAGTATAGTGTGCACATACATTATCAAGTGACTCCTCTGACCGGGCTCATGGCTAGTTGATCATGTGTGTTTATCTCTCTCTTTCTCTCTGGATTACCCTCTGTACTCTCTCTTCTGTACTCAATGAATGTCTCTGTCTCTCCCCTCCCTCTTCTCCCTCCCCTCGCTAACCCCCCCAACTCTCTGTTGACATGCCAAGCTGATAAAGAGAGCGTTTCATTTCATGCCCGGCATCAGCATCATGGCTACTCTGCATGAGCTGTTCGTTCGTCAGAGCGTAGGACAAGAGAGGAAGATCCTCAAGCAGCCAGAGCGGGCAACATATAAAGTGTTACATTTTAAAAAGACAGAGAGAGAAAGAGAATGAGCAGCAACCAATATAGGTGTGCGTCAAAAAGTAATGTCCGATTTAGGTGACTTGTATTAGAGCAGGTCACCATCTGCAAGCCTAGATAAAGCAAAGGGGATAGGGGCGGGGGGGGGGGGGGGGGGGGGGGGGGGGGGGGGGGTGTGACTGTGGAAGATTATGCTCCAAAACAAACAAACTCATTAGCATATGCTAATGCTAGCTAAATAGCAGACAAAGCTAAATGTAATGTATGTCCTAAAATTACTTTCATTTGGGTCTCTTCATGCTGCTGTATATTCTGAATTGTAGTTTTGCTTTTTTCTTTAGAACTATTTGTTTGAGCAGTTTGTTTCCCTCAGATGTTATAGCCTCCATGCTTGGTATAATCTGAAGTCTTTCAAATGTCTTAATTTTGAAGTTTCAGCATTTCTCATGGCAACTAATCTGGCCTCCATTAGTAAAAAGAAACAAAAGAAAAAAACTATAAGTGACAGTGTCAAACAACCTTTTAAAATAGACTTATTTAAAATACGGAACTAGGATTTTTGCTTATTGCCCTAACCCAAACATTTTTTCTCCTAGGAAGCATAAACACAATTCAAACGTGTATTTTTCACAAAACAATATCTCTCGAGTCAGAGTGCAGCAGCGGCTGAGCAACGCTGCATTAAAAAGTCAGACCTTTGCAGTCGCTCCATTGTTCAGCTAATCAGAGTGGGTATGTTGTTCTCAGAGCTAATGTCACCTTGCTATGAAGGCACATATTGCGCAGTGTGAGAGCAACTGATTTTCAGCCCACACAAACAAAACAGATGTTGTGGGTGTCAGGGGTCGGTGTGCAAGCTGCACAGGCCTTAATCAACTATTTAAACAGCTGAGAGCTAATGACGTCATTACAAACACAGATTAACAGGCACTTTCAGCTCCCTCTGGTGCGACTGCACACATTTTCATGTTAATTCATTTCATTATTATTGTAGTATTATTTTAACTGGTGCTATGCTAACAGTGTGTTCACTTATTCTTATAGCAAGTTTAAGTTTACGTTGGTTTTATAGTGCGTCATGTCTGTTGTGTGAGTTCTTATTCAAGTGTGTTAATCATATTGTGATTTGTCAGCAATCTTTAATTAGGTCACCAGGTCAAATCCCTTCACATCCATTTTTAAAATCTTAAAATCTTTGTTGAAATGCTAAAAAAAGAAAAGAAAAGCAAGCCAAAGTAATGTATTGTAAATGTTTCGGTTTCTTATACAAATATTCTGTTTACATGCCACTGTATTTTATATTGCAGTGTATTGTCTTATCTTGCTTATTGTTAATACATCCATTGTATCAATTACCAATACCATAGGTACCAAAAGCACTGATATAAACTTTACAACCTTCATATTTCGATATAACACTACCTGTCACTTAAAAAGTTAAGTAACGTAAGTTTAAGAAGCATAAAAACTAGCTGATGTTAGCTGGCTATGCTAGTGCTGTTATCAAACTAATGTACCTCAGTGTAAGTTCAATCAGGAAGACAATATCATCGGGTGTCACACGTTACGCCCCGGCTAGCCAATCATCGCACCTGCTAACCCCTTTAAATCTGCTCTCCCCTCCCTGTCAGTTGTCATTTCAGGTGTCAACGCACAACCCTCCTCCACCCCTTCGCCTCCTGTCTCCTAATACAGGGCCAAGCTAAAACCTTCTCCCTTCAGATCGGACCGAACTACTATCACCACCACCAGTGTCTAGACCCCGGGGGGGTTCATCAGAGCGGTTCTTTCCCTCCTGAATGATCATCCTGCAAACCCGGGGCCTAATCGCCAACACATCATTACAGTTACTTGTTGTAATACGTCAATCACTATTCCCGCATATCATGTGTCCCGATAATAAACATGTACTCATACATCACGTCTCTCCTGATTGAAATATTAATGTAAGCACAAAAGCAAGAGGAAAAATAGCAAAAAGTTTAAGCTAATAACTTCAACGCAAGCAAACTCATAAGGTGCTTTTTTTGGTGCTGGATGTTGTATGACCTAATTTGATATGTCCAGCTCCAGCCTGTATTTCTGCAGCCAGACATTTCTTTTAACAGAAACTGTGACTGCTTTCTGTGTGGATCAGGTAAGACAGTCTCTGTTAAAACTCATCACCCTCAGGATGCTCGTACACCACAGCATATGCACCTTCTTTTCATGTTGCTGCTTAATCTTTCATTGTAATTGCGCCCTCTTTTTCCTTAAAGCATGGAGCTCTGATCCAGACTGATTGGTGCTTACACAGCACACATGTACAGCAGGTTGTGTTTACCTAAAAATCCCTGCGCAAACGTTCAGACAATTAAAGAACACATCGAGGAGAAGGACAGACAGACAGACAGACAGACAGACAGACAGACAGACAGACAGACAGACAGACAGACAGACAGACAGACAGACAGACAGACAGACAGACAGACAGACAGACAGACATTCCACTGTGTGTTCCCAGAGCCTCCCATTGGCTGCTATAACAGTAATGGCATCGACTTCCAGTCCCATTAAATGACAGAACACTGTGGCGGTGGGAGAAGGATATATCAAAGAAGTGAGACGGACAGATCGAGAGGAAGGGAGAGGGAAACAGAGCCTGGGGTTGTTTCAGTCAGTTTGTCAGAGAAACTTAACGGCCACCAGAGCTCCAACCTGCGTCACTTTGAATTCCTGGTCTCAACACATGATATCTCCCCCCTCCCTCAAATGCCCCTCCACCCTGTCCTGTCTGCTTGGAGATAGAAGATAGATGCCCTTGCTGTGAAGTAAGGCCTTGGCAAATGATTGATTCCCTCCTAATTCTTTCAAATAGGATGTATGAGCATGGTGGAGGGTGGAGGGGACTGATTGGTGGTGGATCTGATGGGTGTGGTTATACAGTAGAAGAAGAAAAGGGGCGAGGGACAATAAGTAGGCCACCCTGTGTCAGGTAAACTTTGGGCGTGTAGCTAACTGGAAGTGTCAGGGTGGCTAAATGTTGAGCTGTCGCTGTTGAACAATGGGGTTTAAGATATGGCCTTAAAATCTAATGCTAGCATCACATCGGAGAGACATGAAGAGGGGGCGGATTTGATAAACTCATGATCTATTTTGACTTTTGATTTTAATGTCACAATTCGGTTAGCCATACCAGAGTTCAATTATGGAGTCTTGATTTCTAAATATGAACAGATAATGGTTTTTATGCCATGACAACTATGATTTGAATTTTCTTTTTAAAGATCTGCTTCATAGTATCAAATATAAAACAACTGGCATATGGGAACCGAATTAAGGCCATATTGTCAAATGAATATGTTATACTACTACTACTACTACTACTACTACTGCTGCTGCTGCTGCTGCTGCTACTACTACTACTACTACTACTACTGCTGCTGCTGCTGCTGCTGCTACTACTACTACTACTACTACTACTACTACTACTACTACTACTACTACTACTACTACTACCACCACCACCACCACTACTACTACTACTACTACTATGACTACTACTTCTACTACTTATAACAATAAGATGCTTCTGGTCGCTACCATGTATCAATTTTGAGGTGTTTCATTTTATAAGTAAGCAGCGCAGTAGAAAATAAAAAATACCGGGATAATTGTTTATCTGGTTCATTTAGATTGATTATCTATTTAGAATCACAAGTGTGCCATCTTTAATTTGACATTGTGTTCATTTAAACCTGTTTCCTGCAGCGTAAGGGTAAGGATCAGGGTTAGGGTTAGATTGCTGACAAATAAGCCAGTAGCAAATCTTTCTGGCCAATGTCAAAGTGTGGTAGCGGTTGTTGGTAGCAGCTAACATTAAGTTTGAATTACTGAAGGAAGAAATATGTTGATTTAACAGTTCTTTCTGTAAGTCTGCCTTCTACTACCAATAAGCTACTGTATACCAGTGTCTATTTCATCTAAACAATTAACCATTTATTTCTAAGATGTGTTTATTTCCATTGTTCTGTGTCTGTCTCTCATTCAGGGATATGATGTATTCTTGATTAATCTTGCATGCAAATCTCCAATTGGATCTGCTGAGCACAATCATTGATATATTGGTGTGGGCTGCAATTCAGAGGTCTGGACCCAGCTTTCAGAGGAACTTACGAACTGCTGCCAAAATGGCTGAGGTGGCTAAATAACAACATTATTAAAAAAAAAGGCTAGAATAAAGGGGTTATTGGTATGGGGTGGATGTTATTCAAAAAACATATATATTATAAATATTATTCTGTTTCTAAATAACTTCTTAAGCTACAAATCAGGCAAGCATGTTAATTTAACATCACACAAAAGCATCACACAAAAGCCCTGCAACAGAGCATCGACTTGCAACACTATTTTATTATTCATTGCCATAACTACACTGTAGCTACTGTGCATTATGACAATAAAACCCTTGAATCTTGACTAATTAAATAGCTTCATTTAGTCACTAACACGCACGCACACAAACACGCACACACACACACACACACCTGCCAGATGTTTATTGGACACAGATTGCTGCAGTATACTCACGCTAAGATCACCCAATTGCGTTAAAACACAGTGTCTGATTAAAACCAAATAAACAAAACAGGTGACCAAGTGATCTACATGATGTAAATATATGAAAAGGCTGAGGGATAAAGGCAAACAGAACTAACACCACTGTGATGCAGAAAATGGTAATTTTCATCAATCATAAAATAAAAAATACATACGTTCCAAGAGCTCAGTGTCTTAAATAGCTTTTTTATATTCAGTCAAAAAGCATAAATATTAAATGTACACTGCTAAACAATAGAAACATACAAATTCCTCATAATTGAGAGTTTAGAACCAAAGCGTTGTTGATATATTACTAAACGAATAATCTACACCCAAACCAATTGGTTAATAAATCCTTTCCATCATTTCATTGTCACAATATTTGTATGTTCGTTTTCCTTCCAGCACAGAGTCTCTCGTTGTTCTAATAAGTCATGTAAACGTTTGGGACAAACAACAGTGATCCAGGGCTGGTCTACAGAGACTGGGCATCTGCCTTCGTTAATCAACGGCCCCTTCCCCCTCTCTGAGTACGAATCGGAATAATGAGTCAATTAATGTGCTGAAACGTCAATGAGAGATAGCAGAGAGAGAGGGGAGGGGGAACTGGAAAAGACAAGAGAGACAGGACGCCATGTGAAAAGGAAGGGATTGAAAGGCAATACCGAAGAAAAAGGGTGTTGTGTCGATAATTGACTGTCCTGTGTGTGTGTGTGTGTGTGTGTGTGTGTGTGTGTGTGTGTGTTTGTGGCAGCCAGCAGTTGTTTGCAGTGCACTGCTTTGTTTCTTCTTTTAAATCACATCCACAGAGCCCCAGCACAGCGTCCATGCATGACTGATAGTCACGGCTGACACCCGCCTCCCCTGGCCTGTCTGTCTTAAGTGAGGAAGCCCCGGGTTTAATTGCAAAGGGCACATTGGAAATGAATCATGAGAGAAACGAGAGAGAGGGGTAGAGAGAGAAAGAGTGTGTATCAGTGACACTAAAGTGGTTTACTTTTAGTAAAACAGTTCTCTAGTTTATTTTCGCTCATCATGCATTTTTCTCATTTTGTGAAGCATAATGTCTCAGAAGACTCAAAGGATTCATGGTTGATTGACATACATATTTTTAAATGTTGAAAATTGATTTTTGCTTGATCTGTATCCATACTGCACTAGCACTCAACATGGTTCATTTGTGAATATGGCTATTGTTTTGATTTGTTCTTAAATGTTTGTGTTAACTGATCACTTTGTCCTCCTGCAAAGTTACAATTACAAGCTAACAACACTTTTAGTGCTTGAGTCATTATTGTGCTGCATGTACTATACAAGCAGGGGTGGGACCGGCCTACTCCTGGAGCTTTTAATACAATCAGTGATTTTATTCCTGAACGGGATTATGGAAGCATAATTCATTCACCAAAAAAAGTATTACTTAAAGGGGCCATGTTATTCTCATTTTCAGGTTCACATTTGTATTATGTGCCTCTCCTGTGACATGTGTACATGCTTTAATGTTCAAAAAGCTCTCTTCTCATACTGCCTGTGCTGCAGCACCTCTTTTCACCCTCTGTCTGAAACCAGAGCTCAGTCTGCTCTGATTGGTTAGCTGGCCAGCTCTGTTGTGATTGGTCAACCGCTAAGAGATGTCCCGCCCCTGAGCCTATCACGTAAAATGTGTTGGGGTGCTAGCCAATTGAAGTACAAGTGTTACGTAGTGATGTCACAATGGAAGTAAAGAAAGGAGTCCAATGGAGGCGTTTCAGGGGGAACCCACAAAGCATATCAAGGCCTCTTTAAATGACATCTCAGATGATCACAAACAAACCAGACCTAATGTATCATTATTGTGCTACATTTGCTGTACCGGCCTTCTACTGGAGCTTTTAATATAATCAGTAATATTATCCCTGAACACGAAAATTAAAGCGTAATTCATTCACAAATTAACAAGATTATTATCTCAAATCCCAAGAGGAGTTCTAAAGAGCTCGATACCACTATTGAAGATTTACACACAGTATTACCTAAAACATACATTTAAACACTGGACTTGTACAAGTGCTGTATTTCAGTCTTTAGTGATTTCCTGCTGATTCCCTCCAATTTTAATCAGTCGCCTTCTCAGCAGTGACACATTTTGATGAGATTCTTCTGATTTAGTTCATTATTCGATGTGACCATGGAGCAAGCGGAAATGAGCTACTAATTGGTCATTTCTGACACATTTAAACAAGGTGACCAGTCAATATGGTAATATAAATGTGATGGGTCAAACCAAGACAACAGGCAGTAGTGAGAACCCCGTTTGTAACACTCACCAGCTTGTCTTTCTTACAGTTCTTTCCCAGTGTCAACCAATTTGTAATCCTAACGCTAAAGCTTAGATACAATCACAATGACATTATTAGGGTTCTTTTCTCATGATTGGTAAACTGGCCTATACAGTAAAAGAGCAAACAAGCTTTGAGCAGCTCATTCAATGGCCTTTACCGGGTGTTATAGCTACCATTATAATGCTTCAGTCAGAGCAAGCTGCACTTACCCACACATTGGCAAACATGTCACCGTAAATGCTGTGAAATAGAACAGAACAGAACATGGTTCAAATCAATGAAATCAGTCAATACTTCACTTGTGAATGTCCAAAGTTTTTATGTGTCATAAAAAAAGCGTTTGCAAACAAGTGACCCAAATGAATAACTAAATGTCATCACGCCGACACGAGTCCGCCTTAAGACAATGGTGTTGATTCGATGCTGTGACTGTGATGTCGTTTTTTTTTATAGCCTACCGTTAGCTTTTCATTTCTGCCAATTGCATTACACTTCAAAATGCACAAGGTGTCATCTGGAGATGATCCTGCTGAACAAAACGTCAATGATGCTGTAATATACCGAAATCCAATTGGGAAATCCCATTGCTTTTTGTCAAAGGAGGTCTTGCGAGCTGACTTCCGGGTCGGCCTAAGAAATACGTCATTACTGCACCCTTCTATACAACTGAGCTGTCAGCTATCAAATGAGCTGATAATATTCCAAGCGGATGTCAAAGTTGCGCTCTTTAACCTGGGAAAAATCTGTTGGGTTGTGAGAAAATCTGCATGCCCACAGTAGCGTACACATGGGGCATTAAGAGGCGATGTTATTACAAATTGGATGTAAGTGTAATTACCCCTGTTGCTAATTGTCCCTCGTGAACGTGGCACTGCCCATGCTATTACAATGCGCAGGCACTTCAAGCTCGCTGATCAATTATTTCCACTCTTGAATAATTAATAACTGCTTAATTGTCCACATTGCTGGCGAAGAGTCAGGGAACTCATTTACATTGTCGGTGGCAGCGTGAGCTCTGCAGGACAATTCTTTATTCATATTCTTGTTGAGCATGATGTTTATCTGAGAGACGCTGTTTCTCATTTCAACGAAACACACAAATGGAAATCACAGAGTGTAGACATGGTTATAATCCACAGCCACAGTGACCTGGGCGATCAATTATTTAAAGCCATTTGCCTTTGAATCAGTCACTGACACACTGCACCGGCGACAGGGGCATGTACAGCTACTAGCAGAACACCAGGGGGTCCGGGCCCCAGTGGAGCTTCAGGTTCAGTTGCCTGCACACTTACTCTCTGGCTGTCACTAGGAGTCACCGACGACCTTTAATGCTCCCCACCCCCTCGACCACTTTCTGAAGCTAAAGTAAATTAGCTTGTGTCCCTGTGGAGCTCCTTTACAAGGCGAGGGTCTTTTAAGATACAGCATATCGCATGAACGCGTGATTGTAAAATGGAAGTAAAGTCGCTGTAGCGTTCAGAGCGAATCAGGAAGAACAGGCAGGCGGGAGGTGATAGCAACAACACCGCGGGGTACAGGATAATGACTGGTTACGCGTGGGAGGCACCTGAATGAGTGTTTACAGCACTGAATATCACCATACAGACAGGTGAGAGACTCAAGAAAAAAGTGAACAAATGCTGATGTCTCCATTCATAACGAATATGAAAAGGATAGGAATCAGGCTCTGGCCTTCAGAAATACCAATACTCAATTCAAGACCAATGCGCTCCAGATTGTTTGTTGCACCATAAATACATGGCAGGTGATTGGATGAAGCATCTGTCTATCAGATCTGTATCTGTATTTCAGATGTTCTGACTTTGACTAATCAGATCTACGACGGCTGACGGTTAACTGCCATTCTTTGCCACCTAACTGACACCCATAGCTGCCAGTAGCTACTCAAATTGTGCTCAAATTGGATTTTGGTTTGATATTGTGATCACACAGTTCTCCTGAAAATCGTGTGAAGTCATAATAATCCAGCTGCCGTTTAAGAGAGGCTGTCCATCCCTCCAGTAGAGTTTCAGATGATTGACTGTGGTGAACATATATGAATGTTAATTTTTTTTTTTTACTGTATGCAAAATTCTTCATATTATTGTGTCTTTTAGAAAAACAATCCCTTTGATATTATAATTATACATTATTTGCTGTGACATATTCAACCCATTGCCAGAATGATTTCTACATCAGCATCAGTAGTTCTGAAAGATGATGCACTATATTTGAAGTGTTCTTGAAATAGATGGAAGAGGTTGAGTAGCGCCTTGTCCTCTGGGCATTAAATCAAATACGTTCATTTCACTTGCTACAATTTTGTAATTAAAAAACGCTATTACTTTCGGCCAACAATTCCAAAGTCTGTTGAAACTAGAGCCATGCACAAGGAGTGATGATACCTTATTTAACTGAAAGAACTCCTTAAATAGCACTGTGTTGCATTGCTGTTGCCATTCACAAACACTTAATAGAGCCATTCTCTTGTTTCGGACAATATATTTCATCAGTACACTGAACCTGTCCAGTGTAGTTTATTTAAAAGAAACATGAAAACTGCATTTTCGATACCTGGAGAGAAGCTCCGTGTCAGGCAAATGTCACTGAGCATGCTCAGCAACAATGTGCTACTGGATTCAACTCATAGGCTTTAAAAAAACACATTAATATTCAACATAAATAAACACAGTGACTTTCAACACAACACCTATTTATAAGTCTGGTGTTGGTATTGTTATGGGATTTGTAGATAAAATAATATCAGTTTATCCTTAAACTGTGTGTAAAAAATACTGCTTTATTTTTGTTTGTTTTCTGTCAGCTTAGCAGCAGGGCATCTTCACAAGACATCACTGTCCATGCTCTTTAGTTTTCATTCATGTCATAAATAAGGACTTCTGTGTCATTTCCTTAAATCCATTCAAATGCACCAACACAAACTACCAGAAGGCGAGACAGAGAGGCTTTGAAAGCACTTTCCCCCGTCCAGATGTTGGTGACATCTCCCAGGCCATTCAGGCCTCACACAGACAGGCTGAGTCGCCCAGAGACCGCAGAAATTACATGAGGAATAAGAGCCAGATTGTGTGTTTTTCCATGCAGGCTTAAGGGAACAGTGGGGAGGGTGCTTTAATAGACAGTGTGCGAGGTGGTGCGATGGCACTGGATCCATGGCAGCTGTTTCCTTCAATGTTTCATGCTCATAGCCACAGCTGCTCTCCAAATGAGAGTTAATATTGCAGGGGGGCCGTCCACCCTGGGTTGAGCCTTGTCGCATGGTCTGAATGTCAAACTCCGCCCAGCAGGGTGACACCGGCTCAAAGGACACACTGTGTGTTTTCTCCCCTCGCTCCTCTCCTCCCTGTTGATGTGTCTTTCTGCCTCATTGGATCTTTTCCCCCCATCTAGACAAGGGTGAAATCTGTATTTTTCACGGGGACAGCAATGTGGTTTCGGCTTTTAATGAAAAATAAATGAGGGAATAAAAGATGGCTGTCTAGTTGTCGCCTGTCTGTTGGCATTGGGATCATGTTGTGTGTTTTTGTTGGCAGTCTCGGATACTCATGTTTCATAGAGAAGCTAAAATGTGGCCGCTGCTCCAATGTTCGTTCTTATGCAGATTCAGGGTTTGTACACATATAAGAATCCACAAGGTGGACATGAGTATTTGGAACCATCTGGTTTACACTATGTGATGGTAGTAAGAGTAGAAGCATGTTACATTGGCAGTTATTAACTGCAACGCCGCCGCCTAAAAAGCTCCTCCTGTTACTCCCAATCTGTCATGTATAAACCAATATCATTTAGCTCAGGTGGGCCAGTTTGCACACACAAAAGTGTAGATGGTCTAAAAGCTTAAAGGAACAAAGAAATAGGGACAGATGTGAAATCCTTTGAGTTTATTATTTACATTTGTATACCCCTTCTGCAAGGGCGTCACTTGGAATTGAAAAGTGGTGGGGACATAGAGTCAGAAGATATTGAAATGGTCTTCAACCTTTACAATTATAGGCATGTCATGCTGGAATCGGTATGACGTCTGAGTTGATCATTACAAAGGTCAGGAAATAACAAGAAACTGTTTCATGAACTGTTTAAAGTTACTGATAGTGCATGCATGATTTTTTTGGGCCATCTTGTAATAAACCCACTTCTTCTTCTCGGTGCCATTGTGCAAAACAAATGATGCTTTTTGAAAAAAGTAGTGGGGACATGACCCCAGCGTCCCCAGTGTAAATTACAAATTATGCGAGTATAATGCCTCAGAAGACTTGAATATTTAACTTGCAATTTATTTAATCTGTATCAATTCACCACTAGCACTAAACATGGTTCAGTTGTGAATATGGCAACTGTTTGGATTTTCATTCTCCAATTTGTGTGTGTGTACAAAAGTGATCACTATTGTACTTCTTTACTACTGCTGTCGGTTAAACAAGAAATGTGTGCAAATAGAATTAAATATATGGCAAAAAAGACCCCAATATTCTCCTATTAAGATTTTTGAAATGCATTAGCTTTTATTCTGGATATATGAAAGCATCTATGTCAACACAGCTAGTGCCTCCCCGTCCACACGACCTGCACAGCAGACCTGTGTTTCCTCTGAGCTGATAGTATCTATAGTGATAGATGTAGGGTGCCCCTCGACTCTCTGTTGTATCTCGCTGTAACGTCGGGCACTAGATCCCTTCGGACTGCCACGCACACACAGTGGTGGCAGCGCTGAGCTTGATTTGAAGTGTCCTGTCTGCAACGGTGCAGCTGCATAAAGGAAACAGCTGCTGAAATATCACAGGCTGCCCCCCCGTGTCTCCTGGTATCTATCAGACACACACACACACACACACAGTGGCCAGCTCAGCCTGGAGAGAGAGGACACAACAAAGACATCTGCAAGATGGCCTCGGACACACAACCCCAGTGATGTGCGCACTGCTGTGATGTCGTCTTCGCTGGGTGGATGACAGGCGCTCCGCTGTGACGTGCCCTTCTCTTGGCTTTATCCCACTCCTGCTGTTCCTATTTTTTATGTTGTGTGTGGAGAGACTGACACGCAAACAGGAAATGATGTCTTTGTTGGTAGCATGAAGAGGTGATTTTGAAGCTTTATCTTTAACTGGGTTAAGGATGGTCCAGATCCTCGCTTCCTGTCCTCGTCCTCTTTGCTGCGTTTTGACCAATTGTTCTGATGGAATACCTCCTGAAGATGTCACTTCAGTTCATGTGTGTTTACATCTTGCGTCTCAATGCAACCCTATACATCATTGGAGATAATCTTGAAAACACGGTGGGCAGCCAAAAGCAGATGGTCAAAGACAATTTCTGACTCAAATGGCGTCCATCTTAAGAAAATACAAAAGAGATACAAAAGAGATACAAAAGAGTGCAACTTAAAAAATAAAAAGCTATGCGTTTATTCCAGCTTTATCTTTGTTTGTACTGTACGGGGACAATTTGAGTCTATTTACATTTCCCCAGCACTTTTGGTTTGTATGAGTTCTTATGTCAGAGCTGAAAGGGGATGTAACCCACTGGACCCTTTTAAACTGACTAATGGAACAATGTTTGATTTTGGTCCAGAATTGAGCATTACGCTGCAGAACATGGTGCTAAATCATAAACTCTGGGCAATTTTGCCAAGCAGGCTGTGCAAGGATTATTTTTCTCAGATTATTTTTGTCTGACAACATTATGGAAAGGAACCTGACAAGAAATAAAATACCTTCCTTGTCTTTTTCTTAAATGGTCTGTTTTTTATTTTTGACTTTTTGCTGGAAGTGCTGGCGTTGTCAGAATGTGTTGTGTTGGAGTACAGCAAGTGTAGCTGAGTGTTAACTTTGTTGAGGAGATGCAAGATTTCAGATTTTTTTTGGAATTTTCTTTAAACAAGACTTGGCTAAACACAATAACAGAGTGGATAAAGTGAAAGTAAAATAATAACGTTTTATATACAGTATCTGTTCGTTTTTCCATCCGTTTTAGCAACTGCAGTGCCTTTGCTAAATACTGGCCAATTTCAAAAAATGGTTCTCCTGCTTGGTCACTCCAAAACATAGGGGTAAGGTTGAACATTACGGAAGTTAACCTTTAAAGCTCAAATTTACATCAAGTTCAAAATCCCTTTGAACAGCTTAAGTAGGTTAACATGCTTGCTCCAGTTAATTCTCTACACACTTTTTGGGATTAAAAAGTTTACATTTAATACAAAATATTTCAGTTAATAATTTAAAAAGTAATTCAAAATAATTTTTTTCATGAATATTCTTATTAGCTGAGCTATAAACATCTCACTGGTTAGTTGTTAAGTGCAAAATAAAACATGATGACTTCAAAGACCACCCGTCTTGTAAGACAAAACAACGTCATTTCCGCACATTTGAAAAATTGGTGGCATTAAAAAACTGTAAAAGTACGGTGGCCGACAGGTGCAAAGGCGCTAAAACAGCCTAAAGCATATCCATTAGGAGAAATGCGCAGCGGATTAAAAAACACATGCAAATGAAGAAACATCTTCACCAACTTAACAACACATGTGCCGCACTTAGAAAACATTCAACAACTTGATGAAAAATGCGAAGATTTAGTAACAGCGCTGCGGAAACGAAACACTGCAAATACAAAACACTGCAAATGAAAAAATGCTGCAAGAAGCACAAACACAACAGAAACAGGGAAACTAAAGAAGTGATGCACAGCACACAGCTGGGACCGGAGCGCTTGTTGACGCCCGGGGATTCTAAAGTTGGCCAACTGTCACTTTTGTTGCAAAGTTACCTACAAAGTTTGATTAGCTTTTTTAAACCATCACATGATTCCTCCTAATATTACTGCAGTTTTGCTGTAAGCTAACTAGCTAACCTATTAATTGTTATTTAACGCTGTGCAGGTTTAGTCAAATTGGTGAAGATGTTTCTTCATTTGCATGTTTTTTGGCACATTTTTGCTTTTGTATTTGCATGGTTTCTGAAGCTGCAGCGTGTTTCTCATAATGGAAATGTTTTTGGCATTAAAACCTGTTGGCCACTTTATAACAAGTATTTCCTTTAAAAAAAGAAGATGAGCAAAAGCTGACGTAATCACTTTTTATGATACTTTGCTTATGTGTTTGATAGATTCATGACACCACAAGGATGACAATGAGAGACAACAATATGTCATCAAACATCTGGTCAGTAAGAATGAATGATTCATGTCCCATTACACCACATCATAGACCAGTAAACACTCAAGGTTTTTGTTTCGCCTCATAAGCTGTTTAATTCTCAGTGGGAGTCTTACTGTAGGTTCCTGGAGTCTTTCAGCTTTCACAATACTAGGGCTGTGGCGATACACTAATCTCACGATACGATACGATGCATGATATTCAGCCAACGATACGATATATATCACGATATTCAGCCAACGATACGATTCGATACGATTCGATATAATTCGATACACTTATATCATTTTCTGAAAGATTTTAAAGGGACAGTGTGATTTTGGTGACATCTTGTGAGTGTTCCATTGACTTGGATTGAATTAATTCAACTGAAAACTGAAAGCATCAATTATACAATATATGGCTCTGACAGAGCGTCTCCAGCTTGCAAATGCTGGACAAAATGAATCAAAAGATGTGGTGAGAAAATTAGTTTCATTTATTGAAACAGTGCAAACTGTAGCTGTAAAGTGCAGTATCACGATAGACAATGGAGAATGAAAAGGTGCAGCAGGTGGCGGAACACGGGGGATTTGAATGAGACTTGTTAGAAATTAAAATCAATGTTTTGATGGCATAAAGTACCATAAACATACCGTCAGTTTAAATGCTGTTTTATACTGAAAACCCAGAAGTTGTTGTGCACAACCAGTTGTTGAGCTTTTATTCTGAAAATCCTTCATCTCCGGTTAGCATTTAGCATGTGGCTAATATACAATTTCCTATAGAAGTGAATTTAGTAGCGATATGACACGGAGTGTTGCACACCGAAACCTACTGATTTCAACACTACAACTATAGACGTCGAGATATTATTATTGCTGAATATTAAATGAAGGTACAGTTTATTTGAATACGTTTGTTTACAGACGTGGGTAGCATGAGACAACATTCGGAACTACCTGAAATGATACCAGCCGTGAGGTATTTTTGGAGTATTGATTACAGCGTTTAAAATGTATTAAATGAAAAGTCATGAAAGAGATAAGGAGGAGAAAAGGCGTGTTTAGTTATATATTTAATGTGCAATGTCTGAATCCTCTGTAATGCGCAACAACGAACATTGGAGACGTGGAGGGCCGATCCCCAGCAGCGCCAACCGGCCCACAGGGAGGATTCAGCAGAGGATATTTAACAGCTGGAAAGGTGGAGCTCGCTCTCTTCCCTTCGCTCACGAGAGCCAGAACACAGCTGTTTTTCTGACTGAATCATCTTCTGCTTGTAACATTACCGCTTTTTTTATTAATTAAAGTATACATTTGAACATTCTCAGAGACTCAATTAGTCTCCTTTTTAAAGCTTCTCTCCTGGACGCGAGTATAACGAACACAGTTATCAGACTTAATGTATCGATACCCGCGGCTGAAATATCGATACTTTCTCGGAAAACTAAATATCGATATATATCGCAAGATCGATTAAATTGCACAGCCCTACACAATACCATCTTATGACACTTCTAAGGGAACCAGAACCCTCTGCCAAGTTATTTCTCATAGACGTATACCCCACACCTGTTGCGTTACAGCTCCTTTGGGGTTTTGCGATATTGCTGACAATTACAAGACATAAAGAAAAGTCAATGGCATATGGACCCTACTTGAGCTGCTCTGGTGGAGTTGAGCTGAACCAGATGTTTTTGGAATCAAACAAGTTGAAAGGTGGAGTGTGGTATTTGACAGAGGACCCCCTGATCCAGACAATTCAAAAGCTTTAATGATCTCACAGAAATGTGCTTTTCAACGCACAAAGGTTCCTCTTACTTCGAACAGGTCTGCCTGACAAAACTGGTCCATGTGTTCATTGTGTGGTCATTCAATGTCATTCTTGCTTTTACATTAAATATCTGTCCTGCATATTTTTGTTGAAAGAAAAGTATTTACTTCAACAGAGCTTATTTGAACTTCTAATGTAACAACAATTACAAGAATTAGATACCAGATTCTCTGCTTTGTCTTGGGTCTGATGATTTTTGGGTTAAAAAAATGAATTTGCATCGCATTCGTAACTTTAAAACTACTGTAATTATGTCCCCTACTTATTTGAACTTAAACAATTCCAAGTTACTTTGTTGCCTAAACATAACCAGATACTAAGCAAACACTAATCATGCACACTAAACTAATGATTAAATAATGGAAGGTTTTTAACTCATATTTTGAATGCATAAAATCAATCCATACTTATTGTGAATGTTGTGCTGTGACCTGCATGTAATTGCCTGCAAAGGCTAAAATCCCAAAGTTCCCTCCAGGGGGAGTTTCTCTCCAACACACTCCCCCCTGCCTGATAAGCCTCCATTGGACTCATTTGTTTACTTTCTTATGATGACATCACTATGTATCGCTTGCGCTTCCATTGGCTAGCGCTCCAACACATTGTACGTGATAGGCTAAAGGGCGGGACATCTCTAAGCGGTTGACTAATCACAACAGAGCCGGCCAGCTAACCAATCAGCGCAGACTGAGCTCTGGTTTCAGACAGAGGGTGAAAAGAAGTGCTGCAGCACAGGCAGTATGAGAACAATAAAGAGCTTTTTGAACATTAAAGCATGGAGACATCACGAGGCACAACATAAAAATATGAACCTGAAAATTAGCACAATATGTCCTCTTTAACTGGCCACTATGTCAGTGATTCATCAATGAGACTGTATGTCTGAGGACCATTTATTTAACGACTGGTAATTTTTCTAAGCTACTTCTCACATATGGCCTTTTTCAACAAAGAGAACAAGTTCCCTTTGGGGCCGGTTTCCCATGTGGCAGTCATATAGAGCATCTCAAAGCAGGGTGACGCTGAGCTATATCAACAGTGACAAAAGTATATTGAATAATTATCTTTGGAATTAATACATTAGCCCAAACTTAAGTAAATGTCAGCAGATCAGGATATCTGCAAATGATAGGGAGAGCAGAGCAGAAATGTGAGGGAAGTTGCGCTTCATTAATCACGTCTTCCGACTAATGTGGGCAGATGAAATGATTCTTACAGAGAGCTGTCATTACAATCACACTGGTCATCTTAGATATCTAATTCACCGCTCACAATTGCAATCTTCCTAACTAGATGGGGGGCAGACAATTAACTCATTCAGTGCTGTTACCTCCAGGAAGGATTTCGACACCACGCATATTTGAAACCGGAAGTTTCGGCTGTATATCATTAACTGGGGAGAGCTTCCCAAGCGAGGGACCATGGTTCGAATCCTGCCACGTGTCATTCCCTCTGTCACTCCCTTCAAATCTTATCGAGCGGCGAGCTACGGAAAAGCTGCCCGCTCGATAATCCATTATAGCGTAATAACGTTGCTTCTTGATTTTTTACGGCCGCGGCTGGACAATAACGTTTTTTGAATGTTTTCTGTGACACGAATATCAAATTGGTCGTTGACGCAAGGAACAGATGTGACAGCGGCACAGAGACACAGGGATTTGTGTGTTTTTAAAAAAAAAACACTCGTTATCGTCATGTCAGGTTTTTGGTGGATTTAATCAAGTCTTGGATTACAGAGTATGAATGTCCACTTGCTATTTTCAGTTGATAAATACGTAGCGCCGTCCCTGGCCAACTTGAGGCCCCACGCAAAGTTATATGATGAGGCCCTCTGTTCCACGATCGTCGACAGGGGGGGGTGCTAGTGGAGCCTCGCAGCCGACGAAAACACAGATGCTCTGAGGGAAGCTCGGCTGCTTTGTAGCCACTTCAACCACCAGGATTTTTGAAATGCACGGGTGTTCGAGTGCAGGCACCCCTTTATCCACTCAATGAATAAAGAAGAGTAAAGTGAGTACTACTATAAGGGACTGTTGGCTCAACAATACTAAGACAACAGTACAAAGAATACTGAAACGCTACTTTTATTTTGAACTCGGTCTCAACCACTTGGACTTTTCACAGACTCAACTTAAGCGTCCTTGACTCCAGTGCTGTTTCAAAGGTTAGAAATCATGCACTAAAAAGGTTGAACTTGAATGGATGAGACAAGACGAGTGTTGTCGCCATCTGTACAATCATCCATAGTTAACCCCACAGTGAAATGTGATTGATATTTCCTCTGACACGAACATCAGTTTGTCGTGAGCTGAACTGAGTCGCGCACACCCGAACCAGACCCTGCTCGCTAAAAAAGTGTGTTTACATTATTCACTGGTATGAATAAAGCACTCCAGACTCTTGATTGTGCAGCATATGTGAGGCTTAAGTTGTGTTCATCTGCCAATCCAAACATCTGTTTAGCCACAGCCGCACTGGAGCCATGCTCTGCAGTGACCCAGCCCCTGCCGCTGGGGCAGGAGGATGAAATATAGATGACAAGTATGGAAAAGAAAACACAGAAGTGAGTTCAGGGCGGTGGGTTATTGATGATCCCTATCCTGTCTCTTGAGCTGCTCTCCCTATTTTCCCCTTCCCAGAACTTCTCCATATTAAATCCAGGGTCAGAGGGTCTTCATTTCTGGTTACAATTAAGTATTGGTTGCACGCAGTGATGCTAATATATAACATACATTATTGTTGTTTTCCGTAAGCTGAGGAAGTTCAACATGGACTCCAGGATACTCTGCAACTTCTACAGGTGCACCATAGAGAGCATCCTGACCTTCTACAGGTGCACCATAGAGAGCATCCTGACCTTCTACAGGTGCACCATAGAGAGCATCCTGACCTTCTACAGGTGCTCCATAGAGAGGATCCTGACCTTCTACAGGTGCTCCATAGAGAGCATCCTGACCTCCAACAGGTGCACCATAGAGAGCATCCTGACCTTCTACAGGTGCACCATAAAGCAGAAACGAGGCACAACTGTGCGTCTCATTGGTGCGCTGCGGCATAAATAGCACTACAGACGCTCCTCCGTGGTAATGCTGGCTTGAACTTCTCAATAATAATTTCGATAAAATAAAAATCTACATTCCTTGATAATCTAATTCTTTATAAAGCCCTCTATCAATTTTTTTTTTTTAAGTCGAGACACTACAGGTGAATAGCGTAATTTCTTTAACTTAAAGATATCAGCTAGAAATTTCTCCAGTTAATAACTTACATTAAGACAATTGTTTATTGTATTACAAGTTTTCTGAAATAGCATGTTTAAATATGCAAATGAGCCATAATCTCATTAAATATGTGCATATTTTAATACATTTAAAACACACAGGAACACAAATCTGAACATTGGATAAAGCCAGGTTCAAAATTCTTGTTTCATTTTGTCATTAGCATCCAAAGTTTTTATATAAGGGATTTTGGATATCTCTTTATCACTCTTTGTATCACACAGAAAATACTGTCAACAGCCCTAAAATATCAATTTTTGCCATGTTTTTAGGTATAAAATGTTATATAATTCAGGCTATATATGAACAAACCCTTCAGTAAAAACCTTCAGAATATTGATATGAATATAACTGGAAGGTTTGGTGTATGTAAGTGCTACTGAAGTGGCAATCTCTCAGAATAGGAGAAAAAACTAATTTGGAGCAAACGACCTTTAAAGACTGCAGTGAGGCGCTAGCTAAACCCTCCTGTTCTTTGGATGACAGCTTGCGCATCTATGCACTCCGTGAAGGTATTTCATGGTCAGGGTCATTGGTTTTTTGTCTAACCTTGTTTTGTGCAAGTGACAATTGTTGTCGTCTTCACTCTGAAAGTTTTTTCCACTGTTCTTTTGCCATTTTGAGATTTAAATTTCCAGCTGAAAGCTAAACCAGGAAGTGTTTTAGAACACCACGTGACGCATCTGAACGAATCACGTTGTCAGAAATTGACACCAGCCAATGAGATTTCGTTTTTTGGTTCAAGACCCCTTTGTACTTTCACGATAAAATATTCCACAAAATAATATTTAAAAATATTTAAAACCAAAATAACTTGATTTAATTGTATTTAAAATAACATTTCCAAAGAAATAAATCCTTCGAATCTGCCTATTGTGGTGGAACATTATGGGACATAATTCACCGTTGTATAGTGTGTGGGCACCACGGACCTGTTAGAGAGGGTACCTGTTTTGTTGTGTTCATTCTAGCTTGACAGCAACAGTTAGCAAGTGATTCGTTCCTCTGTCAAATATAATGGAAAATAAAGTGTGGAGTTCCATACTAACCACGCCGCCTCCGACTCCCATTCATCGGCACTACACTGGTGACCCTGAAGTTTTCGAGATAGTTTCCGAAGACTTAGTGAACATGGCTGATCGTGATGTTTACAGTATATTAATCTGCCTGAGTTTTGGGAACATGCCTCTACGGCGTGGTTCGCACACGTAGAGGCACACTTTGCCTTTCGCCAGGTCCGTGACGAGGACCTGAAGTATTTTCACGTGGTAGCGGTTGGTTGGATTTATCACAGGTCCCCCACACCAGGGCAAATATGAGGCGATTAAAGCCCTTCTCCTTAAGACATCTAGCTTATCTGCTAAAGAGAGGGCTTGCCAGATTTGTGAGATTCAGGGTCTGGGGACAGCAAGCCGTCCCAGCTAATGGAGACAACCCGGTATCACGGCGAGACGTGAACATGTGACGATTCACCATGCTGGTATTGTTAACCCATGTTAACCAGTGGAGAAATACCCGGGAATGCCAAGCAAATGCTACCCCGACGGTCGGTTGTTATTGTCAATATTAATATAATAATGATTTATTTTTTAATAGTCACACTCGATTTCGCCGATGTTGAGCACTGACAATGGCCACTTTAATGGCATCATGACCATTGGAATCAGGCGACCAAACCGAAGAATTATTATAGTATGTTACTAACATTGCAATCACAAACAAACACAATGCCATCGAAACCTTATCGTATTGACCAAAAGACCAATAGTATTAATTGGAAACATGAGTAATGTAGAATCTATTTTAGCTTAAGGAATATTTCAAAATAATGTAAGTGGTCTTCAACTTGAATAAATCAAGTTGCATAAAAGACAACCACTTTACATTATTTTCGAAATATTCCTTGAGGAGCACGAAACTACGACGGAGTATTAGGGCCACACTTAGAAAAAGAGATTTCGAGAATAAAGTCGTAATAATACGAGAATAAAGTCATAGTTACGAGAATAAAGTCATAATATTACGAGAATAAAGTCGTAATGATACGAGAATAAAGTCGTAATATTACGAGAATAAAGTCGTAATGTTACGAGAATAAAGTCGTAGTTACGAGAATAAAGTCGTAACGTTACGAGAATAAAGTCATAATTATGAGAATAAAGTCGTAATATTACGAGAATAAAGTCATAGTTACGAGAATAAAGTCGTAACATTACGAGAATAAAGTCATAATTACGAGAATTAAGTCATAATGTTACGAGAATAAAGTCGTAATGTTACGAGAATAAAGTCATAATTACGAGATCGTAGTTTCATAAGTGACTTGAGAAGGAGACAACAGCAGCGTCCTGCAATAAAATGAGGAATGTGGAGCATCTTGTAAAGCAGTACTTTAGTTTAGGTTTCTCAAATAACGAAATACTTGATCTTTTGGCACATCAGCGTCAGATTATCATAAGTATTAGAACTTTGAAAAGGTTGTGCAAACGGATTTGGAGGAGATTGTCTCCTTTCTGCAGGAGGAAATGGCTGGTTCTGGCCGACTCCAAGGCTATCGTTGGTTACATCTACGAGCTGTTCAAAGGGGATTTGTTGTTTCACAAGAAACGATCCAGAAGGAGTCGAACGATAGCCTTGTAGTGGAATCGGAATAAGCTCCCCATTGAAATCAGGACAGCAGAAAGCTTACACATCTTCCGGCGCAGACTGAAAACTCATTTCTTTTGACTCCACTTCGAGCGATAAAATTACTAACAAAGAATTGCTAACAAAGCACATATACTAATAAAGGACTGGCTTATCTAAAGCCAGTTGAGTAGCACTTGAAATGTTTTAGCTCTATGAAACCTGATGTAGGCTACTTTTCTGTTTTCTTCAAGTTTGTATCTTCTTGGTCGAATGCACTTATTGCAAGTCGCTTTAGATAAAAGCGTCAGCTAAATGCAATGTAATGTAATGTAGTCGGCCAGAACCAGCCATTTCCTCCTGCAGAAAGGAGACTCTCTCCTCCAAGTCCGCTTCTCAAGACACTTCTGAAACTACAACTTTATTCTCGTAACTATGACTTTATTCTCGTATTATTACGACTTTATTCTCGAAATCTCTCTGTTTTTTTTCTTCTAAGTGTCGCCCTAATACTCCGTAGTACGAAACAACATGAACCTGATCCCATAAAGGCCGAGACACAACAACCCGATTTTGTCCGTTGATAGATGGCGATAGATGTCTGCCCGTCGATGAGGGTCCTGTCGCCCTACTCAGATTGGTGTGTCCCGCACCGTCGTGTCTTTTCGGGCGTGCCGACACCTACCGCCGCCAATTCGAAATGTTGAATCGGGAGGCTAAAGGCTAAAGGCTGTCGGCCAAATAAATCACTCTGATTGGCTGTTCAGCTTAGCGAATCAGTGCATGAGAAGCGAAATGGAAGTGAGGGACCCAAACAAACGATTAAGAAGGCAAATCTGAGATTTCATTTAACTCCAGCTCTCGACACAGGTTCGGGAAAGCCCCATGAGCTTCTCGCTGTAGAGCGAAAATGGAACACACACGCTATTTGTTGTTTGTTTATATCACGCAGTCTGTTCTTCTTCTCTCGGTTATCACGCAGTCTGTCTTCCGGTTGTTGCCTCTTTTGAATGACGAATACACACTACCGCTGCCTGCTGGTAAGGAGAGTTATTGCCACTCACGCATGTGCAGTTCGTACGTGCTACTTGGCCGTCGGCTGAAGTCTTTGCGGTGTGTTCCAGTGCGACTGTTGGCCAAGACGCAGGAGACGTGAGGCGACACAACAGTCGTGTTCCGTCGGGACGTGTTATTTGGTGTCAGTTTGGTGTGTCAGGGCCTTAAGATCAAGTCTGTAGGAGATAAGGGACATGGCAGACATCCCTCTAGCAGTCTGCAGTGTTAATTCATCTAGATTAAGTTGTCTTGATCCTCTTCAAAGTGTGACCTCCTCCATACAGTAGCAGGTACTGAGGCAAGTAAAATGGCCCTGGATGATTGATGCCTTTTCAATTAGTCACAATGTGAGACCTTCACATGTCACTCTCCCTTCCTTATTAATGACATGCTGCGTTAATACTGGGTGTGTTTTAGAGCCTCAGAGTAAGGGAAGTAATTAATGTGCTCGGCCTTAAAGACATAAGACGACGGAGGAATCATCTGATAAGAGCTTGAGGTGTTTTATATTATTATATTAATGTACTTCATTATCTCCATGCACTTCCACCTATATGCACAGGGCTTCGACAGAAGCTGATATTGACATGTACTACACTTAATTTACATGTACTTAGGAATTCATCTTTGTTTTAGGAAATGAACCTCCAGTTGTGACATTTGATTGATAAAGAAAAAGTTAAATTGTGTCTTTCCCTGAGGCATTCTATAATTGTGTGTGTACAATGTCCCTGATGCATTAACATTACCACTTTGTTTTGATGCCCATTACTTTATTCATGTTTGAGCCAACAGCACTAATTTGCATTATATTGTAGGTAATTTGATTTTGTTTTTATATTAAAGGAATTTTCTGATCTACTTTATATTTTTCCATGTGCCACAAAGCTCAATTGTTGTCTAAAGATGATTAAAAAAGACCTTGTTGCACTTGGTGACATGTTCCTTCATTACGAACATGGTCAATGTAGTCTTTTTTGATCCAATCCCCTGAAAATAATCACAAGAGCACCACATGTTTTACATATTTTAAACTGATCTATTTTCAATGCATGAAGACTTTTGATGATTGTTTTCCAGGCATTATGTTATTTAGAATATACTACAAACAGGATAAGCTGCAGAGCTTCCCTCGCGTGATTTCCGAACTCCACTTCCTGCCTTAAGAAGTGCGAGAGTTAAGCTGTGTAATATGTTAGCAACTGATTTTCATTTGGCCCTCAGGACAACATCAGAGACCTGATAGCCATTGATCCTCCTTTGTAAATGTGGAGGTCAAATAAGTTTGGTCATGCAATTGAAGATTACAACAATAACTCAAGACAAATACAGGATTATATGGTACATACACTACAAATGAAAATACATGGGTTCTCAGCGTGCACTGCAAAGTATGTTGTTGTTATATAATACCCCAAGAGATACTTCTGACCTCTATAAGCCAGCGTCTGAACTCCCAGAGGGGCCAGACAACTTCTTAATACAATCAAAGCCTTGGTTTTTTCACTGATCCCATTGCCTAAAATCCCCTTAGGAACAATATGTGTGCTTACTGTAAATGCACAACACTGTGTTACACTGTACATTGAACCAACTAACCATCCTCCCAACGGAAAGTTGGATGAACCAAACCACCAATGCAGAACTGCCCTAAACCTGTATTCTTCTATAGGATGACTCCACTCATTGCAATTGTTAGATTGCATAGAAGTCTATGAGAAAATGACCATACCTCAATTTATAAAGCATGAAATAATGGTATCATTTTAAGTAAAATAGACCATAAATCAGAGTTGGTCTGTGATTGACAGGTCGCTACGGAGGAGATTTCCGGTTTGGGCGTTTGAAAAGTGAAATGTTTTTCAGGATTATGTAACACAGGAAATTAGGATTATTGAAATATAATAATTGTAATTACGGTGCCATAAAAGTATAATATACAATAAATCAGAGACGGCCTGTGATTGACAGGTCGCTACGAAGAGGATTTCTGCTTTGGCGATTGTCCGTGTGTTCGTCTACGAAGATGATGATGGACAAGATGCCACACTCGAGGTTTCAAAACAGTAATGCAGTCCACAAATCTATGGATGACTTCACGGTGAGTACGTCCACTTCCTGTACACAGTCTCTGGGATCAACCAATATCAAATTGGACACAGTGGACGACACTAGACATTGCAATGGATTTTAGAAGGTGTGCATGTTGACTCTTTCATATGATGATTGAATCTTTCCTGGTGTTGAGGAGCTAAAATAGGCCCTTTTATGCATTTTGAGGTTTTCCTTTTTCTGTAGTTTGTTGTGTTTTTGTGCATGTAAATCGTCTGAAAAGGCTAAAAACCCAAAGTTTCCTGCCGAAAACACCACCATTGTAATGTGTTATGTCTGTAATGGCACCTGAAAACAATAACAAGTGCCTTTCTGCTTGATGTCTGCTGCTTTTGTAGCGATGGCCCTGGTGTCAGACTCAGGACTGCAGTGCAGCTTCATATCAGTGACGGTGTTTCTCTGCAGCAGTGGGGGGGGGATTGATGGTTCGGTAGTGAAACGAGCGGCGTAGGAGGGTTGTGGATGAGGTCAACCTGAGCCAAGGGGCTTCCTCAGGTGAGAAGACGTCAAGGGAATCTGGAGCTGCAGATGGATTTCTTCACTGCAGATCCATTCAGGCCCCCGGGGGCCACTCTCACTTTGTCTTAATGTCATTCTCTTTCATCCATCCAGACAGGTGGGATGATTGAGGCTGTCCCAGCCAATTGTCCGAGAAGCATTTGATAGAAGAGCGAGTCAATGAGGAGGAGAAATGTAGTGTAATATAGGCAGGTAAAATATTAAAAGGGATTTGTCGCAGTTGGATCATGGTTAGATACATGGCAATAATGGTGAATGTTAATTTTCTTTTACAGTGACAACCAGAAACCGATCGTTCCTTTAGGCAGTAATGTAAAAAATTCTGTATAAAACAATTACAATTATATCCCAAAAAGCACCTCATGATGAGCGCAGGTTTAGGTTTTAGTTCTCTTTGGTGTGTCTTGTGTCATTTCACCAGCGACGTGCAGTCAGGGGAGGCAGGGGAAGCAGAGCCTCACCTGTCATACTCCAATGTAACGTAAAAACAACTAAAGAAAAAGTAAATAGTAATAATAATAAAATGTCTCCACTGATCCTTGTTGTAAGTGTGATTTCTGTATGATTCCAATCGCTTTTTATAGTCAAAATCAGCAAATTGGCCGAGCTCCGCTACAACTACATGGGAGCGATGAGGAGTGAGGCAGGGACAAGCTCTGCCTCATGTAAACTCACAGTAACGGCCCCTACACACGGTGGCGTGCGTTGCCGCTTGGCGGTGGGCGTGTCTTGAGCTTGGGGAGTCAACGCGAGCAACCCGACCAACAACCAACCACATGAATGTCCCGCCCCGGACATACAAAGCAAAGCATTCATGCTACATCCATGCTGGCTAAATATACTATCTATGCTTGCTAGCTGTCCATTCAAACGAAATACACTGGATATAAACTCCCCAAACAAGCGAAAACCTACCAGTTTCACCCACTGTCTCTGCCACCTCCCCCCATGCCTGACTCCTCCGGTTTGTATCCCTGTATGTAAAGAGGGACTGGTCATAGAGTACCAGGTGATTCCCTACCGCCACGATAATTTTTTCCTCCTTTTGTTGACATATGGGAAATAACTGCGGTCTGGCTCTCCCAACATACACCCGGTTTGATTGGCTAGTGCTTGTACTGTCAGATTTACATACGAGGGATTTGATTGGCTGACGCCTCCGTCGAGGCGGCAAAAGTAGAACATTGCTCTACTTTTGCAGCGAGCACCTCGAGAGAAGCTACGCTTTGCTCCCACAATGCAGTTCGGTGAATCGTGACGTCACCCCATTCAAAGTGAATGGGCAGAAGCGTTGAAGCGGCAACGCACGCCGCCGTGTGTAGGGGCCGTAATTGGCTGGAGCGCGGGCACTAATGTAGCGCGGGCACTTATTTTGTGAGCGCGCTCAAGCCAGTTACGGCCCGTCCACACAGCGGCGTGCGTTGACGCTTGCCGGCGGGCGTGTCTGACACTCAACCAACAACCAATCACATGAATCTCCCACCCCTGACACAAGCACGCGGTTTGATTGGCTAGAGCTTGTACTGGCATATGATTCGATTGGCTGACGCTTCTGCCGAGGTGTCAAAAGTTGAACATTGCTCAACTTTTGAAGCGAGCAACACGAGCAACGCCAGCAACGCTCCACGTCGCTTCCCAAAATGCAGTTCAGCTAAAAGTGACGTCACCCCATTCAAAGTGAATGGGCAGAAGCGTTAGAAGCTTCAACGCACGCCGCTGTGTGGACGGGCCGTTACTGTGGGATGAGGTGAGGCACAGATGTGCTCTGCCTCACCTCAGAATCAGAGCTCAGAATGCGTCACCCAACAGAAACTGGCTGGAAAGCGGGCCCTAAGCGCATGCCTGCACCATCTCACTGTATGTCACCAATGTAATGTTTGTAGATCGCTTTATTACATTTATCCTTGCCATCCATAGTCTCTAAATAACTTATTTCACGTATATATGATATTTAGGCCCGCTGGTCTCATCATACAACGGCAATGAAAAAAGCACCAGGGGAGGCAGCCATAACCTCTGCCGCACTGAAGGGGGCACAAGTGAGCCCACAGGTTCTTGTTGCTACTGTTATTCTACGCAGAGACGGTAGACGCCAACAACAAACTAGACTTTTGAAACTAGAGGAAGATAAGGAGGACTTTTACAAAAATGTAATGGAGATTGTTGTCCAGAAGGATAGCATGGACTTCATCTTCAAGTCAAGGTAAGACCACAATTGTAATGAAAATGGGATCTTACTAAGAAAGAACAATCCAATATTTAGATTGTGGGTATTCTTTTGTTGAACGGCCTGTTTAAAATGAATCCAAGCATCAGACTAAAAACGCTTTTGAAAATAACCGAACATTTCGATTAAGGTCAAAATATAATATTTGTAAATCTGCCTCACCAGCCATGAACCTCACCGCACGTCACTGCATTTAACCAAGAACATTTACTCCATGTTGGATACATTCCTCTACAGGTTCAATTCACCTTGAACATTGGGGTTTGTATACTACCAAAGCAATCAAGACAAGTAAATTAGTTGGTTTCAGTAAGTGTATTTTTGAGTTTTGGACAGAGCCAGGCAAGGCTTTATGCTAAGCGAAGCTAACTGCACAAATTTAGATGCAATAATCCTGTAGGTTCATTCCCTGTTAATAAACCCACCCATATTTGATGCAACTGCTATAACCTCACTTAAAGCCTAACCTTTAAAATGCTACGTACGTACAGAAGAGAGATTATTATGTTTAAGGCGAGACACCCCAGGTGAATAGGGCAATTTTTTTTATTTAAAGGTATCAGCTAGAAATGTCTCCATTTAATTACTTACAATAAGGCAATTGTCTTTTGTATTACAAGTTTTCTGAAATAGCATGTTTAAATATGCAAATTTCCATTTATCTCATGAAATATGCACATATTTTAACACATTTCAGTAATCGAAATCTGAACTTTGGATAAAGCCAGATTCATTCCTTGTTTCATTTTGTAGTCATATTATCTAAGGCTTTTACAGAAGGCATATTGGATATCTCTTTTTATCACTCCATAAATCATAAAATACTGTCAACAGCCCTAAAATATCCATTTTCGACATGTTTTTAGGTGTACAATGTTGTATAATTCAGGCTATGAATTATATATGAACAAACCCTTCTGTAAAAGCCTTCATAATATTGATAGGAATTAGGGGTGTAACGGTTCACAAACATTTCGGTTCCGTACGTACCTCGGTTTTTTGGTCACGGTACGGTACGTTTTCGGTACAGCAGAATTTTTTTTCACAAAACAAAACATATATATATATATTTTTTTATTATTATTAAACTGTGAATAATGTATTCACTCAAATAAATACAAAATATAATAAAATAAACATTAAGGTGCAGCATTTCGATGAATTTAAATAATCTGTATTTGAACTTTACAGTACTAGCACCTAAGCAGCCAGTTTGACATTAGGACTTGCTTGTCATTGTATTTTCATGTTTTTTTAAAGAAAGATGAACTTGTCTACATTGCTTGCCGAAAGGGCAGATCTGCTGGCACTAATGTCTCCTGCTGTGGAGAACACCCTCTCGCTAGGGACAGAGGTAGCAGATACAGTACAGCCAGGTAGCGCTTTGCTAACATGGCAACATAATTGCCATATATGGATATTTGGCGTTTGTAATAGCTTTGGCTCGATCTGAACTTTTTGCGAGTGGTGGAGGCTTAAATGCTAGTGGGAGTTGGGTTTGCACTTCAGTCTTTTTTCTTTTGGTAACGGTGATATTCACGTTCGGGTGATGCCTTTTCAAGAGTGTGCAAGTTTGATGTATTGCCAACCGCGTAACCAATTTTAGTTGAACAATGCCGACAAACAGTTTGGTTCAGTCCACCTGTCTTTGTCCGTCATCCTTGTACGTAACTGCGAAACCAAAATGTTCCCAAGCCGGAGACTTCAATGATGCTGGAGGATTTTCGAGCTCAACTTTATCTGCGTTTGGCATTAATTTTCGACAGTTCCTCAAATTACTGACTACATTTGAACGCATCCCTCTAACCAGCTCTCATAGTATGCCTCTCATCCAATGAAATGACTTGCTCGCTCTATGACGCGTTGAACCCAATGTGAGCAAATTACTCTGAATGCTGCAACGCAGCACCTGAGATTACTTCCAAAAAGTTGTTCACGTTCTCAATTGTTTACGTTTAACGTTATATTCGTTCGGTACACTTCGGTACACACCTGTACCGAACCGAATGGCCCGTACCGAATAATTTCGGTACGGGTACGTGTACCGTTAGACCCCTAATAGGAATATAACTGGAAGGTTTGGTGTATCTACGTGCTACTGAAGTTGAAATTTCGAACTCAGAGTAGGAGAAAAAACTCATTTTGAGAAAACGGCATTTAAAGATTGCAGTGAGGCGCTAGCTAAACCCTCCTGTTCTTTAGATGATAGCTTGCGCATCGACGCACTCCGTGAAGGTATTTCATGTTCGGGGTCATTTGTTTTTTGTATAACCTTGCTTCGTGCAAGTGACAATTGTTGTCGTCTTCTCTGTGAAACATTTTTTTGCCGTTCTTTTGCCATTTTGAGATTTCAATTTCTAGCGGAAAGCTAACCAGGAAGTGTTTTAGCACACCACGTGATGCATCTGAATGAATCACGTTGTCAGAAATTGACACCAGCCAATGAGATTTCGTTTCTTGGTTTAAGACCCCTTTGTGCGTTCACGATTGGTTTCTGATGCAAAGGAAATGACCATATTTGGATCCAATGAGATTGTGCAGAAGAGACACAGCTTTCCAACGATATCTCTGTTGACATGGTGCACACAGCGTTCGCGGTACTTTATGTTACGTTAGATGCTAACTTTTGGTGAATTTAGGAGAAATCTACAGACGCAAATAGACAAACTATAGTAAAATAAACACTTAAATGTGTATTTTGTACGTTTTCCTTCCAAAAGCCTGAAAGAAAACATGTTATTCTTTCACACACAGTGACGTCACGAGCTACCCACAATGCAACGCGTGCCATATATATATATATAAATACGCCATTTTCTTGGAGGTGCAAATATAAACAGCTAGCTAACGTAGCCAGGCAGAGCGCACTAGGTTTTTTTTCTGAATTAACGACCGAAGAAATCGCTGCATGTCTTCGGATTACATCTCTGGACTTGAGGGGTGTGCTCTAGGTCGTTACCAGCGTAAACTAGAGCTGTGTGGGTTGTCGGATTACCCTTACAGACTGCCTGCAGATGTATGGAAAAACGACCCTCGAAAGTGGCCTTCGTCGATTTTGGCTGCATCTCCGTCTAATTTCTGGAAACACCAGGTGAATACCCCACTTGTCACAATAATATTATCATGCCATTGCATATATGTGGTATATTAGAGTTGACTTGATATTGATTAAGGCAATAGACTATGATATTCTGCTTGCACCTCGCGTAAAATGGCGGATACCGGAAGTACGGTGTCGCCCTCGGCCCAATACCCGTATGTGTGTGTGAAAGAATGGAATCAAAATAGCACAACATCTCAAAATTGACCAGTACTTGAAAAACGATGTTTTTGCCTGCCGTGTCTTGCCTTAATTTGTTTTGTTTCATTGGCCAAGGTATAATCGAAACAGGTACGTTTTCATCCTGCGAGGATATGTAGACTTTCTGTTGTCCTGATGTCAATGGGGAGCACATTCCACCATTTTGGGGCCAGGATAGCTAAGAGGCGTATTTTTGTTGAAGGGGTACCTGGGTCCCACTTAGGGTGAAGGAGTAGCAAGCTTAACCAATGCTGATCAAAGTGCACATGCTGGACATTATGGTTTAAGCATGTCCTGGATGTAGGAAGGGTGTGGAGGAACGGTGTAGGAGAACTTTGGGAGGTTAAAGGACAGTCAGGCTGCCGCATTCTGGATGAGCTGCAGATTTAGGTTTTAAGTCTAAGTGTACATTTGTCTAACAAATAGACTGTAAACATGTAAAAAGGAGGTATTTTTTTGTCTGTTTGAAAAGGTGACTTAAAGCTGAAAACAACAACCCTCTGAGATATCCCTTTTTTTCATAAATATTTACCTGTTTTTACGATACCAAGGTAACAATTTAATCATAATCTGGTGGAAATCTGGGGGGCCTGTCTGCAAAACAGGATAATGTTGAGGATAATCTCAATTATTAATAGGAGATCAACAGAGCGATGTGTTTGGGCTATTTTGGCTCTAGAACTCAATTAGTTCATTGTGATGTTGTTTATCTGGGAATTTTACCTTGTTTCATTTAAGGCAAGGAAAGGCAAGTTTATTTATATAGCACTTTTTAGCACGCGACAATTCAAAGTGCTTTACAAAATAAATTAAAAGACATTTTAAGAATAAATACAGTAAAAACACATATAATGGCATTTTACAACAGGCATTACAAAGCAAAGATAATAAAATAAATACAACAGGTATACAATACATGTTTAAATGGCATACTGCAGTGCGAATATGAACAGCTCAATTAAAAGCAGCGTCAAAAAGATATGTTTTCAGTCTCGATTTGAAAATAGTAAGAGTTTCTGCAGACGTGCATGATTCGGGCAGTTTGTTCCAGATTGCCGGGGCATAATAGCTAAACGCTGCTTTTCCATGTTTTGTTCTTACTCTCGGAACCGAGAGCAGACCCATCCCAGAAGACCTGAGACACTTTGATGGTTTATAGTTACGTAGGAGATCGTTAATAGACTTTGGTCCTAAACCATTTAGTGATTTAAAAACGAGCAATAGTATTTTCAAATAAATTCTTTGGCCAACTGGAAGCCAGTGTAAAGATTTCAGAACCGGAACTGATGTGATCCACTCTTTTAATGTTAGTGAGTACTCGAGCAGCAGCGTTCTGAATCAGCTGCAGCTTTCAGCTGTGAATACACCATTACAGTAGTCCAGTCTACTGAAGATAAAAGCATGGACAAGCTTTTCTAAATCCTGTTGTGACATTAGTTGTTTAATGCTAGATATATTCTTAAGGTGATAGTATGCCGACTGAATAACTGTTGTAATGTGACTGTTAAAGTTCAGGTCTGAGTCTATCACTACACCTAGATTTCTAGCTTTATTAGTTGTTTTGTAGTCTGCCGACTCTCTGCGATTACTTTTAATCGGTCCTTCTTTGCTCCAAAAACAATGATCTTAGTGTTTTGTTTGTTTAATTGGAGAAAGTTCTGAGTCATCCAGTCAGTGATGTGCTCAATGCACTTGCTTAGTGTTCTAATCGGAGAATAGTCTCCTGGTGTAATTTTAAAATAAATCTGGGTGTCGTCTGCATAGATGCTTAGATCGTTGTTTTTAATAATTTGAGCCAGTGGTAGCATATAGATATTAAAAAGCAAAGGTCCTAAAATGGAGTCTTGAGGAACCCCGCATGACATATTTGTGACCCGCTCTCTCGAAATCAGTCGGAAGTCGCAACGGCTCATTTCAAAATAAACGTGGATTTGCGTAAAAAAATAGTTTTTCGAGGTTCGGGTGTTCTGTTTGATTTTAAATAAACAAAGTCTTGGCTTTCAGAATATGAAACTTTTATTTCCAAAATCACACGATAAATACATTTTTGACGCTTGTAAAGGGAAGATGACAGGCACCTCTCTGTCACGATTCTCATGTTATGTCACGTTTGTAGTTTTGTCTGTGTTGGTGTTTTTCTTGTCTTTGGGTTTCCTGTTTTATTGTGTAAAGTGTTCACCCCCGTTTCCTGCCTGTCTGCTTTCTGTCTGTTTCCCTCCCTGATTACCTGATTGTGTTCACCTGTTGTCCTTGTGTTTCTCCTCCCCTGCCCAGCTGTGTCTTGTTCTGTGATTACCCTTCTGTGTATTTAGTCTAGTCTTCCCCTGTGTTCCATGTCGGTTCATTGTTTCCCCTCCATGTCATTCCACGGTCTGTGTTCCTTGTGCTGCTCGTTGGTGTTGGATATTTTGGATTCTGCCTTGTTTTGCCACAGCTTTAATTTATTTAATAAAGCTCGCTTTTCGTTATTCTGCATTTGAGTCCTACCTGCTTCACCCATTCGTAACACTCTCACTCGCACCCTGCTCTTCCGCAGTGCAGCTCCCCCTCCCTCCGGCTGAAATTATGAATGCAAGGCATATAGTAATCATAGATAACATGGCAGGGTCCGTTACAGTTTGCTTTCATCTGATTTCAAATAAACAAAGTCTTGGCTTTCAGAATATTAAATTTGTTTCGGCAAATTCAGATGATAAATACAACTTTGAAGCTTGTAACGGCATAATTACAAGCGGAGAACGGAGTAACTTAACGTCACAGCAGGCATAACAACAGCCGGTGTTTCTCGTGAACACAAACACAATACACACAAATGCAAAATACACAAACACACACACATACATACCAACAAGTCCTCCAACTCATACGACCAAATGGGTCGATTGTTCAGGCCCTTATTATGACCAAATATGTCGTTTGTTCAAACGCTTGATACGTCCTATAATTATGTTTTAAAGTTTTCACCCTCTAGTGCTCCCGTTGAATGCAAACATTACAGATGGTCGTTTATTCACAAATAACCCTCTCTGTAAAATCCTAAATTGTAGGATAGTTTGGCCATTAAAACGTTTTTTGATTCGATTTTTAGCGAGAAGTGTGTATTGTACTTTTAGAATCCACGTCCAGTCGATATGTAGGATCTATAGTTTGATAGATACAGAGATGGGGACTCGAGCTTTATTAGTTGTTTTGTAGTCTGCCGACTCTCTGCGATTACTTTTAATCGGTCCTTCTTTGCTCCAAAAACAATGATCTTAGTGTTTTGTTTGTTTAATTGGAGAAAGTTCTGAGTCATCCAGTCAGTGATGTGCTCAATGCACTTGCTTAGTGTTCTAATCGGAGAATAGTCTCCTGGTGTAATTTTAAAATAAATCTGGGTGTCGTCTGCATAGATGCTTAGATCGTTGTTTTTAATAATTTGAGCCAGTGGTAGCATATAGATATTAAAAAGCAAAGGTCCTAAAATGGAGTCTTGAGGAACCCCGCATGACATATTTGTGACCCGCTCTCTCGAAATCAGTCGGAAGTCGCAACGGCTCATTTCAAAATAAACGTGGATTTGCGTAAAAAAATAGTTTTTCGAGGTTCGGGTGTTCTGTTTGATTTTAAATAAACAAAGTCTTGGCTTTCAGAATATGAAACTTTTATTTCCAAAATCACACGATAAATACATTTTTGACGCTTGTAAAGGGAAGATGACAGGCACCTCTCTGTCACGATTCTCATGTTATGTCACGTTTGTAGTTTTGTCTGTGTTGGTGTTTTTCTTGTCTTTGGGTTTCCTGTTTTATTGTGTAAAGTGTTCACCCCCGTTTCCTGCCTGTCTGCTTTCTGTCTGTTTCCCTCCCTGATTACCTGATTGTGTTCACCTGTTGTCCTTGTGTTTCTCCTCCCCTGCCCAGCTGTGTCTTGTTCTGTGATTACCCTTCTGTGTATTTAGTCTAGTCTTCCCCTGTGTTCCATGTCGGTTCATTGTTTCCCCTCCATGTCATTCCACGGTCTGTGTTCCTTGTGCTGCTCGTTGGTGTTGGATATTTTGGATTCTGCCTTGTTTTGCCACAGCTTTAATTTATTTAATAAAGCTCGCTTTTCGTTATTCTGCATTTGAGTCCTACCTGCTTCACCCATTCGTAACACTCTCACTCGCACCCTGCTCTTCCGCAGTGCAGCTCCCCCTCCCTCCGGCTGAAATTATGAATGCAAGGCATATAGTAATCATAGATAACATGGCAGGGTCCGTTACAGTTTGCTTTCATCTGATTTCAAATAAACAAAGTCTTGGCTTTCAGAATATTAAATTTGTTTCGGCAAATTCAGATGATAAATACAACTTTGAAGCTTGTAACGGCATAATTACAAGCGGAGAACGGAGTAACTTAACGTCACAGCAGGCATAACAACAGCCGGTGTTTCTCGTGAACACAAACACAATACACACAAATGCAAAATACACAAACACACACACATACATACCAACAAGTCCTCCAACTCATACGACCAAATGGGTCGATTGTTCAGGCCCTTATTATGACCAAATATGTCGTTTGTTCAAACGCTTGATACGTCCTATAATTATGTTTTAAAGTTTTCACCCTCTAGTGCTCCCGTTGAATGCAAACATTACAGATGGTCGTTTATTCACAAATAACCCTCTCTGTAAAATCCTAAATTGTAGGATAGTTTGGCCATTAAAACGTTTTTTGATTCGATTTTTAGCGAGAAGTGTGTATTGTACTTTTAGAATCCACGTCCAGTCGATATGTAGGATCTATAGTTTGATAGATACAGAGATGGGGACTCGAGTCTGCGACTCGGACTCGAGTCGCACTTAAGTCGCACACACAGAGACTTCAGACTCGACTTGGACTCGTGTGTTGGGACTCGTGAACAATCATTGTGTTTTCTATGTGTGGCGTATTAAAGGTGGGGTAGGTACATTTGAGAGAAACCGGCTCGAGATCGCTAGAATTTGAAAATACACAACCGGAGATAATCTGCAAGAGGCTGCTACTTCCTTATAGAGCCCGCCTCCTCCAACACACACGAACGCGCACATGACCAATGAGGGCACGAGAGAAATGTGTGCCCAGATGGAAGGCTGACAGGCAGGCAGGCCATCCAGTTACTTTAGCCGGGCTCATTACGCAGACGTGCGCGCCTCTGTTACTACCTCGTAGTAACACAATAGCGACCGGCGGCACACCTGCGGCTGTACCGCTTGTAATTAGGTTCAACGACAACAACTTCGAACAAAACGCCGGCGGCACCAACAAAAGGAGCGCACACTGCAAAGTCTGCAATATCAAAATCAAGGATGCTGGCGCAACAACGTCAAATTTCATCAGGCACTTGAAAACTCACCCGGAGAGGTCAGTCACATTAACGCATGGACGGTTAGCAAACATGTTTAGCTCAGCATCAGCTATGTAATGTTAACTTAGCTTGCTACTAGCTTTGTAACTGAATATTTGAAAAGATTAGTGAATGTTTGCTTGTCACACTTGTTTGAGTTGAGTGGCGTTGACATCCAACTCTTGACATGACATAAAAAAGGTCGGTAACGTTAATCATTACCCGCTTTTAAGTACTTTTAACAGTTTCCCTGCGGGGGATTAATAAAGTATTTGTGATACTGATTTCTGATTCTGAAGTGTTTTGCTTATAAGTTGTTTGCATTTAGCTAAAGTGTGATGTTTTTCCTCATATTGCATTGCAATAGCCTGTTTAAAGTGATCATATAACAAACAACTAATCAGTACTGATACTGTATGCTAATAGATATAGGAGTGATAATAACACAGTAAATGCTTTGAATTTCTTAGATGTAGCTGTGCAGTATTCTTAACAGACTGGATAGCAGCAGACAATAGAAGGCTTATTACAACCAGAAGAGACATGAGACTTTTATTCGTTAGAGACTTGAGACTTGACTTGGACTCGTGACCAAAGACTTGAGACTTGATCAAGTCTCACCCCACAAAGACTTGAGACTTGACTTGGACTCATGACCAAAGACTTGAGACTTGACTTGGACTTGCAAAAAAAGACTTGTGAACATCTCTGGATAGATATTACGAAGGTCTCGACGTTTTCATAATAAAACCAATGATCAAATGATATAACAGTACTATCTGCAGTACTCATCAACTAAAAATCATCAGTTTATCCTTGTTAATTATACGACATTTATTGATTTAAATTGTGTACAATGCTTTTGTGTTTTTCCCATAGGTTTTCTCTTTCGATTCTGAGAGACACCTTTCTTTTTTCAGAGGTTTTGATAGGCTTGATTGTTTTAGCCGCAATGCATGTTGGGATATGGTGTTTATGCGATATGAAATCGGAAAAACATTTTTTAAAAATAAATTAATACTTTATTCCGAGTGTTCTTGCTTTTCTCTTTGGAAGTCATCACATAACGGCATTGTAATACACGGTTCGGCTGCATTAAATATTACATATCTGCCGTAGATATTTATTTACAGTATAGAGCCCTGATCAGAAGACCTTTTGACAAACTGTAAGAAATGCCGCAAAAACTGAATACGTGACGTGGATCATAAATATATTAGCAATTAAACAACACCTTCCATTTCTTTTCACACAATACGTCTCCTTGCAGTATCAACACTAATTTGGCTGACTTTTATATTTGATCCAATTGGTAGATAGGTTATATTTACACCATAACGGTGCACAGCTGATAGAAAGGGATTTTTTTGTAGTTTTTAAAGATATTATTTACTGAACTACCTTTCCAACTCCTCACGCAGTTGACTGTTACAGGTCTATACAGGTTCATGGTACAATCAACACATCCTCACTCCCAGGTCGGCCTATGTTGACGTTATGTCAAGTCCCCTGTGTCGGCTTTTTCCAATGCAAGGGGGGGGCCTTAGCATCCATTTTCAACACAAGGGGGGGGCCCTTAGCGTCCATTTTCAGCTTTCCGGGATGTCCATATGCTTCTATGGACGCTCATGGAAGCACGGCATTCGTTTGTCCATTCTCATTGGATAACGGAGAATTGTACACCCGGAAGTAGTATTCCCCTTACTGTCGATTGATTTTACAGTGATATCTGCACTATTCATCGACTAAAAAACACCAGATTATCCTTGTTAATTACACAACATTGATTGGTTTAAATTGTGTGCAATGCTTTTGTATTTTTCCCCTTCGATTCGGAGAAACAAATGTTTTTTCGGAGTAAAGGATGGCAGAAGACACTACACTACCCAGAATCCCCAGCTATTGTTTGGACTACACCATGTGCTCTGTTTGACAAACCCTGTGATAGTCCTCAAGCTCTGGGATTGGAGAGTGTGGAGGGTTACGCCGAGCTTCGAACAGCACTTGAAATGGGATGGAACCACGGCAGACTGTCCAAAACTGGATTTGAACGGGTCCACCGCGTCCCCCCCTCCCCCACCCCGTCCCCAGAACTACACATGCTGGCTATTCTGTTTCGCAACATGTTCTCTATCTATGGCACGTCTCCACTGGGAGTTGTAGTTTTAAAAGACGTTTTCGTATTTCCCATAATAAGAAGTTGCCAGTATTAAACTGTGTACATCCCTGGAGGTTTAGGCGATAGGAAACACTCACATTTAAAACATATAATTAATAAATGGGTGAAAATTGCTTGTGCCCATAGTGGGCAGCATTAATATATATACACACATGCCAGCTAAGGTCAGAAGAGCTTTATTTAACAGCTGGTTTTATGTCTGTGACCCCTCCTGTTAATTTATAGCATTACATTACATTAATTGATAAGCCTGAAACATGCACTTGTCAAGGTTCAGAGGCACATTTTGCAAATATGGCAGTAGCCATCGATCAGCTTAAGATAAGATATACTTTATTGATCCCAAGTTGGAACATTTGCGTTACATCAGCATGTGTAACAGTTAAATATGCAGTGGTGTTTATTTGTAAATCATTTAGGATAATCACACAAATTCTGTGTTTTATATTCAACAATTCTGTGTTCTTTATTTATTGATTGTTCAATACCTGACAAGGCCGGAGATGAAATATCTACATACATCTTATAAGAGTATAATACATTATGTATAATATCAGTTAAAATAAGTGCTTCAACATAGTTAACATTGCTGAAGGTATGCACAAATATTGATAGATGTCTTGTAATGCACTACTGAGGAACCTGCGACCCAAGTTTTTCATTCAATGCATAACTACACCATAGTTGTGTAGGCCTATATGATATGTCAATAAACCTTAGAAAATCTTGAAAGGGATGTGCAAAATAGTCATTATATACAGTCTTTAATTAACTATTAGTAGAGAATAACGAGTAATGAATATACTTTATAGGGATCCTATTAATATCTAATAATAAAAATAATGAAATTCAATAACATGCTTTAACCACTAGGTGTCCCTTTATATCAGCTGTGCACCTTTATGGTGTAAATACAACCTATATACCAATTGGATCAAATATAAAAGTCAGCCGAATTAGTGTTGATACTGCAAGGAGACGTATTGTGTGAAAAGAAATGTAAGATGTTGTTTAATGGCTGATATATTTATGATCCACGTCACGTTTTCAGTTCCTCATGTTTGTCTAGAAGTCTTCTCATCAGGGCTCTATAAATACAGAACTACGGCAGATATGTAATATTTAATGCAGCCGAACCGTGTATTACAATGCCGGTATGTGATGACTTTCAAAGACAAAAAGAAGCACACTCGGAATAAAGTATTATTTTATTTTTTAAAATGTTTTCGGTCTATTTCCGGTATTTGTTAATGACGATGTGCTCTGAGATGTGAGACTGGAATTGCACAGGGGGAAATAACGTAGGCTATCTTTAGAAGCGGATTTTGTTAAACTAATATGTTTGCGCTGTGGACCAACACTATACATTGACGGGGAAGGGGGTAGCAATAAAGATAACACCATTAAACAGTTACACAATATAACAGAAATAATATCGATAGCAGCGTCCCTAGCAACCACCTTGGTAACAATGAAAACGTCGCGATTTCCTGAAGTAATAACTAGCAAACTAAAGATCATGTACATCCACTGCACACATAATCTGAAATAACAACTCATATTTCTCGCATCAAATGACATCAAAACGCATTTTAATGGCCAAACTAACTTTAAAATAGGCATTTTCCACCGAGAATAAAACGAAGTTCTGCCATGTTTTTTTTTTCTGCAGGGAGAAATTTGAAGATCACTGGTCAAACAGAGCACATGGTGTAGTCCAAACGATAGCTGGGGATTCTGGGTAGTGTAGTGTCTTCTGCCATCCTTTACTCCGAAAAAACATTTGTTTCTCCGAATCGAAGGGGAAAAATACAAAAGCATTGCACACAATTTAAACCAATCAATGTTGTGTAATTAACAAGGATAATCTGGTGTTTTTTAGTCGATGAGTAGTGCAGATATCACTGTAAAATCAATCGACAGTAAAGGGAATACTTACTTCCGGGTGTACAATTCTCCGTTATCCAATGAGAATGGACGCTCACATTGCCTTTAAAGGCAGCCGACACAAACGAATGCCGTGCTTTCATGAAGCATATGGACATCCCGGAAAGCTGAAAATGGACGCTAAGGGCCCTCGCCTTGCGTTGAAAATGGACGCTAAGGCCCCCCCCCCCCCTGCGTTGGAAAAAGCCGACACAGGGGACTTGACATAACGTCAACATAGGCCGACCTGGGAGTGAGGATGTGTTGGGTACAATGCATAAGCTTCAAATCGAGAGACTGAAACTGTGTTTTCCTTTGCCGTTCTGTTTTAATTTCACAATAAAGTTAATAGTCATATTATGTTTGATATTATTATGTTTTATTAACTACACCACTGTTTTTTTAGAGTCTGTACAAGAGTTTGTAAATTATTGCGTTGCCTGCACGCAATCGCACAACGGCACGTCCATTAATTCCACAACCACACACATGGATTAACGTTGATGTAGGGCGGTGGTGGCGAAGTCGATAGGGACTTGGCTTGGCAACTGGAAGGTCACCAGTTCAAGTCCCGGCAAGAACAAGTGCTACCGAGGTGCTGAGCAAGGCACCGTTCCCTACACTGCTCCCTGGGCGCCGTTCAAAATGGCAGCACACTGCTCCTAACACAGGATGGGTCCTATGCAGAGAAACTATTTCCCCATGGGGATTAATAAAGTATATCAATGTAATACATTAATACTAAATAAATAAATACGATGGAGAGTTCTCATCTCAGCCTTATTACCATCCCATCGGGGATGAAGAGGAGTAAGTAAATAAAGAGGCCGGCGCTCCAGGGTCTGGTTCTGCTGTGCGTTTTTGTGATGTAATGGTAAAACATTTCAGAATTCCTCCACGGGATGCCATTGTACATCACTCAACCCGCGAAATACACACTCAGTACATAGCTAGACCATAGACTGTATATATGAGCTAGACCTGCGAATTTGCGGGCCAGGAATTCGCGGGCACAGCCAGCTGGGCGGCTGGCTGACAGCCAGCTGCACAGCTGTAGCTACATGTGTGTGTATTTTGCAGGTTTCTAAATGTTTTGTGCGTGTGTGTTGACAAGGAGGTTTAATAACTGTGTGCTACACAAAACGTGCAGTCGGTTTCATTTTCATCGCCGTTTGTAGTAGAGTTAGCAGGGTATTTTTATTTTAACTCTCGTCCCAAATTCGTCCCAAAATTATTTTGTATCCTCCCCGATACTATTTTTTTCGGCCCCGGGACGACGGGACGTCCTTAAGCTCGAGCCCTGGCCCTGCCCGTTGAAAACTGACTCTCAAGGGTACCCTGTCCGTAATAGAGTGACGGGGAGGGGCCCTGACCGACCGTCAACATGTGACGGGTTGGGAGTGAGAATGTGTTGGATACAGAGGCACTGACTGCTTGTCTGATTTTCTGAATTTTGTCAGTGAAGAAGGAGGGTTTGTTAGTCGACGGTAGCAAACAAGGCACGTGAGTTGTTTTTATTTTTGGTAATGATGTCAGAGAAGAACGATTGTCGTGCCTTTTTTATTTCCTGATTATAGACGCAGAGTCTCTCTTTATAGATTTCCAAGTGAACTTGGAGAATTGTTTTTCTCCATCTGCGTTCAGCTTTTCTGCACTCAGTTTTTGCTGTTCTTACAGTCATGGCTTTTCTCCATGGAGATATTTTCTTGCTAGATACTTCCTTTTTTTTAATGGGAGCAATTGGTATCCATGACATTTGTTATTTTTGAATTAAATTGATCAACTAGCTTATTTACTGAGAAGTTAGCATGGGCAATTGAGGGAAAACAAATCTGAGCAAACATTTCCTGTGCATTTTTAGATAAGTGACGTCTAGCGGTTACCTCTTTCTTAGCAATTGTTTGGACGGGAATAGAGCTCTCAAAGAAAACACAGGAATGGTCGGAGAACGCAACATCAGTCACCACAAGCTTAGAGATGTTCAGACCCTTTGATACAATTAATGTTCCCGTGCACAGTGTCAGGCGTTTAAGGTACTTTTCAAGGATTTTAGGATCAACCAAACGTCTACATGGTAGATTTAAATATTACCATAAATTCTAAACATTTTACAGAAATATTACAAAACAGAGTGATGTCCAGTACAGGCACTTTTCACCACACACTTCAGATGGTAGCAGCCGACATCCTGCCAGCCTCATGAATAAATGACTTTACTACTCACTGCCAAGTGTGCTACAATGAGCTAGACTGTATTTTTGCCATTTAAATTCCTGAGCCCATTTTTATGCAAATGGATTTATTGTCACAAACCATGTAACGCTGGCAGTAACACCTTATCTTAATGAATATCAAGTGCGGCTGTATTTCCCTGCTGCAATAGCTCACTAATCAACTTTTAGTTGGAATGTGATTCATAAAGGGACGATTCATGGCCTCTCGACTTACACTCAGACTCCGCGGCCTATACGACTGCGCGTGATGAGGATTGATGAAGTCATCCATCAGATTGATCGCCAGCATTCTACCAAATGAAAATGATTATCGAATTACTGTGGCCGAGCCGTTTAAAGACCCCAGACTCGTAAAACCGTGAAGTTAGAGCTTCTCTGAACCCACTCAATTAAAAAGTACGAGGTAATCGCTTATACATGCTGTTAGTTTGAGTTATGGTGGTTAGCACCTTCTCTCGCCACTGGTGCTCCTAAGATATTGTGCAATTACTTAAGAAATTATACATTAAACCTTTAAAAAGTATCAAAGGTTTAAGTTCAGGTGACCTTTAGAAAGTGCAGCAAAGTTAAATACAAAGTTGGACTATGTTTTTTTCCTTTTATAAAACGGCTCAGCTGTGAAACATAATCCTTAAGCCTCCCTCCGCTATCAGTAGCGTGACATGAATCTTAGTCCATAAACTAAATATTGATTTGAATCAAAACCTGAAAAAGAATTAATCCTCTTTACTTGTTTGTCCATGTTTTTGACTTTGACCTTTCTCACCAGGATGAGTATTCTAGAGTAAACAGTAGATCTGTTGTTTTCTACTGGCCTCCTTGTGACTTGAATGCAACATCACCACTGCAAATATTACAGATATCAAAGTTAACTTTTAACAGTAACGGTAAAATGTGATTTAAAGAATAAACTTGGATCCAAACAAAACCATCTGTACGTTTTTTTTTTAAAAACTCCCACTTGGGAGTGGAACCTGCCATATGGGCATTCAGCTCTTACCATAGCTATCCCTTAAAAAATAATTCTTCCATCAATATATGTCAACTGCTGTAGGGTTAAAGGGGCAGCCTGGGCCAAATGAAATGTTAGGGGTACAAAATCTATTAAGCATATTGTTGCATACCATTAGATTGATTATCCGAAAGACTTTCAATACAAATGCATTCAGTGTCAATGTTGGTTTTATCCATTGCTACACGTTAATAACTCAAGCTTCCAATTTTATGGGACAAATATGGGGTGAAAAAAAATGGAAAGTATTAGCCAGAGTTAGTGGGGCCAAATGGGCATTTATGCTTATCATTATGGAGCCCCAATGGCTTGACTTGGTTCAGTTTTGGTGCATCTGGACTTGTTGGCTTAAATGATTCTCCAAGTTGAAACGATACTACTCTTTTTTTTTGTTCAACACAAATACAGCAAGTAACATAAATATAGAACAAACCACATAGTCCCATTGGAAATCTGCGTCATAATAGTCATTATAAACTTAACATTTATAATGAGGCCTCCACATACTGACATACATATTGCAAATATGCAACACTGCCTTATAACTCCTATTTCGAGACTAGAAATGTCGGCTTCGATGGATACCTGCTGCATATCCGTTGAGTCCGTAGGAGGGTTTTATCTATTATTTATTCAAAATGACTAAGTAAGCCTTAATATTAGACAAAATAAGACATAAGTTATCATTAGCTTACCTACAACAATAAACTAGAGCCGGGACTCGATTAATCTAATTAATTAGAGGCTTTGTAATTAATTAATCGAAATTAATCGCATTTTTAATCAAATATACATATTTGACCTGAGAACAGTGAGAAGCAATTTTCACATGGATTTTACTCCAAGTGGTCTACAGTCGAGTGCAATCCAGTGAGCCAGGGAGTTGGTTATTTTCTCAGACGTGGACTTACTTATCCTGGCCCTGAAACCAGTCATCTGGTTGAGTGTGGGTTGGGTCAGGGTGTGGTTCCTTGCACTCGGAGTCGGGCTAACGTACACGCTAGATGCTACATGCTTTGCATTTAGGTGATACTTTAGGCTTGATGTGCTGCGGTGATATGCAAATTCTTTTTTGCATAATTTGCACACAACCGTGCTCTTATCGACGCTTCTATCCGTCCGTTTTTTAAAACAAAATGTCCCATCCACGGGGCCGACCAAAGCGGTCTCATCAGCTTGTTCGTTCATGTTTGACTATTGTTCACCGTGGTTTGTTGTTGTTTGAAGTCCCATGCTGAAGTCGTGAACGTTAGTTGGTGCTCCAGTATAATCGGTACGCCTGAAACTCATCCAGTGAGAAACGTTCCGCTGTGCAAAAATAAGTGCGATTAAAGTGCGATTAAAGTGCGATTAAAATGCGTTAATTTTTTTAACGCGTTCATTTTTGTGTAATTAATTAATCTTAATTAACGCGTTAAAGTCCCGGCCCTACAATAAACCCTTCGAGCTAATTGAAAACAAGGCTAAATGCAGATATTTCTTAGAAGGATTTTTGGTATGGTGATGAAAAACAACAACACCTCTCTCACTAACTAAGCTTTTAAGTCCTGTTCTTTGGTTAACAATCAGAACTATCTCCGTGCTTTGAGGATTTCCTCACCTTTTGTCAATAAAGATGCTTTATTTAAAATAAGAGCTTTAGTACAAATGATGATTGGCCCATATGTAATCTCGATTTCACAGAGCAGAACGACAACAACAGAAAGGGCTTTGTCCCGTTTGTTTTTAACAGCTACTCCAATTACCATCATTGGACATTGGGGACAAGGTGACAAACATGTTGTTGTCTGTGTGCACATGACATTGTTTGTTTGCTCTCACATACCACCAGGTTGAACCAATACTGCACAGCCTTTGGTTAGATTAGAACATTTGGGAGGTGTCAATCAGTAGCCCCGCCTACTACCTTTCCATTGTAAGTGTCCTGTGGACCAATAGAAAAGCAAAGAGGGAGCATTCACCCTCCACCTTTCCCTCCTTCACTCTGCCTGTCTCCCTGTCCTTCTCTCCCTTCATTCACTGAGGATCAAGCCTTCATAATCCCAGGATTTTATATCCACCAAAACAGCTTGGGCCCATCAGCAAATTGCAATGGCATATGGTATAGGTTTATGATTCATCTGGCACATGCATAGCAATGAGAGCCTCATCATCCGTGGGCAAACACCGGGAAAATATTGTAATGTTAAACGATGCCAGCCACGGAGAGAAGAGGCAGCGGCCATGTGGGAGGCTGTGTTTGTTCGGCCCAGCGAGCGCAGCAGCTGAAGGTTGTAAACAGCTTTTCAGATCTGCTGTCCCCCCCAGTGGACCGGGCCAGATTAAGGACGGACTGGACACTACGAGAAGAAACTCCAGAGGGAGAGAAGATGGAGACAGGCAGGCCTGAATATGTCTTAAACAAAAAGCCCTACCAGGGATTCATTTACAATGTCGACACGTGTTTACAAAGTTTTAGATACAAAATTCACAAACCCTCAAAATAATTAAACATGAAGTGAAATGGGTTTAATAAAGTTAACTTAAAAATATGAAGCAACAGCCGGAGGGGACAATTCCAATGCAAACATATGTCTGATTCTATAGAAGACTATGACAAAATTACCTCTCTTTTTACTTGATTTATTACTTGTTCTAATTAGCTAATGGTCTAGACTCCTAGTTGTAGGTCTATCTCAATGAAGACTTGTGTTTATTTTATAAATGATGGTCCTGTTTGGAGTTAAATAAACAATAAAGGAGGTTGTGCTTTTATGATGCATTATGATTGACAAGTTGCTATCAAGAAGTCGTTGCCAGCGCAGTGCTGTTAGTTATGTTGAACTAAAAGACAATGACTCTTTATATTCCTGCGTGTAACTTATTTTGCAACCATCCTAATTGAAATGACGGTTAACGTGTTACGGCCCGTCTACACTACAGCGTCGAGAGCGTCGAAAGCTCCAAGCAGCTCCAAGCTGCCCATTCACTTTCAATGGGGTGACGTCACGTAGCCGCGCTTTTTCGCCGAACTGAATTGTGGGTAGCCGAGCGAGGCGTCTCAGGCGACCCAGGCGACCAGAAGTTGAACATTGTTCAACTTCTGGTCGCCTGGACGCCGGAGTAGCCAGCGCCAGCCAATCAAATCCCGTTTCCCAAAATCTGACAGCTGAAGCGCTAGCCAATCAAACCGCGTCTAAGCTGGGAGAGATATCCCGCCGTTCATTTCTATATTTTCAAAAAAAGTCGGAGGAGAAACTAACTATCGCCGTAGCGAATCACCCGGTTTTGTATGACCAGACCCTCTTCACCTCCCGGGATACAAACCGGAGGAACCAGGCATGGAGGGAGGTGGCAGAGACAGTGGGGGAAACTGGTAGGTTTTCGCCTGTTTGGGGAGTTTATATATATATTGCTCGCATAAAATCCCCGGGGGTTTTTGCTTTGTATGTCGGGGGCGGGAGATTCATGTGATTGGTTGTTGGCCGTGTTGCTTGAATAAAATCCCCAAGCTCCAGACACGCCCAGCTCCAAGCTATTTTTGGAGCTGTAGTGTGGACGCTCCGTTATAGCCTACAGATGGATCTTGTTAACTAAGTTAGCCTGGAACTTAGCGTTTGATATGCTGGTTGTGCCGGGCCTCGCTCCTCTCAAACTCCTCCCTCGCATTCAAATATGGTCACTTCAAAACAAGATGACACTGGTCAAAATGCCAAGCTCGGGCTATCAGAGCGTTGGTGGCTCCAAAGATATCCTGTTCTTCTGTGTAATTAAACCAAGTGTTGAAATTAGAACATTCACTGCGAGCTAATATGATTGCAGTTACATTTCTTACTGTTAAAGGCACAGATCACCCAAGCTACCTCAGTTATCATTTGTATTGTATCAGTGTTCCCGCTGCTTGTTGCACCCACTGACATAATCCACAGCATTAGCACCATTTCCAAACATCTGCTGGAGAAGTCAGAAGCGATCTGCTGCCTCCTCTGCCCGAGCCTCTTTGGAAATTTGACATGATAACACACAAACACCTCCAGCCAAACTTTCCCTCTGCCTTCATTAAAGCGCGAAGCAGAGTGCTGCTGGCAAGGTGACTCCAGCCGGCCCTGCCACGGCTCCACCCCCCCACCAGGACTTAAACAGCCCCATGCGATTGGCTCAGAGGGCTTTCGGTCAGACGCAGTGCCAGGTCAATATGGGTTCAGACGGGGAGCAGAAGCGACTGTGGATGTGCAGCTCGGAGAAGGCCATGAGCTAACAGTCAGTATGTTGGAGGTTTATTATTGGCGGGCTCCAGACGGCCCCCCCCCCCCCGGACAGGTGATCTCGTTCAGCCGCCTGACTCAACATATGCCCCCGCAGAGCTTCTACACACATATTGTGCCATCATTATTTCATACCTAGCAGGAGCGTCTCTGAGCGCGGCACAGATAGGTGCAAAAGCAGGTTGCTGTGAAAATAGTTCTTTATTTGTTTTCGGTGTGTAGCAAAAGGTAGGAAAGGGAAAAGGGCAACCTTTTGCATGTGCTGACCATCTGTCCGCTTGAAAATATGTTCACCTCATATTTAAGGCAAAGTATTATTAAAAAACAACCTGAAAGTTCTAGGTTTTTTTTCTACCTGAAGAAGTCATTAGATCACTTCCTGGTTGTATTAGCTGCACAACAGTACCTCCATAACCTGCTTCTGACATAGCATATGACTTCATAGAATATCTTTTAGTTCTTTTAAAGGTCAAATCAATAGCTGGGGGAGTGGCTGTTTTTTGTTACGATGCTGGTTGGTGGTATACTTATTAGAGCTTTGACATGCTGACAGTCCCGAATTAAGCCCAACTCTGGCTGGGTCGGGCGGTAATTTCTTACATTTCCCCTATTGGCAGGATTTCTGGTTGGGGCACATCTATTTCTTGTGTTTTTTCCCCCCTTTCCCCAATAAGGATTAATGTTATTAGAGATGTCCCGATCCGATCACGTGATCGGGGATCGGAGCCGATCACGTGATTTTCAAAAGATCGGAATCGGGAGAAAAAAATCGGGGATCGGGATTTTTTTTATAAAATATTTTTATTATTTTATTTAATGTTAAAAAACAAAAAATGACCATGTTCACGTCTTAAAGTCATCCTGAGGCCTTAGTTTTTACACAACATCATGTATGTGTTGTTATTTTGGGCTTGTTTTCAGATCTGGTTGCTTATTTCTCTCAAATCTGGCAACAGAGTGGGCGCAGTGTCTAATAGTAGCAGTGAGCTAACGAGAGGCTACGTTCAGCTGGTGACTCGGGAGTCGGGACAGAGAAAATGTCAGGAGTTTGGAAGTATGATAAAATTGAAAGCGAAGGCAGTGTAACAGCCAGATGCAATGTTTGCAAGGCGGAGGTTCCGCGTGGTGGAAAGAACAGAGCTACGTTCAACACGACCAATCTAACACGCCACCTGATAAACAAACACCAACAACAACACGACGAGTACACAGCGGCCACTCAGGTAACGGCACTGAAACAACCGACACTTTCAGAGACTTTTAAAAGGAAAGAGAAACTGCCCCAGAACAGTGGGGCAACAAAAATAACAGCCAAGATAGCTGAATTCATCGCGTTGGATGACCAGCCGTTATCGGTTACCTTTTTCTCTTAATGCATTGCATAAAGATCGGATCGGGAAAAATCGGTATCGGCAGATTGTCAAAATCGAATGATCGGAATCGGATCGGGAGCCAAAAAAGGTGATCGGGACATCCCTAAATGTTATACAATCTCTAATATATGGCATTGCCTAAACCAGAGCTTAACGAAAAACCCAAATTTCCAATGTAAAAAAAATGCGGAAATTATCTCCAACCGAAATTTGGGTTTTTCGTTAAGCTTTGGTTTAGGCCTTACTTTTGGGCTTGCAATAAAGAAAAATTGTTTTCACCTGCATTTTTATTTGACTAAATGTTTTTTCTTAGATGTTGTTACATGTTACACTTCATCTGTATCAATGTTGTTGCATTTCAAACATAAAATAAATAAATGTGCCATTAAAGGGACCATATTAAGCTCATCTGTCATGTCTGTCTTGGACTTTGGGATTATTATACGAAAAGTGAGTAAATCACTGCATTTATTTTTGAGGTATTATTATATTGAATTCGTTTTGCAGATTATAGTGCAGTATGTGAGTAATAAAAGTACTTAGTTACCCAGTTCTTCTTTCTAAATATGTTTAAAGCTTTTTATTGTCTCATGGTTCGACATGATTAGATTGTATTGTACTGCACACATTGCCTAAATCTTGCGTGTAATGTGATTGTTTTTATACACAGTAACACATACACCAGTGGGTGTCTGCTTCCTCACTGCTCTCGTGGAATAACTGCACACCATCAGTGACATACAGTCTAATCATCTTACGTAGGAATCCTAAATCTTTATCAGCACATATAGTATATATAGGGCTTTAAAATTCACAGGAAGCTCAAAGATAAAGCTCTGAAATCCCGAGCCGTCAAGCTACTCCTAATCCCCCCACCTGTATTTGCCACAGCAGCCCTCCATATCGCCTGAGAAGGGGATTTAGTTGTAATGCTCTCAGAAATACAATGCATAAAATCAAGTGTCAACTCTAACAAGCTGTTCTCAGGGCGGATGGGTGGCCCTCCGGGGTCCTGCGGGGTCCGGGCTCCAGCTTTGAACGGTTAGCTGCCGTGCAGAGCTGCAGCATTTGATCCAACATTACCCACATTTCAGAGACAACTGTGAAAATCGGCATAACCTGGGAAGCCAGACGGGCTTTGGAAGGGTGGCAACAGCTGCTGAAGTCCGTCCGCTGCCTGAGAAACTTTATCAGGGGAAGTGGAGGTTGACATTTTATGGCAGCTAAGCCCCCTCCATCAAATTGCGAAAACAGAACCTTGTGGCGCAGCACAGGATGGATTTAGGGGTTTGTGCAGTGTTTTCTTGGCTGTGATCGTTAATATAAAAATAGAAGAATAAAAAGACCTTCGGAAGCTTTTAATTTTTTTTACAAACAACATGTTAGACCAGATACAATAGTGAAGTTATTTCTTCATTATTGGGTTTGAACCTACAAATTACCACAGTCATTCGATGGGATGTGGATTTTATCAAGGACACTCATAAGAATCTTCACAATACATTTCTATTTTAACATTTTGTCATTGTGTCAGTTTTGTGAGTTCCATTTCCTTCTGAAATAGAAAATACTTGCGGCGTCTAAGCCTCTTTAAACACAAAATACATATTTTGGGTACTTCAGCCGCTTTATTCTCATTTCAGATGTCTTTTTATCTCAACACTATTTTTGTTTGTTTGAATATGGCAGTGTGTATGCACTGAGCCCGTTTACATTACACAAGATGTATAAGCATGAATGGCAGCATGGTGTATGTGCAGGCTCCAGTGTCACAAAATAATAAAGTGTCTTTTAGCGTTCAGAGACTGGAAGCAAATAAGTACGTTGTTTGTTTTTAGATTGATTGAGTAACAGGTTTTTTTTAAGGGTTGAATGAGTTGTTCCTTTTTTTCATGTTGGTAGTTTTTACTCTTTTTGTTCTTACGTAAATGCATTAATCATGGCATTGATCACCACATTTGCCTATTTTTGATAATGCATAATTGTTTCTGTATGAGTCAACCATGGTACTGGCAATATGGATAACACAATACAAGAAATGAAATAAAACTCAATACCCAATTTGATGCCATGGTAGAACAGAAAAAAAACAAGCTTATTTAAAAAAATGAACATAGGCTATCATGTTGACGTCAAAATGATCTTTGGCCCAAGATAGGCTTGAATGCATAATAATGTCTAACGTTAGCTTTCCAACGGTCTTTGATTTTTGGTTTACCAATGTAGAATAATCAGTGTAAACGTATAGATGACAGGAGGCACTTGGTCTCAAGCCCTGACCTTAGGTACCTGCTGACTGTAGAGAAATAGTATTGTAACGCTGTCCTAATTTTCGAAGAAGATCCAACTTGGTATTCGCTCATGTGACATCCTTAAAGTTCACCTATCATGCTATTTTTAGGCAATAGCATAGGTCTCAGATATATACAAATATATAAAAAACATGTTTATGAAGTGTTTTGCTCAAAATACCAAACAGATCCCCCATTCTAGCCATACCTCATCCCTCTATTTCACTTCCTGTTTCAATAGTGCTGATTTTGTTGGATAAAAAAGAGGGGCGGAGCTTATGCCTGCTCATGCGGGAGATTCTACCGGCAGATGCTGCCGTGATGAAACGCCATATCATGGATTATAAAGGATTATTTCTGAAACAGTATGGAGCTCAAAGGCTTTCTCTCTTGCCGGTTATACCACAAGGTGAGTTCCTTTTTATTTCCTGCTTCTTCACACACATGCTCTCCAGTGCAGGTTAGCTCTGAGTGTTAGCGATGCTAATGTAAACACTGACCATATTACGTCCAAAACAGTCGGGCATTGTTTCTGATAGTGCTGTGGGTCTGCATTGCCGCAAATCTGGATCAGCTCCGTTGTACCCCCGTTTTTAGAGATTTGGGTACAGAGGAAAAGAGAGAGGGTTTTATTTTCTGACGCTGCGTGAGTTCCCCGACACACCGGGGACACATATTTATTTATGCATAAAAGACATCAAAAAGTGCATTTCGCATGATAGGTCCCCTTTAAAACAAAGGATTTACTATAACAAAGAAACTCATGTACCTTTATTCAGTGTGTAGAAACAAAACATGGGGACTGTAACAGCCATAACAATGTGCTCTTACCATTCATAAAGTACTAAATCAAACAAAGCCTGAAATGAAACTGTAGAGGGAAAACAATCAAGGATGGTTTATGTGCTATCTAGACAGTGGTCAGGCACCAGACTTCAGTTTTCAAACATCATCTTTTGCACAATGCATAATGAAGTCAGATTAGCTCAAGTGTTTTATGCAGCCAGCTGTGTTGAAAGCCACACCGCCTGCATGCTGCTGCTGATGATCATCATAAGCACAACAGTAAACAGAGCAGATATTTGAATCAAGATGTTAAATGAAAACATGCTCCCTGATCTCTCCATAGCTTGTTATAGTGGTGACATTTGAACTGTGTGTGGATCAGAAGGACACAGAGGATGTGTTCTGTCTAATGTACAGACTCAGCAGTTCACTTTGAAAAAACCCAGAATGACTCAAAGTTTTGTTTGTTTCCCACAGCTGTTTTTCAGTCAAATGTTTGTAATGAAGACTTGAGTAAACTAAGAGACAGGAAACAAAGAGCTGATGACGTTGGTACTCTCAGCACAGCTGGAACACAAACTGCCATTCATAATGTTTTGACCATATAGGCTATCAATTGAATGGTGCAGGAATGAATCCTAAAACCCGGAAATGAGTTAGCATGTTAGCACTTTCCCTTCCCTCGTCCCAAAGTCAACAGTTTTGTTTACTTGTCTTTGGTTAGATTAATTAAGATTTGCAAATTTAAGAGATTTTACGCTTTACAGAAATGTGTTAGTTAATACCCAACTCGTAATTGTTCGAAGCTTCACGTGTCATAAAAACAGGGGTTGGAAACAAGTGGCTAATGGCTAATAAATGAGACTTTAGCAGCCCTTAGCTTAGCAGTGGTGAGGCACAGCCATGCTTCCATGATGTAGTTGGTTTATCGGCTAACGTTAGCTTCTAGCATTTCTCTTGCGTTGCTAACTTCCGGTGGGCCTACACAAACACATCCTCACTGCACCACTAGGTGTGTAGTTATTTGATAGGTTGATTTTCTAGTGGATTAAAGGTCAGAAAATAAAGACATTGCCATTTTAACTTTACAAATCAGTTGTCTCCCAACAGCTTACTTGTCTGAACGTGTTTCCTGATGGGGGATAATAAAGTTTATCTTACCTTAAAATCCCAATACGTTTCAGTTCATAAGGGTATGGAGACATGAGAGAAATAAATAAACATCCTCATAGTGGAAGCAACCAAAGGTTTTGCAGCAATCCCATTTTTTTCTCGTTCATTTAATCATTTATGCTTTAATCAGAATTCATTCCATAATCTTTTTCTCAAGTTTAGATAAAATTAATGTCTGATGATGTTTTTGAGAAACGATGAAGTTACATTAGAAAATGTGTGAACAGATGAAGGTCCCACCGTTTTTATGGTTGTTAGTTCCTTTGTATCGTGATGTATTTACTATGTATAAGAAGCCTGTTAAATTATAACGCTCATGACAGAAGCTGGCTCCACAGTTTCACTTCATCAGCTGATATGAAATGTTTAGTTCTGGTGTAAAACTAAAAGTTATTACTATATTTGTATTTAGCTGGAATGTGGGAGAAGCCACCATCACTTGGCTATATATAAAAGGTACATTACTAATGTATCTCCATGTGCTACTTTCACTACATTTGCCTTACAGCTACAGTTATTGGACATACATGTTCTTTACAATGTTATAGCTATGATACATTGTTATAAATGCTCTACTTTACTGTTACCTACTATTTATATAGCTCGAACTTGAAGAGTGACAGAATTCAAATACTATTTAAAACTTTATGCATCAATTACGTTATATACAATACAAATACAGGGCCATTTTGTATAATGACTACTTTACTATTGATATTTTCCATTTTTGCGTTGCATAACATTTTGAAAACAAGACTTAAGTGTTTTACCTAAGTATAGTGATTACATTATGTATTCCATTGCTAGCTGGTTTTAAATATACTTTTATATTTCTCTAAAATTAACAGAAACAAAGTTTAACATGGAGATTTATTTTTTATGAATTGTTTTATTTGTATCTTATTTTATGTTGAATTCAGCCTTTAACTGATAAACACCAGTGGACAGAAACAGTTTTATTTACTTAACATCTGGAAAAAACAATGAATTTGAGAGAAATTTGAGTCGAAAAGTGAATTTACTAATCAACCCTTTTCATCTTTATGACGTCTAAAACGTAAAGAAGGAGACATTACTTTCAACTTGGACACACACACACACACACACACACACACACACACACACACACACACACACACACACACACACACACACACACACACACACACACACACACACACACACACACACACACACACACACACACACACACACACACACACACACACACACACACACACACACACACACACACACACACACACACACACACACACACACACCTCAGTTGGCATCTTGTCACAGCATGCAAACATGGACGAAGCAGAAGGTGTACGAGTGCATATCTTTACTAAATAAGAGAGACCTTGGAGGGATTCTGAGTGTGTGTGTGTGTGTGTGTGGTGCCTCCGGTGGCTGACTTCACAGGGGGAGAGGCTGCACACTGTCCACTCCTCTGTCCACACACACTCGGAATAATCACGTTCCCTGTCGGGCCCTATAAATCTGTAAGGGCCAATTAAAGATTGCCTTTAGCATGTCCACCCCTACCAGCACACACGTGTTAGAAAGAGAGACACGCAAGAAAAACAAGAACACGGATCGCTTTCATGAATATATATTTGACACAACATACAGGAGTGTAAGACAAGTAGAAAATAATAACAGTGTACAAACTCGTAAAAAAAGCATAATTCTTTTGTATAAACTCACATTTGTGCAGCTTGTGTGCCTGGAACCTGGACTTAAAGGTGCTACGTGAATAAGAATATAAAAAGGCAGTATAACAGAGAAAAACTATACAATTAAAATATCATAAAATTATGAATTACATTATTTGCAACTGAAATAATGTAGCAGAAATAGTGCATGCAAATGAAATTCAGTCCAAAAAAATAATAATGTTTTGATGAAAATGAGCCAAAGATAAATCAACAATTGTGACAATCTACTTTTCGATTTGATAATAAGTTGGCTGAAGCGAATCAATTGTAAAATTATACATTTTTTAAAACTTTTTTGTGCAGAAATACAATAATACTTTTTTTTCTCTTAATCAAATATCAAAAAAGGCACACAGAAATTCAACAAATACTTCAACAATAGGTGGTAAAATGAATATTATGCATAGCATGATGAGTGGAGGGGACACGGGGGGGCATGTGACGTGTGACGTGTTATTAGCGGGCCGACTCGTGTTGTGACTGCTATGTAAATATCTCATTAGTTCGGGTTAATAACATTCCTGTGCTCTTGGTTGTAACATAAAAAAACATCCGAGTGCTAAAATGTCTTCGTCCGGCGACCGTCCAGCGAGAGGCTGATGAGCCTATTAAATGTCAGCCCACAAAATTATGCAAGAGGTTAAAAGCGTTTAAGTCGGACATAAATACCAGCACACCCCGAGGAATTTGATTTGGAATTATTTATGTCCCTGCGATCGGGACGGAGAGGAAACAAAGGAATAATTAGAGTGGCGTGGAGCACGCCCTCGTGCCCGCCGAGTGTGAGACCCATTCCCCCTCAAACTTGATGGTTGTTGAACTTATTTTTAGTGTCATTTGATAAGCTTCCCTGCTTGCACAGAGACATCCCACTGACCCAGCCACTGGTCATTGTCTATACCGCTTCCCATCAAAGCCGGCGCTCTTTGTCAGGTTTCGACTCGAATATCCATTTTCCATCTGAGGTACGGTATCCGAAGTGACTGGATCATTCGAGCCTTTTTCTTCAGCTGCTGCCCCCTTTCCTCCCCCACAGTGTTTCCGCTCACACTAACATCATTTGGGATTGGCGTCATGACAGCACGCTTGACAAATCCACAATATATATAAGTATATATACCCTGCTTTTTGGGGTGAGGGGTGGAGGGGGGGCGGAGGGGGGACATAATTTCTGGAAATGAACAATACTTATCCGTCCGTCGCATCCGTTACTTTGGGTTTGCGTTTTGGACGTGGCGCAGCGTCACCGTGGCGCAGTGTCCTCTTTTTTCCTGAGAAGAACGCAGTTATAGGTCATTCAATGTCAAAAGGCATAAAAAAGAGACAGCCAAGTCTTCACAGGCTGCTGCTTGCTGTTGCCTTTAATTATTTTAATTAAACTTTGATATTCTGGTGCCAAGGGAACTAGTGGGTTGTGACGCGTCCGGGAAGCCCCTCGGAGGATTGAGGCGGTGGGCAGAGGAGGGTCCGGGCAGCTGTATCTATATCTCTGAAGTCTTAACTGATAGGCCGGTTTATGGGCAGTGATGTGCTACGCCTTACTGAGCAGAGAGCAGACTGCACTGAAAACAGGGGCAAGAAACACCAAGCGCCATGTCAAGGTCTTCAAGGCATCAATCCCTCAAACCTAGCTGGAGATCGCCTGGTCAGGAGGCTGTCCTGCGGTCGAATAACGCTCTATTAATTTTCTTGTCCCGAGTGCATAATGAAAGGAAGGTGTCTTAACAAAACAAAAAAACGAGAAACTACAGGGCAAAGTCTTGGTGCCTTCCAATACCTTGGGGCATCCCGTCTACAATTCGTCATGCGTGTGCACTTCTCAGTGTTAAAATGACAAGATAAGCCAGTCAAAGGGCAGCCGGCGGGCAGCTGCACGCTGAAGTTGGACAGGATTTGTGATGAGACATTGCCGAAAGGAACGGACTTCTGCACTTGTGAGGCCCACTGGGATTATTCCGACTTCCACGCCAAAGGCAAACAGCCCCTTTCTCTCTGTTTTTCTTTCTTTCTTTAGATAGCTTCCGTCTGTGTCCATGAAATCAGGTTTTTCAGAGGAGGCACAATATGGTCAGAATATGTTAAGCCTTCGGTGCGCACGAAAAGCTAACCGAGTTTGAACGCTGGAGCGCCCCTTCTGCTTATTTTCATCTTAATTAAAAAAACATTTGATCATAGAAAAAGGTAGTTTAATAACTTATTGAGTTCATATTAACATTCACGCCGAGAAGAAAACCAGGAGGGAAACTTTGTGCGCAGAGTAGAGCCGTGCGAGCAGATAGTGGTTCGAGCTGCAGGGTTAGACATCTTCAAAAGACCTGAACTTCTTCTCTGTCCACAGCGATCAGCACATGTTGGTTTCACTTCCCCTCTACTGACGCTGCACACGGTTGAGATTCATACACCGACCCTACAAAAAACACAAAGGGAGAGAGAAATACAAATTTAATAAAGTAATATTATACAATAACATTTTTTTTTTTTTTAAATGTGCTAATATTTCTAATTATTGTCTTATAATCTAATTTGCCTTTCAGTGTAGTCATCATTATTTGATGACTGACTCTTTGATAACAATATTTCTATTACATAAATGAACCCGGAAAGGAAAATGTATGCAATAACGTTAAATATGCACAAAAAGACAATCTATTCATCGGAAGATTATTTTCTTGATAAACGAGGTCTAAAAAATGCCCGAAAATATGTCGAGGTGATATATATATATATATATTTCTTCACATCGATAAGGAACAATGGGAAGCATGAAATCTCCATATTTGAGTTATGGCTAAAATTAGGAAATGTTCTGGAAATGTTTGCATAAAAGATACTTTTTAGATATTGATTATGAAAAGATAGTTACAATTATTTTAATGTCTATTTCTCACAGCTGTAAAACACAGCACAATAATAACACATTGTACATGATTAACAAACATAAATATTGAAAACATAACGACTGGATTACGTAGATTAATTCATGGACAAATCATTTAAAACAGTATACCTAACAGCAGAAATTATGTTAACAAAAAAAATGAAATGAAGCACAACTTGATATCCTTCTGAGAATACTGACAAACAATACATTTCACCTTTGTCATTGTCATGCTCTCACCCAATGTGTGTGTGTGTGTGTGTGTGTGTGTGTGTGTGTGTGTGTGTGTGTGTGTGTGTGTGTGTGTGTGTGTGGCTGTCTGGGCCTCTTGCTTCAGCCTGCTCACCAACAGTAGGCCGACTGGCACCAAGAGGGAGCTCTCGCACAGCTAATCTTCAGCAGCCGCAGGCCTCCAGCCTCACACACACACACACACACACACACACACACACACACACACACACACCATCACACACACACACACACACACCACACACACACACACACACACACACACACACACACAACACACACACACACACACACACACACACACCACACACACACACACACCACACACACACACACACACACACACACACACACACACACCACACACACACACACACACACACACACACACACACACACACACACACACACACACACACACACACACACACACACACACACACACACACACACGCCTCTCTGCACCCCCTCACATCAGAGTCTACATGTGCTTACTGTGACCTGGACACTGCATCAGAAAAGGGAAGCTACTTTATTAATTCCTTAATTAATCCTTGATGGGAGAAATGGCTCCTCGGATTAGGTATGGAGAGGCAGTGAGCAGCATCACATGAGACGGAGCGCGAAGGATAAGTTTAGCTAAATCACAATATACATTTTGCCGCCATATCTGTTGCTGCAGGTGACCAAAGCAGGGATGGTGAATGGCTCAATGACGTGAAGAAATACTCAACAGCAACATGTTTTCTCAGCTTATTGACAAACTGTGAAACCACATTTCTTCTGGAACGCAGTGTTTACAACGATTCGGACAATCTTTAATGTTTCCATTTGTACACACTTTGAAGAGCACACTTGAGTACCGTCATGTTTTTGTTAATAATTACTTTTTATTATTTTCTTCAAGTCTACAGTTTGACAATTGTGTAAAATGTAATTATTTTTAAAATTATGATTACAAAAATTATTATATATATTACAGTATGTTGGTCTTTTAAAATAAACACTACAGCAACACTGAAAGAGTAATAGCATCACATGCATTTTATATCCACTACTGACGCTACTAAATATGACAACTTGATAGCATGGACTTCCTCCAGAAGTACATCCACTTCAGAAATGTTATATATGTATATATATATATATACATATATAAAACAAATGTATATGTTTGAAATCAATCGCTACACCCACTCTAGACTTTTTTTGATATTCTTGACTTAATTGTTCTCACATTTATTTCCATTTCATTTCCTGTATGGGAACTGAATGGTTGTGTACTTGTTAATGCCAATCAACTGGCATGTGCAATTGACAAGACTATTGATTCATAATTATAAGAATGTTATTATGTTTCTCGCAAACAAATTCAAGAAAAAACTTGGGAAGGTTCGGTGGATGAGAACCAATGTCTGTTCTTACGAGGACAACTGTTTAATTAGCATCCGGAAGATTTGGTGCGAGAAGACAGACGTGCTCAAAACTCCAAAAATAAAAGCTCTATTTGGTTTTGAACTCGAGACCTTCTGGCTTTGAGGGTGACGCTTGGAGCCGCCATGCAGGTCGATGGCCATACATCTGATAAGAATCATCATGTTTTACTGGCCAAGTAGTCGCATACCTTCATCTCTACCAGGTCTGTTGCAAGCAAGCATGAATACACTTTGTACAGAGAGCGTATCCCTTTGGCACAGCAAGTGTTCACATAAATGCATCATGGTATCCTACATAGGACAATCCAAAGGGTTATTCAGACTGAAATAAATCAGCATGGATAAGATGATTTTTACAGTATTGAAAACCAATCAAGTAAAAACGTGTGTTCGCTTTACACCGACCGTCCTCTCACCGTCTTCAGTCCACATCTCTGATGATAACAGATCAAGCTGCAGCGTCATTTCATTAAGGCAGCACCACAGTCTACGGGCAGCACACCGTACATAGACCCAAAGTACAGTCTGCCGATATTGGTTTACAAATTGGGAGAAAGGATGGAGAAAATGTGTGATGACCAACTAACTGAATTTAGAGTCAAATAAGAGTAAAACCTGCACATGTAAATATGTTTTCTGATTTGAGACCTGGACTCTGTAACCTGTGTGTTTTTGACCTATTATTGCATCTCTTGTGATAGTGTGGTTTACACAGGGATCAGTTAATTATGTCCAGGCAAAAGACACACTTGCTGATAATACTACCCAGGTGGTCTTTGTTATACGAACCTTAATGCACTAATTAAGATTAAGCGAACATAAATACTAATAAGCATGTGTCACACAATTCTTATTTCCAATTCGTGCCCCAAAAGGTGGATTGAAAAAAGCCCCTCTGAGCCAACTTGGTTTACTGAGACAATTTAGTATGGAGTCATTGCTCTGATAGTCAAACTCTTGAACCACGTCCCATAAACACATTGGCCTTTAGTAAGGTTTAGTTCTCTGACTTTCTGACGGGGAGAAGGGATTTCCTTAAAGAAAATCTGTGGGTATTAGTGAACAAAACATTTCTCAAACTTCAGTCAACGATGGACTTGTGTTGGAAAAACAAAATGGCGTCGAAGGCGCGAGCAGAAGTTTGGAACGTTTTAAATAAGCACAGCATTTGATTTAATAAATGTGCAGATCATTGAGCTGCACATCTATCTTTTCTGATTGAGAAAACAAAAGCACGTCCTTGCACACACACACACACACACACACACACACACACACACACACACACACACACACACACACACACACACACACACACACACACACACACACACACACACACACACACACACACACACACACACACACACACACACACACACACACACACACACACACACACACACACACACACACACACACACACACACACACACACACACACACACACACACACACACACACAGTGCATGTGGACGCCTTCCATTGAGGCATTATGGACACAGAGACCAGGACATTGGCTCCTGAGCTGCAGAGCGTCTGCAGGAGTCTGGGGGGGGGGGGGGGGGGGGGCGCTTACAGTATCCGCACTACAGTCTGGCTCGGGAGCAGGAGTGTGCGTGGACCGACTGTGACGAGGGCTTTAGACAAGCTGGAGAATCTTCCATTTCTCATTATTTGGCAGGCCTGGTGGGTGTTTGATGGAGGGGTGGGGGCTTCGCTCCGTCTCTGCATGGTAAGCCCCTCGACGTGTACCCTCTGCAGCTAATCTCGCACAGTCAACAAATAAGGCACATCAGATGCTGTTTTGGCCACGGCCATCAGAGCGGCTAAGTTCAGTGGATTTTACGGGTTTTACAGGACGCAGGGGGGCTCGGTGAGGGAGAGGTGGTCTGCACGGCAGCAGCATGGCAGGCGAAGCAGGGGGATCTGGTGCGAGGGTGAAGCAGGTGCAGCACAATACGGTCAAACCCATTCCAGCTCCCCAGTCCCCCGGATGAGCGGGGCCCGATTTGGCAGCCACCTTGTGACTGGGCCGTGTTGGAGGGACGGGGGCCCACCTGTGCCACCCGGAGCAGCAGAACAATAGTCTGAATATGTCAGCACGAGATGTCAGTGAAATCTCGTCAGACGGACACGAGTGTGACTGCAGATAGACGGGTGGATGAGTCAGGGGGAGAGATGGAGAGGTGAAGAGACAAGAGGAGGGGGGGGGGGTCAGGGAGAGGCGTCCACTTCCAAATGAAGACTGTGATTAATAAGGTTCATTACAGACACTCCTCGGCTTTCTATTGATACAAATGGATATATACATATTGAACCTTTTGATCCGTACATCCGTCATTGATATAACTAATTCCAAATTAGATGCTTGAACTACTGAATAAAACTTATCGATCAATCTTTTATAATTATTTCACAAAATGTAGTAAATAATGATAAAAGGGTGCAACACTGAAACAGCAGGAACATACTGTACAACATTTTTTATTTTATGGACTTGAATAATAAAAACTATATTGATTATTGTTATTATATTGATTAACATTAGTCCATTTTTTGTATGGATCTCACAACGCAACAAAAGGCTACAATGCGGCCAGCCAACTCCGGATTGCTGGACTTTTTATTCCCTTGTTTTAATTCACTATGTGTAACTTAAATCAGAGCTCTACAAGTGAAGAGGAGAGAATGTGACTTTTAGTATGTATTCGATTTTTCTTTATCTTCAAACATTGTTGTATACTATTTGCCTCATTAACCATTCCGTTAAAATTAGATGACGTCTTTTTTAGAAAAGGATGTTAAAGTTGTGTATGTCAAGTTTCTGATTTCCTGAGGTTAAGGTGGGATAAGATCATTTGAGGCAACAAAGGCTGGAAGCTTTTCAAAAGCTTTAGGTTACAACCATACATGTCTTCCAACTCACCAAAGAAATACAATGTTAACATTAGATCCATGTTTTTCACAGATGCTTCAATTCATTGTGTGCAGGTGTGGAATCTGGTGGTTTTCAGTGAAGATGCTCCGTGTGCACGGCACCGAAAGCTGTTGGTTCCACTTTAGACCTGAACAACACTAAGAAACCCCCATCTAGATTGGGAGTCCGGATGTGAAAGTTACACTTCTCGCCTTTACAAAGGGGCCCATTATGCTTTTGCGGGTTTTCCTTCTCCTGTATTAAGCCACACTCTACCCCTCTGCCTGAAACACCTCGATTGGACTACTTTGTTTACTTATGTAATATAGTGACATCACTACGTAACACATATTACGTTTCTTTTGGCTAGTGCTCCACACAATGTACGTGATAGGCCAAGGGGCGGGACATCTCTAAGTGGTTGCCCAATCACAACAGAGCCGGCCAGCTAACCAATCAGAGCAGACTGGGCTCTGGTTTCAGACAGAGGGTGAAAAGAGGTGCTGCAGCACAGGCAGTATGAGAAACAAAGACCTTTTGAATGTAAAAGCATGTGGACATGTCACAGAGTCACAAAATACAAGCATTATACAGTAGGGCTCCTTTAATAGACATTTATCAGTTTTTCCTTTACTATTTAAAATATTGTCTAGAAATCCTCAATAATCTTTTAGTTCAAAATAAATAAAACTGAACAATTAAGTTGCCATGTGTACTTCTCAAACGAGTTTGAAACGGGTCTCCACACATTTGTGTTGGGTGACAAATAAATGGAAATAAGCACAGCTGATGGTGCGCTAGACCCCTTCCAAATGTTTGTATTGGCTCGTCGTATTAATTGATTGTATAGTTTTGTCACATTTACAATTTGAAAGAACAAGAGAAGAAGCGTGAAGGAAGGCATCCATTTAGGGTACAGAACGAATCTCCCATCTGGAATGGAGTGTGAAAACACTTGCAAGCATGAGAGTTGTAATCCAGTTGCAAGATGCTTATTTTGCAGTGATAAGCTACAGGCTTTGAAAGATTGTATTACCAGAGCAGAGACTTTTTCCACATTAGAGCTTCACAGCCTATACAGTATCTTAGTTAATCTAGGGTTTACTTAGTCCAACAGCCACACTCATCACATTATTCCAACACTTGTCTGTTGTTTTGTCAAATTGTTAATGAGCTGAACAGCAAATCTGTTCGGCATCATATAGTTGTTGTTGTTGTTGTTGTATGTTTCACTGCAGGGACTACTACAGTACGTACTGCTGCTACACTTGCATTTGAAAAGGGTTTGAGGAAAGCTTTGGTTTCAGAAATCCCAAGGAATGTTCAGGTCATAAACCACAGAGAGAATCATTGCTCCATGTTTAAGGTAATATAAGGCACATCACTTGTTGACTGTAAGCCTGTCACGCACAATGTGTTGGGGCAATATCCAATACAACGCACAGTTAAGATCATTTACCTTTAGGGTTAGATTCTGATATGGACAAAGTCAAATAAATGCTGTTATTCATTGAAAGTTATCGGTAACAGAAGGCAAAATAAAGGTTATACAAAAATGTGCCATAAAGTATAGTCACAAAAAGAAAACACGGTGTTTTTTTTAATGTACTTCTGTAGGTTGTAAAGAATGATGGTGCCACACATTGGATTTTAAGTGAATATTTTTTGATGTATTTTATTCAGGACCTTAAGTTGGCCGTTTTAACTTTAAATCCAAAAGTTTTACTTGGCCAGTGAAATACTTTCAACGGTCAATTCTAAATCTGGTTAAATGTTTTAACTGTTTCCTGCTGGTGCATACAAACAAAGTACAACAAACCCAAAACGCGTGAACTGTGCCTAAAGCAATGTAACAGTCATGCTCTGTGGTGGAAGCAGCAGACTTTTACAAGTAAAAAACCCCTAAGAATTAACACCACACAGTGTCATCATCCCTCTTCAAGCCCCTGCCTGTGGAGCCTCAGCCACCAGACATGTGTTCTGTTTTACTCCGTGTCCTCTGCCACATATTGAACAAATTAAAAGTTCAAGTTGGAGGGAGAAGCACAGCTGCACAGGGACAGAGGAGAGAGCCAGGGTGTGAGCAATCCTCCCTTCCATGAGGCTGCTGGCCCTCTTCTCACAGCCCCTTACACACACACACACACACTGCCCACACAGCGCTGCCATCTGGCCTGCTGGGAAATCAGAGCCACCTGAGACTCGGCCAAATACATGATGATCGCTGACAACTCGGGCAGTTGCACATAAGGTACACGGGAGGACAAGATTTAAAAAGAAAAAACACGACTTCCACTGTTAAGTTTAGCACACATGTTGGAAGACGCTGGATAATAAGTAATGCCCTTTTGCACACAGCTTCACAGTTTGGATCAGAGCTCGATTTTGAGTCAATAATTGTCCCGAGATATTTGTATGATTGCACAAATTCTAAGGAAAACCTTTTTCTGCCTAAAAACAGGAACGGGATATGCATCCATGTTTTATGAAACTGGCTTTGTCCAGGGAGATTGTATAGAAGTGTACGAGAAAAAACAACCCAACTTCTCACTTGATTCATTACTTCAGAAACATTACAGTGATACATTTAGGTTCTCTATTTCTAGTTTTAAGTCATCCGTCATTCAGCATGATTACAGCCCTATTCTGAGACAGAAGATAAAGCAGTGTATTCTTAAGGTCACAGCCACTGCGTTGTGTAGCGTTATATGAAAAGAAACAAAGGAAAGTTGTCCTTTTTTTCCTAGTACATTTTGTTATAATCACAGATTACGCTAGTCTTATATATGCACTTACACTCACCAGCCACTTTATTAGGTACACCTTGCTAGTACCAGTACCTTGCTAGTACCCTTTTGTCTACAGAACTGTCTTAATTCTTCATGGCATAGACTCACCAAGGTGCTGGAAACACCCCTCAGAGATGTAGGTCCATATTGACATGATGGCATCACGCAGTTGCTGCAGATTTGTCCGCTGCACATCCATGATGTGAATCCCTCGTTCCACCACATCCCAGGGGGCTCTATTGGATTTAGATCTGGTGACTGTGGAGGCCATTTGACTAAAGTGAGCTCATTGGCATGTTCTAGAAACCAGTTTGAGATGATTTGAGCTTTGTGACACGGCACGTTATCCTGCTGCAAGTAGCCATCAGAAGACGCTTACACCGTGGTCATAAACGGATGGACATGGTCAGCAACAATACTCAGGTAGGTTGTGTCTTTTAAACAATGCTCAATTGGTACTAAGGGGCCCAGAGTATGGCAAGAAAAACATCGCCCACACCATTATACCCTCACACCCAACCCCAAGGCAGGATGGATTCATGCTTTCATGTTGTTTACGCCAAATTCTGACCCTACCGTCCGAATGTCGCAGCAGAGACTCATCAGACCAGGCAACATTTTTCCAATCTTCTATGGCCCGTGCAAATGGTAGCCTCAGTTTGCTGTTCTCAGCTGACAGGAGGGGCACCGGTGTGGTCTTCTGCTGCTGCAGCCCATCTGCTTCAATGTTCAGCGTGTTGTGCGCTCAGAGATGCTCTTCTGCATACCTTGGTTGTACAAGTGGTTGTTTGAGTTACTGTTGCCTTTCTATCATCTTGAACCAGTCTGGCCTTTCTCCTCTGACCTCTGGCATCAACAAGGCCTTTTCGCTCAGAGAACTGCCACTCACTGGATATTTTCCTATGTTCAGACCATTCTCTGTAAGACCTATAGATGGTTGTGCGTGAAAATCCCAATAGATCAGCAGCTTCTGAAATACTCAGACCAGCCCGCCTGGCACCAACAACCAGTTCAAAGTCACTTTAACCACCTTTCTTCCCTATTCTGATGCTCTGTTGGAGTTCACCAGGTCGTCTTGAATATGTCTATATTCCTAAAGCCATTGAGTTACTGCCATGTGATTGGTTGATTATATATATGAGTTAACGAGCAGTTTAACACGTGTACCTAATAAATTGGCCAGTCATTGTATATCGCTGTGAACATAAATAACGGCTAGACGTTGCTTACAAAGCTGACGAGGGGAGCAACGCTTCTCTTCAGTTCCACCATCTTGGCTAAATATATGGCCACTTGTTTTCCAAAAAGCAAGAAGCACTAGCCAATATGCCGAACTCAAGGCCACACAATTATAAACTAATGGATGACATCACTGTGATTGCGTCTAATCTTATATCCAGTCTATGGTTGTTTCTGCAATAGCAACATCTTACCATCAAACCATATGATAAAGAAATACTAACTCTGACACCACATTTACATCTCAGGCAAGTTGTGGATGGTGGCAAATCAAGCTCTGATGGCTACTTCAGTGACCCAGGGAGCAGAGAGGAAATGAGTGACAGCTTGCAGTAAGAAGTTATGTTAGCGGGCAGCAGCATATTGTCGGCAGACTGTCAGAGCATTGCTGACTCCCACTTGGTGCAGACAGGACAATATTTTACTGATTGGAGAAGGAGAACATTTTTGTGAAGACAAAAGGTCAGCTGCTTTGGTCATAACCATCAAGCCAGCGTTAGCATTTTTTTGGTTTGGCCTTTTGTTGAAGTTTGCATTGCCATTTGGAAATAATGTTTACCAAAACGTTAGCTTCTGGGTGCAGATCATCTGTAGTAGTCTCTCTTCATGTACGTGTTCTATCAGTATGAACTCTGATAGCTCCATTAAAGCATTAGGTTGTGTTTGATTTTAAAGTGTCTGTTTTTCTTGTATAACTGTGTTTGTTAAATGTGACTTTTGTAAAGCATCTTTGTGAGTCTTGAAAAGCGCTATATAAATTAAACGTGTTTAAGATATGATATCTTGTTGTTCATGTTGTTCATTCTCCCTGCTTCTTGAGGTCATATTTTGTTGGTATGCCAATAGTGTCATTGGCTCCAATATGTGCTTCCTGTAAGCTATGGAACAGTACAAGTTGAAAGTCTAAATTATAAATGCTAAAAAATATAATCAGTCAAGTCTGTATCCCAGGTAGTAAAGGATGCATCTGTTAAAGGGAGATATTCAGTTGGAAAATAGGACGTTGGAAAGATGAGGCTGCTCGCTTGATTTCAAAACAGAACCGTTTACACCTTCTGATGACCTGGTGTTTTCAATTGTATTGTGTTTCCTGTTGCAGCATCTGTTAACATGTACCTGCTCAATCATGCATCCAACCATTGTGCCCAATATTGCCAGCTGAATGGCTAAAATGACACAGCTCTCGACTCTGTATCAGCCGTCAGATGCTGCAGGGATAAGTGGTTTCTCCTGAAGCTTAAACATGGACGCCGCGGTACAGTAGGTGCAGCTGTTTCCTGCCGGGGCCTCCTGTTTCCTTCCACCCCCTTCCCCCCCGCCTCACCCTCTTGTTTTTTTTTTCAGAGTAAGTGCACATCATTGGCAGCTAAAAGCTCTGGGCACCGTCCCTCTGGTTGTTCCAGAGAAATGCCAATCGTTTTGGCGTCGACAGGGCCCTCACAGACGGCGCACGAAGGCACAGATGGCACTAATGGACGAGCAGAATCCAACCGAGGGACCGGGACAGAGCCACACCGGAGCGCCGTCCAAATAACTGTAGTGTGAATGTACTGTATGGCCAACGCGCCGCTCTGCTCTAGCGGGGACGATGCCACGGCAATGCGGCATAAAGAATTTAAAATGATAAAATAATCATAAGAGAGGGAGATCGTGGGAGGATCGGCGTGGAGCGCTGCCAGGAAGATCAGACAGAGGAGGGATTGTTCTCAGGATGATATGTGCCGAAATGAGTTAGACAGGCGTCGTCTAAGTCAACCTACTCCAGCCAGACAACTGGGTTTACAGCTAAAGGACTGACTGAAGCACTGTCTATTAAAGAAGATCCAGTTCATAGGCCGCACCTTCTCCTGATGCAATGGTACTTTTGTTCTCACCTGTGATGGGACTTACATCAAAGACATATTTCCCATACGATGCCCGAATGCCGCAGAATTTAACATTTGTTTTGCAAAGCATTCACAAAAAAAATCCCTGTGTCAACCACTTGCTTCTTAAGCTAGTGGTGCTAAGCAGATGCTCGTAGGAAGAACTAGTCACAGCTTTTAATGGTGCAAACAGGCTACTGAAACCCAGTTGGGAGCTCCATGTTCTTTGGATACAAGTTGAAATACTTCTAAAAGGTCACGATAGCTTAAGTTTGGGCCATTTTCAGCCGCCTGCGATGTTTCGAAAAATGCGAGCGGCTTTCAGAGGTGAGAGGAAAAGCAGATAGGTGGGCAGACTGGAAGAAATTATGGCATTACATTATTTTGCAATCTAGCAAAATATAGATAACAGTTTATCAGGTGCTAGTTGGCAAAAAAAATACAGTAAAAAGCATTACAACCTTAAACGATGACACAAGTAAGATACTAACTTGGAGAACACTTTGTATAAAAACATGCAAACTGCAGTAGCACCCAAATTCCACAACAACAAAAAAAAGGAAAGAAAAAGAAGCCAGTTGTACAGTGGACACACAGCTGCTCAGTGTCCCAGACGCTCAGATCGGCAGTACAACATGCTCAGGCAACATGTGCAAGCCTTCCGAACCAGGATTCCAAACATAAACTGAAAATAAAGAGGGGGCCATTGTTAATTTTTCCTCTGGTTGCCACAGTGTATCAGCGTCGACAGAGGGCCAGTGGGCTCATCTGTACTTTTAAATTACGTGTCATCGCCACAACCGTCCTCCCAGAGCAGCCAGGAGAGACGCCACAAACACTCAGAACTGCACTTAAAACATAAGCTCACACCATGTCTCCAGGCAACAACCGCATCAACTAAACAGCTCTTCTTTTTTGCTTTAAATAAAGTAACATTGGCCCTTCTGATACAACACTGTTTTGGTCAACAGAACGAACTTGCTGTTGCTGAAACCTAAGGGTTTTTAGATACATACATGCCAACAGCAATGATGACAAATACATTAACAGGAACAAATGTGTTATGGTATTTAGGACATCTAGCATTTTCTTCTTCTCTATATTGTTTCAAGATATGATATTAATATGACTTTGTTGGGAATTATTTATTTAACCCCTGCGGATAATAAAGATATTATAAAACACATAAGACTATTATAAGCATGCATCCTACACAAACTAAAGAAGGCGATAGGATTACCTCACTTGCTGAATAATAGTGTCAAAACCGGTAATTAATAATAATAATAATTCTGCAATTATGTTCTGTAATTTTAGAATTTCCTCACATTGACTAGTTAAATATCTAGTAATCAATATATATTTTAAAGTCTTCATGGAGATAAAAACAGCATTTATTGTCTGAGAAATTGAAAAAAGATACGGTCCAGCCTCCACTTTAAGGAAAATGTTGGTCTTTAGACAAAAGTAGTCGATAACCTCTTCCAGATAGCAAAACAAAAAAAGATATATATTTGCAGATATAAGGGGCAGAGAATAGAGGAAGAAAATTGTTGTTGCTTATGTGTACTAAACATTTTCTAAAACTATACTTTCTTATATACTTTCTATATTAGACGATGATCTGTCTGGATCACCTGATTCTCTGCAGAACGTATCCATCAAGTCGCACGAAGGCCTCTGAGCGTGATACAAGCAGTTACAATGTGTAGATGGTGATTACAACAGAAAGATAGTCATTTGTCTTTCCTCATTGCTGCAGTAGATATTATATTCAGAAATAAAACATGTGCATATACTGTATGTTCATATTTGTATAAAAGCAAGCAAGTACAGAGTTGTTGGTGAATTAGATTTTGAATGATATGATGATGTTCGCCTTCATGATTAGAGATACAAAACGTGTGTTAGGCTATTCAAGGTTACACATAGATTCTAACTCCTCAATAAAGCTCTCGATAAAGTCTGAAGACTGGACACTACAATTGATCTTTTTGCGTTCCAGTCAAGTTCCTGACGTGTCAGGGAGACCAAAATATTTTATATATCATTACAAATCTGCATACGGATTGCTGCACTGGTTTCCACTCATGCATTGTTTGAGTAAATGTTACTAAATCAGTTTCACTGTGTGGCTTGTTATTACTGTGCACCACTTCTAGTAGAGGACAGAAGCCTTTAATATTAACCATTCAAAAAGAAACTGTTTCTTTCCAAAATGAAATATGGTAGATATCCACTTGGTCTAACTTTGTTGCCTTACATGCATCCGTCAACATAAAAGTCATTAGCGTTAATATGCTTTACTTGGACGCAAGTCCTGTTTTTGTGAGAGTAAGCAGATATATTATCAAGTGCTGAAGATCTTATTTTGGAATGAAGATCTTTGATTGGCCTACATTTTTCGATCAGTGTATGTGGGAGTGGGTGTGTTCTCTGCATGGTTCCCCCTATCTCCCCCCCCACCAGCGGCATGCTGGACGGGGTCACATGTGATCTGCTCTTAGCAGAGATGCAGGCCATGCGACAGGCAGGGCCAGTAATTAGAGTGAGCTGTCAAGACGGGGCGGTGTGTTTGTGTGTGTGTGTGTTGTGCACGTGCCAGGGAGGCTCCCCTCCTACAGGGTGGCACATATTAAATTCCCTGATGAGACTAATGCAGGAGGATATGGGTTTGGCGTGGCGCCTGGTTCGAGAGGTGAAAGTGAAGGCTGGTCTTGGGCGACCCTGACCTTAAATGAATCGCGAGCAATAAGAAAAAAAAGCTTGATTTGTAATTTTGTATTCCTTCAATGTAAAAATGGGGTTTTAATTGTTCAACTGGATTTGATTTGCAATGAATATTTATATATTTGTCAAGCGATTTCCAAAATCCCCCAAACATTTCATATTTGTATCATTACCGAATCATTGATCCTTCAGACGTAATTGGTGCGAGGGAGATCACACACATCCTGGTTTCTCTTTTAAGAGATAATCAACAAATTAAAGACGCAGATTTGCTGCTAATGACATGCCCACGCATACTGCCAACAACGTGCAGCGCTCCCTTTCAGTTGACATGATTAACTTCACATAGAAAAAAGGTAAAACAAAAGACTTGATGGGTAATTGTGTCTAATCAAAGAAACAAAGGAGATAATTGCGTCGCGGGCTGATGAATGAGTTATTATAAGTTTCTCTGACAATTTGCCTTTATCTTAACGTTGCCAGTACATGAACATCTGTAGCTGCCTTATTAGCGTCCTGACTGACACAAAAGTTACTTCTGAAACACATCAAGTCCGTTTTAAATAGATTCATCAATTATGGGGACATGTTTTATATTTATATTATTAAAAAAAATTGTAATCATATTAAACCTTATTATTATTTAATATTTTGGTAGGATTGTTACTATTAAGAATTAGGGATCAACTCATAAAACCGAACACACCAATGTAAATACTTAACTCCATACATTTGACAGATACTCGATGATTCCAGCTTTATGAATATTAACTCTGTTGTTGTTCACAAGATATTTTGCTTATTTAGCAGAGATCAAACTTGATTTACACTTCTGGGTCTATAAATCACAACCAAAATCTGTCTTCATGTTCAAAGTTAAATCTGATTTTACAGCAAAAACTCCAGCTTTAAATCTCAGTGGGAGAAAAGTTGTTATTTACGAGGCTGTAAACTAACAGGGTGGAAATATGAGCGAGCGACGGCGGCCCGCTAGGCGGGTGGAAAGGCTCGGTGATAAAGCATCTTGTTAGCTCTACTGAGGAAAATATGCTTATCAAGCCGCATGTTAATACAAGCAGTAAATAATGTGATCATCGGCCAGCGATGCTGGAAATATAACAGCGTGAAGGAGCCTGAAGCAACGCTGACAACAGGGAGGTGTTGTGTGTGTGTGTGTGTGTGTGTGTGTGTGTGTGTGTGTGTGTGTGTGTGTGTTTTTAAATAAACTGTGAGAACTGGGTTAATGTGACCTGAGCAGTGAAGACAAGAGCCCTAGCACACACTGGGTGGACCCACAACTAGCATTTTACCAACAAACATATATCTTCAATTTCACATGATGAATCAATGCACAACACAAACTAAAGATTCATTGTCAAGCCTTACTGGCTGTCGGATGCTGCACCACGTTTAGTGCTGTTTGAGCACAAAGGAATACACTGAAACCAAAATGCAAAATGAATTGTGTTCAAGCCATTTGTGAACATGATTCAAGTGTACATTGGTCTGTTTTATGTTTTATCTTAGTACAGCTTACATTGATAAATAAATATGTATGCCTCATCATTGCGAACCTAGCATGACTACAAAAGCATAACACATAAGCAGGGATGTAGAGCACAGCAATTTACCAAAATGATATCAATAATGTCAAATGGGACTAGATATCGTCTTACATATTGGATATCCTACTTTGTTTTCTTGGTTTTATTACTCAACCCAAACATATTATTTTCAATATTAATATCGAGTTGGACACTAGAAGCAGTATCAAAAATACTTTTGATACTGACAACTTGTATCTTGTTGTCGACCAAATTAATGGATATTAAAAGCCATTGGATTTGAATTCAAGGTGGAAAGACTTCAAACCCTTCCTAAAGTAACACAACATTGATGCACCGATTACTTATTAGTTGTCAGGGCTAAGATGTTATTATTGACTCTGTACCCACTTCCTCTCTTTCATCGCCAGGGAGGCGTCTATAGGATGTCCACTATCCCCACACACTCACCTCCAATCTTCTCAGTGTATGTGCTCACTGCTTGCACGTTGAGACATGTTCCTAAACTGCATTTGGAGTGGAAGACCATAACTCTAGTTTTAGTTTCTTGCTGGGTCTTATTTGCCTTGTTTTTTTAATGTGCTTTAATCACAAAACAACACTAATTTACTGGTTAAGCTTCTGACCTTCGTTCCTGGACCTGCTTTTCTTCTTTTGAGATGGTTTAGTTAAAAGGCCCATCACACTCCCTGATGTGATTTGTATCCAAATAGTCCCTCCAAATCCTAGATGTCCTCCCAGCTCATCGTGATGAATTATGCACAGTGCAACATCCCTGAGTATTTCTTGAGGAAAGCCACAGGTTGCCACAAACTCAGCAGAGGTCTTGATTGCAGTGGGTTACATCCAAACAACCCAGATACAAATAATACATCTGCTTTTTTAGGGGACCGCCCTCTTGCGCTTCAGAGCAGTCATCATGGCTGTCCTTATGCAACGCTCTTGGCTGCAGTTGTGGAAACGTCAACTGTGAACTTGAGTCAACTCCGGTTGACCTGGGAGTTAGGAGAAGAATGGGGGTGGGAGCCTTGATTTGCAGTATGATGAATCGTCTCACAGCATGCTCAAGCCTTCCCGGAGGCCCGGCAGTGAAACTAACAAGTCTGGCAGGCCGTCGCCGAGCCTCTCAGGCGCTCAGTGTGTGGCTTTGCTAAGGGAGGGCGGGCAATGCCTCTCTGTCTCAATGGAGGCAGATCTTGGGCGGACTGTTTGTTTGGGGAAGGGGTGTGAACGGCGCACAAGTCCATCAAATCAATTAGAGTCTTATGCGGAGACGGCCTGGCTTGGCCTGGGCTGAAGGAGCTTGGCCAGATCTTTTGTGAGGGGTTATGTGAGTCAGAGTGTTGCCTCAGCCAACAGTCATGACTTGTGTACTCACAACAGCAGTATCAGCGGAGGGAGGAGGGGTGAAAAGCTTGCATATGGCCAGAGCCAGTGTGTCACATTTGGGCTAGAGTTCACATTGGGCTCAGATGCTCACACCAATGAACTCGTGAGAATTGTCGAGCTGTGGCACTGCGGTCGTGTCGGAGGGTGAGATATACCAGCTTAGAAGCGTTGGGTAGAAAACTGTACTGTATGCACACTGACAACGACTGTGCAAGTCCAACTGCATTCACTTATCCTCCCTCTTCTCATTAACTATGCTGCTAGCAGTCTTTGTTTGAATGATACACCCGTGTTGCATCATAGTGCCCATAGGCTACAATACTCTGCTTTCTCTGGTGTTACGTCCAACGTCAAATAACTGAAGCATGGCAATGGAAGCAGGTGTTACGATGTTTACTTTTTTGTATTTGATACTTATTCAGTCTCTTTTTCAGGTTTACAACTATTGATGTAGAAAAAAAAAAGTTTCCGTGACTGCTCTTTTCGTGATTTGAAGCCCTGCGGTAACCACTGGTTACGCTGTTTATTAAGCAGGTCTTCAAGCTCCGCAGTGGGGGTCAACTCTCGTTTCAACTTCTGCAGCTGCCATGAGCACACATCTGAGTGCGATCTGCATTATGGTAATGTATTTGCATATGTTGGAAACTACACACATTCACAGTTGCCCAAAGCCTCATCTCAAACACTCAGTATTAAGTGTAATTATTCAACAGTGTGGAGCGGCTCCATCCTCTACTGCATCACAAAGGCTAATAGAACCGCTGTGTTCCTCATGGCGAAGTTGGTGGCCATGTAGATCATTGCTACGTGCACAATGCAAGCAATCTAAGAGGATATTTCACCAGGAGGACACGCAATATGACGTTACATTGACTGGCTGAGAGCATTTTGTTGCAAGTTTCCAAGTTTTCGGGGGAGTCAAGCTGTACCGTTAGTGTGACATGCATGCTAATCAGCAACGCCTCGTTTCGTCTTTTATTATGCACGTTTCAACACGGCTTGTCGAGATTATTTTGTTTGAAGGAAAACGCCAGCTGTCATGTTTTATGCATTCACTTTTCAGTTCAATTTCTCCTTTTCCGGTTTGCTTTAGGAGAATGCGGCTTGAGTTGTGTCTCAGCTTTTAGATTTCACAGGTTTCACGCATTCACTGCAGATGCTTAGGCCTTGGTCGCATGCCAGCAGACGAGACGCCCTAAAGAGGTGATGGAGTACGACACCGACGTAGCGCCTGGATAAGAGTGTGTTAGGATGCAGCTCAATTTAATCTTCTTCTAGTTGAAACAATTGTGACGGAACAGTTGCTTTTAGTGACACACTTAAACAAGATGTATCAATTATATTAGATTGGGGGACTTTGCATTGCATTTGCTTAGATGAAAAGTTGGAGCAGTGTCACACAGAAACTAAATGCTTTGACAGGTCCTCTTGAATTGTATATATTGATTTAAGCTCTTGTATGAGTGCTTCCATACAGAGTAAGAGAGATAGAGAATGTCATTAGAAGTTATATATATATATATATATATATATATACTGTATTTCTTTTTTAAGGAAAACACTTCTAATCACATTCTCTATCTCTCTTACTCTGTATGGAAGCACTCATAAAAGAGCTTAAGTCAATATATACAATTCAAGAGGACCTGTCAAAGCATTTAGTTTGTTGTATTGAGGTTCTCTTCTGAGATAACCATTTTAAATATTTTGTGATTGGTACCACAACTCGGGAAGAGTTTTGTAAAAGATAATCAATGTAGGTTATTTATGTGTACCCGTAGTGAGATCAAGTGATTCAGAAATGCAATCTGTTACAGTTACTAGTTACCTGATTAAACTAATGAGTAACTGTTACGACCCCCTCCACTCCACTAGAGGTCTCCGTCTTTGTGTTCTGCTGCCTGGCTCTTGTTTGTGTTGCAGGTGATCAACCTGATGAGCCACACCTGGGCCGTCTACATAAAAGGCCGACACCAACCCATGCTCTCACTCTTCTGCTGGACACGGCCGCGTCTTTGTTTCTGCACATTTATTGAGTATCAAAATACAGGAGGAATGTAACCAGGAGTAATTTCCACTATTTTCGTATTACATCAATATCAAATGCAATGCATAGCTAAAACTAGAGAAAATAAATATCAATAGGATGTTCTTTGTAGTGTATCATGTAACAACACAACACTGTAATCTTACAAAAGAAGAAACTAAGATATCTGTATCAACATTTTTATTTATATCCTGATAACGTAATCCCATTACATGTAATCCATTACTCCCCAAGCGTGAATATAGGCAACATGTTTTCCACAATCGGTAAATCACTGCATGTTTATGCAACGATCTGGACAAACCATTTTCTCATGTGCACCTAAATAAGCTATTTTTGACAAATGCACTTCTACTTACTAAGATAATGATTTGAATAAAGTTATTGTAAAATATCTTCAAATCATCAATATATGATTCCACTAAAGTCACTATGCGTAGTAAGCACTAAATCAGTAAATGATAACATTGAACCATCACTCGGGCATAAGAGTGATCTTACAGCATGAGAGCAGTAGCCAGCAGGACTTTCAGATAGACTGTACGAGAAACATGGACTTATCAGTGGAAGTGCAGGGCAGCGACTCTCACGTACTCGATCTGTCTAATGGACTCAGATATTCTGCCCTGAAATCCCAAAGGCCTCTGGGGGGAACACACACACACACACACACACACACACACACACACACACACACACACACACACACACACACACACACACACACACACACACACACACACACACCACACACACACACACACACACACACACACACACACACACACACACACACACACACACACACACACACACACACACACACACACACACACACACACACACACACACACACACACACACACACACACACACACACACACACACACACACACACACACACACACACACACACACCTCTTTCTCCTCCATAGCCCGGCTTCATTAGCAGCGGTTTGCATCATCCCCGGTGAAAACGTCACATGTCATCAGTGACTCCATTCTTTATCACTTCCTGCGCTATAGACAGTGTAACCTTCAGAAACCTGCTGCCCACAGTTTTACGTCTTAATTAGGAGTACTGTCAGAGGAGCCGGGCGCCCCTCGTCCCGATGTGAACAGACAGAGAGGGATGGAGACGAGTGTTGAGACGCAGAGGAGGACAAAGTCAGACACCGAGGCAGCAGACAAAGGCGGTGAGAGAGAGAGGGAAGGAAGGACAAGATGTACAGTGGAGGAGAGAGAGGGGCAGGCAGGGAGAGGAGGGAGAGAAAGGCAGAAGACACGAGTGGAAGTAGACATTTGTGTGAAGCAAAGTTTCATCACGCAAACCACATCATAATTCCCATGATATTAAGCTGAATATCTTATTTGATACCTAAACAGTTTTTTTACATTCCTTTCTTAATAAATATGATTGAGTTTTACATAAAGAAACATTGTATTTCTTATTTAAGAACATGCTAAGGTTCTTCAATGTTTATCATTGTCCAACTATAAAAATAATTTCCCCTTTAAAAAAAAGAACCGATTTGATCAAATGAAACCAAAATGACACGCCCAAATACATTTCAAGTGTTAAAACATACAAACAAAGTATCGGGCTTTCATAGCCAGCCAGTTATGTCAGCTGCAAATCATTCAAATTGATTGGAAACATCCAAATCAAAGCCAACAAATGAACCTGAAACACACGAATGCACGTGCTTCATCAGTTTCAAATGCTTAAGCAGTGGTTGAAGTTGAACACATTAATTAGGCAGAAACCAGAAGGGGTTTTAACCATTGTGTCTGATTGTAAAAAGCTTCCCATATCATTTTCTCCTGGCTTACAGTGCCGGTCTGGCACCGGAAAAACATATTTCTACATTTTCCATTTGGGAAAGTTAAAAATAATCACATCTGGAGATACTTTTGTGTAAGACAGCAGTAGTCAGGAGGAGAGAGAGAGAGAGAGAGAGGAGAGAGCGAGAGAGAGAGAGAGAGAGGAGAGAGACGAGAGAATGAGAGAGAGAGGAGAGAGACGAGAGAGAGAGAGAGAAGATGGAAGACGAGCTGAAGCGTCTGTGAAGTTGTGTTGGCTACTAGCTCGGCGAGAAAGGTGAAATCCGGCTTAGTGGCGAAAACACTGGAGACGCTTGTGTCCTCAGTTTGGGGACAGCTGACGGGTTAACACTATTAAGACTGCGGAGAACGCGGGACTGAATGTGCATCTGTGCTCCCAAACAGTGGGATTGCACAGCGCTTTCGAGGCATTCGCTCAGACACAGATAAACAGACAGACGGACCGCAGAAAAGCAAAGAGAAGCCTCAGGAACACACACACTTTCCTTTTTTTCTTTCTTACCACACTTCTAGGACGGCTTTATCTTTTCATAAGCAAACAAGTAGATTTTATTGTCTGCAAAAAGTAAGCTCGAGTTTGATTCAACTTCTAGTTTCTCTGTCAATTGCCATTGTTGGTTTAAGTGCATGTACACAACTAAGCCCACATTTGTGACTGCTCTCACTAACCTTTGATAAGAGGGCCTCTGGGTGAATATCTGCTGCTACTGTGCAAACAAACAGTCACAATTAAACAAACAGTAAAAGGAAATCCCCAGTGAATGTGCACGGCGAGCTGCCGTACATGTCCATGAGAATAGCCATTAGAGCACTTAAGCATTAATTACATCTGTACGATCATTACTCAGTATAATTGAAGGTGAGACAACCTATCACTTGTAAAAGATCACACTGTCATAAAGGTTAATAAGCTATTTTATAAACTATCGTCATTAACATCAAATACATCTATTATAATGGTTAATGACATATTGATAAAATAGGTTACAATTGACGTCTTCTTCAAAGATGGTGTACGGTTGCATGGACGAGGCGAGACAGATGACACCGAGTGAATCAAAGTCATATTGAGATGAATACTCGGACGCTGCAGAGGGGCTTACACAACGAGGATGTTTCATGAGGTGGGACAGAAAAACAAAACGACAACTACACCTGGAACCCCTTCAACAATGTGTTCAATTAGCCGCAGGGACCATTTGCCAACTATTGTCACATCTGCATCCTTTCTCTCAATCAATTATGAAAGGCTTTAATTTATTCATGGAATGCTCAGGCTCCAGTTGTGAGAATGTATGAAGAATTCAACCCCCGCAAAGCAGGGGGGGAAAAGGCATTCAGCAGCATCCTTAAAGAAGACATCTGCTCAAATCCAAAAGACATGGAGTGTAGACTTGTTTTCACCAAATAAAAAACCTGCGATTTTGAGTTTTCTTTTCAGCCAAAGGGCGCCACGAGGAAACCATTTGATATTCCTTTTCCTAAACTACACCACACATTTAACTCCAGGCACCTTTGAGAAGTGCCGAGGTTGTGTTGGAAGGGAGGACATCACACGCACGTTCTTTCTTCTCAGCCGAGGTCACTTAACACAAAATTAATCAGTGTCAAATAGGAATTAAAACGTCTCATAATAGCTGTTGAGCCTACAGTTTAGGATGAAAGAGCCCGGGCCATTTGCATGCTTAAGCTCATTAGCATAATTAAGATCATGTTGGAAAAATGGCAAAGGCCCGGCGCTGAAGGAGTTAACGAGGTGGAGCCAGTAATTGGACGAGGAGTGACCCTTTCACCGCGGCTGACGGGGACGCCGTTAATTCACTTAAATGGTCACTGGGGGCCCATCCTCACTGATGCAATTAGCATCTTGGGGCGGCCTACTGTACAAAACGTGTTCAATAAATAAATAAGCAAAGTGAACTGCATTTCTCGGTCTTCTGGTTGAGTGACAGTTTCTTGTCAATTTGAGGAGATACTCGTAACTGTATCCAACTCTCTGCGCTGATTCTGTGACAACTTTATATTTTCAATACATTACACGGGGCAGCCATTCAAAGATCCACCTACAGTGGAAATATCATGACAAAGTGCGTTACAAATTACGCAAAGAATTAAGATTCAAACCGATCCACTTTGCACCCTTGGGTACACAGAAATACACAAACCATCCTTTGTGGAACAAAGGCTTTTTAGGTATGTTAGATATTACTTATCAGATGTATGATTACGCCAGATTGTGTCTCCTTGTAAATGTAAATCAAACAAGAAGGCTTCTCTTACTTCGTTATTAAACATTGTTCGTATTTAAATGATACAATATCTTAAATGTGAACATTTTGATTCGATGCATCCGTGATGCGATTCATTGTTGAAGGGAATGATCATTTTAACAGCAATGTTTTTATTTTGACATGAACACACCAACTCCTCATTGTAAGCTTATTTCTGGCATTATTGATCATACCTTGCACACAATTATCCTCCAAATATGATATCTATTGTATATGTGGCTAATATATCCCAACATTCTAGTCATTTTATTGTTTAAGTTTATATTTCAAACAGTTGGAAAGCTGCAGAATTGATTACATGAATTTGATAGTTTTTGACGGCATCGGTTTGCAGTGCTGTAAAATATCAAAATGGCTAAAGAATTGAAATTCAAAAACGCTCAATGAACTATACAGTAGGCCTTTTGCAATATTAGCAATGAAAGATTCAACTTCCAGAGGGCGTGTGACCTGTAGGAGTGTTATCAGCCGTAGAGGAGCAACAGGACACCGGCAGAGAGGCAGAGGAGCAGAGGAGAGGAGGAGGAGCAGAGGAGCAGAGGAGGAGGAGGAGGTGTGTGGCAAGGCCTGCACTCCAATGAATAGAGCCACATTAGTGACACTTCACCGCTCTATTCACAATGGAGGAGAGGGTCTCCTCTTACCAAAACATGTGTTAAAAAAAATCCTAATAAGCCTGCAAGAAACTGTTTATGCTGAAAAGTTAAGAAGAAAAACCAGAGGCTCATCGAAAGGGTCATACTAGTTGTAACTCACGCATTATCATGACGGCAAAGGATTAAAGTACAAAACTGACTTCTGTCATGTTGAACATTCAGTATGAAAATTACAATCTGAGGCTCACTTGTTTACATGTTTATTCATATTCACGTCTGCTCTCAAACATTTTAGAGCATATCATATTACATGTAGCTTCCCGCGAGGGCCCTTCACTACATATTAGCCACCGCTGTCACAGCGTTACATTTATGTATATAAAATACGAGCAGGCTAATTGAATATTCACTGTGAACATATTCCCTGCATAACACGACTCCCCGCTTCCATCTTTTAAAAAATTCAAATCGATGGGGGGAGAAGAGGGGGAACATTTCGAATACATTACTGCATGTATGTGAGATGCCCCCCCCACCCCCAGCTTCTCCCCTGCTTTCCTCTATATGTCTGTCAGGAGGTGAGGAGGAGGAGGAGGAGGAGGGCAAAGTGCACGCGACGGAGCCGGCCTCGGCAAAGCTGACGTTAACAATAATGTAATTTAATTAAAGCCAAGATCCCAGCGGTCCTCGCCAAACGACGGGCCTTTGATTTTAATAGGTGATGAAGAAAAGGCTCGGGACGCGGCGACACCGCCGACGCTCCAACCAGTCTCAGGGGTTCTGGGAAAAAAGGCACCGGCAGGACATCAGTTTAGATCGTATCAGGCAGAGGAGGGGTCGGGAGGGGGGTGAGTAAAGGGGGTGCAGGTACCAGCCCCGGCCACCCAAATACAACAACACGGATCAGCTAAAGGAGAGGAAAAGAGGTGTGCTCCAAAGCAGGGGGGCTGGACAGTCCCAAGAAACAACAACACTTCAAAAATACTTGTTGTAGTGGAGTGTGTGTACAGCTGTGTTCAAAGTGGATTCGCTGCAGAATGAGATTTAAAGGGAGGAGAAAAACAAGAGCTAATCCAAAACGGAGCGAGGAGAGATCAGGATCTTTACATGCAAATAAATGGCATTAAATCTGGAAGGATATTAAAATATCCAGTAAACAGCTTGTTTTTTTTTACATCTTGTTGTGGGTGACGTGTTGCTCGAGAAACTTCATTTGCTTTGTTTTTTATGTTAATCCAAATCTATGTTAATATCAGTAATATATTTTTTTTAAGACAAAATACAACCTTGGAAATAAAAGGAAACTGTTTTGTCATATTTGGCTATTAAATGTACGCTCCCATTCAGGGCTGTAGAAAGATATATGTGCGTGTCGTAAATGTATACATATACATCAAAGTTGGACGATCTGAGAATAACATGATTAACATGTTATTACTGTTTGTGAGCTTTTGAAGTCATTTAAAAAAATATATATTTTCAGGCATTTGTAGCTGTTAACAATTAACTTGATATAATTGTGAAACACATTTCAAAATGAAAGTGTTTCGAATGTTACCTTCTCGGGGTCCTATGGTGAAGACTAAGATTCTGAGACACTCAGGAAGAACTTGAAGGGATTTGTTCCTAATCATTTTCTCATTATTTCACTTTTCCTCCTCCAAGCAGCCGCAGCCGCCGCCACCACCACCACCACCACCACCACCACCACCACCACCACCTAGCTGCCTTTTCCCTGGTCCAAGGAACGCACACGGGGAGGTCCCCTCATTGGTAATCCTGTTACCAGCCAGGTCCCAGCCTGAACTTGCCGTGCAGGGGCAAGGAAGAGGAAGGGGGGGGAGGGGAGGGGTGGGGGGGGGATTAACATGGCGGTCATTATCAAATTTACAACCAGTCATACAGACATCTGCCCTACTTTTCCTCGGTTAATGTAAAAAGAAGTAATCTGGTTAAGAGAGCACGGGCGCGGCTCATAAATCGGCGGCGCTCTCCTCTATAGTTAAAGCTGTCACTTCTCTTGTGGGGGGAGCGGCGGCTGAATGGAGCTGTCAGCTGGCTACTTGTTAGGGCTAACAAGGCCGTCCACTGATAGGACTAATGAGGCCCAGGGCTCGCCGCTGCCCCGCATAGCCCACCACACAGCCCACTGCACACTGCCACCGCTCAGTGCTGCAGCATGATGGGCTGAGTGATATATAAAGAGCTCCAAGGTGTATAAAGAACACCGATCTATTGTGATTGCTAGGGGCAAAATGTAAACATGAATAATCTAAATGTACATTTCTCTGAACGTGGTTTAGCATCATGTTCTCACTTGATGCTAAGGTTGCAACTCACTCTCGACACAGATCGAAATAATCTGTGGATTATTATCTAGATTTATCGATTGGTCATTAAATGTCATAAAACATTGTTAAATGCCCATCCCAGTTTCTCAAAGGATAAGGTGACATCTATAAATGCTAAATATTAAGTTTAATACAATAGAAAACAGAGAAAAAGCAGGACATCTAAATGTGTTAAGGGCTTGAAACTATTTATTTCATTGTATTCATTCACTGTTGACTTATTTCGTCAGCAAAATGCGGCTTTGCAACATGCTTTATTTCCCCAGCATGCTGTAAAAAAGAACAACTTTAAACTAATCAAAAGCCAAAAAACAAGAAGCAAAAGTCAGGTTGTACAGTACTGTATATTCATGGCTTTAAATACCCAGATTTAGCCATTTATAGTGAACTGAAATCTTATGTGGCACATATATTCATCATCTAAGTTGTAAAGAAATATGGAAGAACAGGGACGCTTTGATCAGCAATAAGCCGCCAGAAACATCCTGACCAAGAAACACCTACAAACCAAATGTCAGAACATCTGGTCAAATGAGCACACTATTTTATGGAGACATACTTGACAAACTCTATTGAATTATTCATTGTACAGTGGCAAGATACAGTATTACCACTGTTGTCCATCCAGGGCCGTCCCTGGCCAATTTGGGTCCCAAGCGACATTGTGAGCTGAGGCCCCCTGCGCGAGGCCCCATGCAGCCTGCATGCTCGGCCTGTAGGGAGGGACGGCCCTGTGTCCATCTCTCTCTCGTACAACCCACACAATACATACATGCAGCCATAACTCCCCCTTTCAGCATGGGGAGATAAATGTGACGATGGTGGTTGAGGGTTAAATGTCAAGCATGAGTAACATCTGATTGTTATTTTTAAGCATCGTTTTTCCTCGTCATCTCCAGCCTTTTCCAATAAAGCCACAGCTCTTCTCCCAGCGCTTCATTATTGGCGACGCTCTGGTTTAATTCCAATTACGCCTGTTAATTAGCAAATCTCATGCTCTCTGATCTGGAGGTTCGTTTGAACTTAATGTAATTTGCCAGGTTATTTACTTTTGATTAAAGCCTTTTATTGTGAAATGAAGTGTTACATTTGTTTCAACAAGGTATTTATCAGTGTGATGGTAAACATCCAGACTGGTGCCAATGCATAGAAGAAGACATGCATGCATTAGCCGGTGTTAATTCTGCATTAGTGCGGCCGTCAACTCTTTCTAAAGACATATTAGTACAACATTAGCATATTGTCGTATCAGACGTTTAGGTACCAAATTATTCATTTCAACGGCTGTGTGGAGAACACAACGTGTGGCTTCTGCAATGTTGAAAACCTTCAAGGATGTGTCATCGTTTGGCTCTTCTCAGGCATTATTTTAACACCGAACAATACAGTTTGACGGCTTTTATTAGTTTCAAGAAAGATGTTCTCACCATATTCAGTGTGGCATTGTAATGCGACAAGACAAAGGCAACAAACGGGAAGCGTGAAAGGATGAGTATGTGTGCATCTGTTTAGGTTTTGTTTTTTTAACGATACCGAGCAAATGTTTGCTCCGCTTTACATACCGAGATCAAGCGACAAAAGATGGAAGAAGGGAAGAAGCTGTTAAATATCATTTGGAAGACTGAATAAACAGTCTGCTGAATGAATTCCACTGCTAAGCTCGGTGTAAGAATGTTCATCCACTCTCACGGTTCTTTATGATTCTGTGGCATTTATCAAACCCAGTTCACCTTTTGTATCATCTCAATGGGTTATTGTGTATCTCAGGCCGCGATCTGCCTGCCTGGTTTCCTGCGAGGCAGCCATTTCCTCTCTCAGATCGTTTCCATGTGACCCTCCTGTTCAGCACATACTAATACACCAGTGGAACCAGTATGGCAGCCAGTTTACTGTTGATCCTATGGAATGGCAATAGTCCAATATTTAAATCTGGATTTAAATCTGATTCAGTGAGTTGGGCGAGTTAACTACTGGTGATATTAGTCATGCAGTATGTTTGTACAGTATGTCAGCAGATCAGAGATACTTCGCTCTCTACACAGCCAATATGTTGCATTTATAAAACTCCTATATCAAGAATTCATATACCTTTGTTTTTTTTTGCATGCGTTTAACTTTTTACTTATAGAATTAGAAAAATGGTGTTGCTCTTGGTCGATTCAATCTGAATGAATGAAAAAAAAGGGCAGCACCTTACATTTAAAGACTTACCTCGTACTTTTGACTAAGTCACAGGTTTCAGTTCAAACCTGGGCATGAATGAATGAATTTGAAATATAAAAGAAAGTTTCAGGTACAGTATCTCTCACTTTCTTGAGATTGCTTCCGCTAACCACAAAGAAGCAATTATTTGTACCTTTAGGCTTAGTTTTATCCACGCTAATGTGGTTCTGGCTTGGTTTGTTTCGCCGTGCAAAGAGCAGGTATAAAGTATCACTGATCAAGAAGACTACCAAAAACCTCTGGATGGGAAAAAAGGAGGGCGCCATTACAATTTGGAGCGGATACATCTTGAGATAGGGTATTAATAATGTGCTGTTTGAGTTATCAGAAAAAGTTGTTGGGATTAGGCAAGATGTAGTTCCCCACAGAGTTGGAAGAACAACTAGGAAGCAGATCTCGATGTTTCAAATCACGACCAAGAACACAGAAAAGTTCGATGGACAACCAGCCATTGGCCTTAGCAGAGATTACTTCCAATACTTTTAATACATTTTTGTTTCGTGTATGTTTGCTTAGAAATCTGGGTACCACTTTACAATAAGACTACCCTTATAAAGGATTCATAAAGGGTTATTAATTAGGTTGTAATCACTTTATTAATCATAAGAACCATTTATAAACCAGTTCCAACAGTTTTCATACATCAACACTATTTGGCAAGATGACTAAGCCTTATATTGGCACCAGCTTACTTCGTCTTCTTCATCAGCCAGCATCCTTGGTATCTTTTGTTCACCGAGTTGATTCTCCCCCCTTCCATCTTAATGTTTCTTGGCATCTCTTCATGACCATTTATTTACGAGTTACTAACATTTATAACTGCCTTATTGTAAAGTGTACACACACATTCCCATTTATTAATGAGTTACTACTATTTATAATAAGGCTTAGCAGGACAGATACATGCGGGCTCACTATTTGGCAAGCAACCGGTCACAGTTGCCCTATTTATCGTGTGTCTTATAAAAGCTTATTAAGGATTTATAAAGTGTTCACAACCTAATTAATAAATGAATTACAAACTATTCGTAAACCTTTTATAAGGGTAGTCTTATTGTAAAGTGGTACCGAAATCGGTTTGCTGCTGGTGGCACAGATGCTGAACTATCAAGCTTTTCAAACACAAAAATACTGCGCATACTTGAACACATTACAGGAAGGGTCTACTGTCCATAGCATAAAAGCAACTGTTTGTTATAGGTAATGGGTTACAACCTCAACCAGTTAAAATAATATAAAGTAGAGGGTAGTATATCAAGTTAAAATGCTTTGGAAACATGGTAGTACACAATTCAGAATGTCAGAAATCACTCATTGCTTTTTTTTTCAGTAGACGATAAACATATTGGAATTTGCTTTCCTGCTCAATTCGTTCTGCACTCCTTGCCATCTGCCATTGACAGAAACTCGGGAGAGAAACGTCAACTCCATTTGCGCCGGAAAAACATTTCCCACAAAATGTGACCCGGTGGCTCACAATGTAAAAATGCAGTGAAAAGGCGAGAGAAAGGCTGCCAGTCCTCTCAGACATGGCCTTGTTTGTTTACAGTCATCACATGCATGTCTCCAAATGTGTGTGGTAATGAGTGAAGACTTAAATATATTGATTTTGAAAAGCTACACAAGGAACCTTCATGGCAGTCAAATATTGAAACTGAGAAGCTAAAATCTATAGTCCATTTCCACTATTATTTCTCTTGGCTCAATTTCCATGCAAACACCTTGCAGCATCCTAATTGAGCCCTGAGCAACCGGCAGGCACTGCGCCGCGCTGCTGAGGAAGGAGCAAATAAACCCCAGCATGTATAGCTGTGACCTCAAAGGACAGCTCTGCCGTGCCGTGCCATGCCAAGCCAAGCTTCGCCAGGCAAGCAGACCTCACCTCTACCCTCGGCTAATGCCAGCCTTGTCCTCCTTTTTTTAGTTTTTTTCCATTTATCTCCATCTCTCCCTCTCCAGAGCAGATCCATAGAATCACCCTGCTCACAGTCCTTTAATTAAACTCTCCCACAGCAGCGTCTAAAACATGACCGACGGCTGCTAAATGAAGACCGGTCACTTTGGGGGCACCCAGGTCTGGCAGAGGGAGGGAAAGATAGAAGCAGCTGATGGAAGAGCAGAGGAGGAAGAGACACAGAGAGGTGGGAAGCTGCCGTTTACTGCCTCACGTCTTCTTCATCTTAATAGTGTCTTGGAGGGATTTTAGGGGGGACATCTTAACTGTTTTACAATTTAATCCAGAATTTCTTCTAATCTCTCTACTCTAACTTTTCTTTTGATCTGAAAAAGACAAGGTCTGTATATCCCTTACCTCTTATTTCCTTTTAGCCCCGCTTAAGTAATAATGTATTGCCTTGGGAAACTGTGCTGGCAGCAAGTGATCAGAATCTGACAAAAGGTTTACCAAGTCAAATATATAAGCTAATCAAGCATCATTGTTGAAGCACTATGTCAGAGCACTGCAGCTTTAAATCCTGCACTCTCTACTAATTGTTTTTATAAAAACAGGCCAAGGATTTACATTTGTTCTGCTGATGCAAGAAAGGGGCTTGTGAGTTTACCCAGGAGATGTATGCACATGTTAATATGACCTTAACCAATTAAACTGCTTTTCCGCCTAGTTGACACTGTTTATTAACAAGTATGTCACGTGATGGAGACAAGTTAGGACGAGACAAATTAGAGTGACAGAGAGGTGGAAGAATTGTATTTTAATTACTTTATTAAATGTTGTGTAATGTGTCCTCAAAAGTCATTTGAGAGTTATTTTCATCTTAAAATGTCCCTACACGCAACACAAAACGTGGAATCAATATATTTTATAAACTCAACCACAGACATTCTTTTTGTATAAAAGGTCCATCAGATAACACGATTGAAGCTCACACACGTACTCAGCCCAAGTGGCGAACCGGCGAAGATCTGATTGGTTGCTTTCTTTTCGAACACAAAACCACTGAAATGCGTAGAGCATGGTCCGAGAAGGACAAACAAATCAACGTAACACTGATATTACAGATCAACAACACGGATACCATTCTCATTTATTCATTTTATATACATTTTATTTATATAATTAAATCGATTTTTGGTTTGTTTTATCTGAGTGTTCCAGGGTATTCTCTGAATACCTTGAAGGCCCTGACGGTTCGCCACTGCTCAGCCCACACATCCCCCTGGTGAGGAACAGATGAGCTACAGGACCAACTGGAAATGCACATTCAGTGACTGCCTTCAGGTTTTGTCTTGTGTACCATCGTGTGACTTCTTCTGTAGGAGGTGATGTATGGTGATGCATCATTCATTACACACCTTGTTTGGACATTTTATAGACAGCTGCTTTTAGAAAACAATACCTAGAGTGTGAAGGTGGGCCGGCAAATGAGAGAAAAAAAAAAAACAGATGAATGCAGACTAACGCCTCCTCAAAAAGAGTGAGCACCAGAATGTAAGGCCCACCCCTCTCCCCCTCTCTCTGTCTGTCTCTCTCTCTCTGCCACCTTCCTCTACCTGCTGTCCCCAGTCGATCCCCGGCAAAACTTGGCGGCAGATGTTGGTGTGCTAAGTTGGCTCTGAAGTGCCTCCCCGGCTCCCGGGTCTCACCAACAACACAGTCAAACCACATTAGATCTCTTTATTTGTGCCTGGGGCAAGTTCGGCACTGCAGCTGTGTCCACCCCCACTCTACCTTTGGTGTTGAAGGCCCTCGGGCGCTAAATGTGAGACCACAAAAAGAAGAAAAGAGAGGAAAAAACAGTTTCACTCTAATTTTGTGTCTCTCTTCCGCATCTGCTGACAATCCAGCAGTCTGGCTTCGGGCGGCAGCACTGAGGGAGGAGGAAAGGAGACTGCCGAGGGAGGGAAGATGGGTGAGGATTGGAGTTCGGCAAGGAGAGGGGGTGTCATGGACACCCCGGTCCCCGTGCTGAACAGATGTCTGCGACAACCTGCTTCCTTACACCTGTACGAGTCCTTGTAACCCCACGGACGCGGCGCACTGAAAAATTCATGACCCTGGAGGTTTCCTGTCCGCCATCAAAGAACAGTGCCCTCCCTCGCTCCCTCCGTAGCGCCTCTCCTCTCCCTTCTCCACGTCCTTGCTGCCCGCTCTGCCATCTACACCTAACCTCCCACCGGACAGTTCAGACTCTGCTCACTTTGATCAAGTCAAGTTTGTTTGTTCAATCCAATACCTCACGTACATCTCATTGAAGACCAGGCTGGTGGCCAACAACAGAATACATTAGTGATGCAACATCAGGAGACAAGTAACTTAAAAAAAACATAGCCCATAAGAAAATAATATATATACATTATGCAAAGATGGTGGGAAAATGGCAATGGCTTAAAACAGAAAGCTGTTTATGTGGAAGAAGCCCAACAATAAGATACTTATGTTGTATATCCAAGACCAGTAGAAGCAGGACTCAAAAACTGTTCCAGACAGAAACTAGTCGAGCATCAACTAAACTAAATGTGTCCAATGAGAGGCTGAATTAAGGTATATGATGTTACCAGTGTTTAAAGCCTTTGGACAATAGACTGTTAATAGGAGGTGGACGTTGTCACCCATTGGTTTGAAGACTGCGGTTTTGAAGTAGCGAGGTTCGTTTTGTGGCCGTCACTATCTCTGTTTATTGGAACCACAAGAGACACGGGTGACCAAGTAATTCCATTTAACTTTAATGTAATGAAAACAGACTGTAAAAGACTTCAAGCTCTGAGAAAAAAGATTCTGACAACACCTAAACTGGACAACAACTTGAGAGTTGCCCGTTCAATTACAAGGTAGCCCCATCCTAAAGCTTACGGTGCTTTATCCTCCAACATTATGCCATATTGAAATATACTTTAAACTATTCATTGAGACAACTACAATAGTTTTGATTCATTTTTTTATCCGAATATTGATAACATCATTTTTCGCCTTTTTAAAAACGTATTTGTATTGCTCATACTAACGGTACGTCCACACAGCAGCTTTAAACAAATATTCCAACGCTTCTCTGCCCATTGACTTTGAATGGGGATGACGTCACTTTGCCTCGCTTTTCGCCGAACTGCATTGTGGGGGAGCGAAGCGAAGATTTCCAGGATTTTCAGGATTCAAAAGTTGAGCAATGTTCAACTTTTGAAGCTGAGCTGGAAGCGCCAGCCAATCAAACACGTGTATGCAAATCTGACAGTAGAAGCGCTAGCCAATCAAACCATGTGTATGCTGGGAGAGCCAGACCGCAGTTCATTTCCTCATATTCCAAATGAGAAATTACGGTAGCAAATCACCCGGTTCTTTACGACCAGAACTATTAACGGGATACAAACCGGAGGAACCAGGCATGGAGGGAGGTGGCAGAGACAGTGGGTGAAACTGGTAGGGTTTCGCCTGTTTGGGGAGTTTATATATATTGCTCGCATAAAATCCCCGGGGTTTTTTGCTTTGTACGTCGGGGGCGGGAGATTCATGTGATTGGTTGTTGGTCGCGTTGCTCGCAAAAAATCCCCAAGCTTTCAGACACGCCCAGCTCCAAGATTTTTGAAAAGCTGCATGTGAATGAAGTGAAGCTGCCAGCAGTGCAGGGGACTCCGCTGGATACGACTCTTCCATGTCCCCTTCTATGCTTGTGCTTTGACATTGCTGGATCCCTCACTAGTGGGCTTCACTCACACTTTCCTACACATCCAAACAGTTTTCTGGGAAAAACTGAGGTGACTTCTTGTGTGGGAACATCTATCATCCTTTATGTAGTGAGAATCGAAAACATAATATTTGCACATGCCGGCGATCCTGCTTAAAACTCAGTAGCATAACTATTGGGCAGGCGTTTCTGGTCATTTCATTTGGAAAACAGCAGCCGTTCCAACAAGTATAGAGCAGAAAAATATGCCGCTTTTAGACAATTGGGCCAACTCATGTCATACAATAATAATTGTTACCTTTTCTACAGCACCACCATAGTTTTAGAGGCGGCAATGGTATCGCTTAAGACAAAAAAATAAAGCAAGAATTTAGTGATTGGTAGGCTACTATAATTTAATCAAGTGGCACAACTGCAGTTCCTTAAATGGCCACTTGAGGCTGGCTCCAAAAGCCAGTTAATCCCGATGGACACTACCACATGTTGAGATGATTGCAGCAAAAATAAACACGTCAATATTGAGCGTTGCAGGAATCAGTCGAAAAACCTAGAAATGAATTATCATGTAACGTATTCATGACAAACATCCTTAAGCTTAGCGATGGTGATGCGCTGCCATGCAACAGTGATGTAGCCTGTTGCCATCACAGTGTGCTGAATGCGGCCCATCTCAGCTGCACCAACGCGTCACCTCTTTCCCCATTTTTGGATTAGCCAGGAGTTGGGGGCAGACTATCCCTCGGTTAATGAAGCCACCTATGCTGCATCTTCAGAAGTACATGGATCATGTCAAGGAGACTATATGCATACTTCTTTCACTCCATGAGTTTAATGTACACCAGGTCCTAGCCACATGTTAAAATATAGACCGATTGATTTCAAACCATGTTTAATGCAACCTGGCACATCTTCAGGCAAGGTGACTCCCTCAGCAGCAAATAGCAAGCTCACAGCTGGCACACCGGCTCGGTTTTGTCCTTGTTATACAACGTGGCAAACGTTCTTTCACTTTAGCCTTACATTATTCTAGAAACCATTAAAAATATATGAACTCTATGTAGAGGAAGACGGTTATAACTGGCCACCGCAGTGGATTCAGGACAACAGGGATGTTAGGTATGAATGGTCAGAGGAGTCATTTTTCCTTTCAAGCTTCAGCAATACTCCACTTCAGTGACAATCCACTGAGCAAACATATGTTCTTCATAAGAACAGGCCAATGAAAATATTTCTGGGCCAAGAAATGAAATCCAAAATGCTCCATCATCACAGGGGTTTATGTGATTTGTGAAACTAACTGCTGCCTCAGAAAGCTAAGAACATATCATAACATCTGGTTAACTGTGACTTGGTGGTGGTTTGTGGGCAGCGTGCTCTCCTAACCGCCTGCGGTGCGTTAGGTTTCAGTGTGTTGGTTTGTGGAGCATAAATGCTTCCTTTTGACTCAAGTGTGACCATATTAGGATGTCCCTGTCATCCTCTCCTGAGTGAGCCGTTGCAGCTCACATCGTCCTCGTTAGGTAACAATAACACAATGCTAAACTCGTGCCAGCAACTTCCTCTGTAATTCAATACTGCAATAAAACAATGACTTCTCGACTGTAATTGTGATGACTCAAAGGATTTGGAAGAATACAAATACTCATACTAGGGATAATATTATAGAAGAGTTACAGTACATAAATAGGCAAAGAACAACGTTCATCCTGCTGACTGATGCGGGAAATTCTCTATTTATATCCCTGAATGCATCAAACTCCACACATGACCACTGGTGAGACTCTGAGTCACTCCCTTCAGGGTGTAGTTTGTGAAACTAAAGACACAACACAACTGTCTGTAGGTTTGTACACTTCATCAGCACCAAACACTCACATACACCTCACTGTTTATGCAATCCTGCCTGCCTCTGCATATTTGTATTTGTAGGCATCTCTGCAAATACTTTTTCCAAAGGAACCTAAAGTGTTAAATGCTGCACTAGTGGAGATTCTTTTAAATGACTTGCCTTGTCTGCGTCTGAGGGTCGCATGAGAGACACTCTGTCATACTGCCGGCCCAGGAGAGCCCACAAAGCGTCCAGACGACCCTGATGATGAGACAAAAGAGACCGGACTTTAGTTCAGCAACATGTTTGTTGATGAAATGACAAACATCATGATTTACACTATTATTTTCATTTTAGTGTTGGTGTCACATGCATCTAATTTAATATAAGACCAGACCATATTGATTAACATGTCCTCCAATGTTTTCCTGTCTTTTGCTGCACAGAAATATAAGTGCATTCTCAAAATGTACAATCAATTTGCAAAGAAATTATTGCAATTTCAAAAATACGTTTACATTTCTTCACCATCAATCAGATTACTCATGGTCATGAAGATTACAATATCATTTACATACAAAAAGTTACTTTTAGCCACATGTATTTTGAAACAGAACCACAATATAGCATTTTATTTCTCTGTGATTCAAACAACTTGTCGAAATATTAGTTGTATTTTGTTTCCCATATGATTTCAATCATGTGAAGTAATACAGGCATCATCACACACAACAAAGCTTTTTCAAACCATGCCCAAATCACATTTGCCAGCTTTCCACTGAAACTGCTTTCAATGTGTAATATCTTTAAATATGACTCCAATAGGTGTCGGTGTCATATTTATAGGAATTAGGTTTACATTAGGAATACTAACAAATATGTAAGTTGCCAGTATACTGGTACATCTTCAGTAAATAAAAAATGCACTGCATTATATTGGAAATGATTGAAACTTTCCAATTTGCATCCAGAGGGAAGAGAAGTGAAAAAGCTTTAAACCTAAAGACAGAAGAAGCAACATGTTGAGTCCTATGAGTTGCAGGTAGTACCGCTCACCTTGATGGGAGTGTACCATTTGTTCTCGATGTGATCGTTTGTGGGGGCAGCCTTCGGGGGGGGGCGTCTGATCACCGGCTCCTCTGAATCCTCTGGTATGGACACTATGGCGTTCTTAGCCTTCTCGAGTCTGGCCCCCTCCTCGGTGGAGCCTTTCTCCCCCCACCGCACCTGGACAAGTAAGAACACACACAGTAGCAATATATGAGACATTCATTAAATCAGGAATATTAAAATAAATAAATCAAAGGGCTGGGCAGGTATTCATCAATTAAATGAGAATATAGAAAAATAGACCAACAACTTCCTGGTTCTAACTTCTTTAATTAGGGGGTGTACTGCTTTTAATAGTTGAACAAAGCATCTTGGATATGTCCACTTTCCATTTTTCAGACCTTTTATAGGACAGAACGTTTATAAAATTATAATAAAAAAGGGAGCAAAAAAGGTAAAATAAGGAAACTTAATAATTTGGGAAACAAGGGAAACATTCAAAAAGAATGATGCAAATTAAAGTCACAAAACTAAATGTATAATGAAGCAATTCAATGTAAAATCACACATTTAGTATTTGCATATAGCAAGAAGTGGATGATCTTTTGTTTCATAAACACAAAGGAAGCATAAACACGCTGACAATAACAAGGGAGTTGGGCAACTGGTATCACTATGTATCCATAAGGAAATTAAGTGACCTGTAAACCTGTGTTTGCTTGTAATAATAAGCACATTTACATGTGCTATAATGTGTCATTGTGTTCGCGTGTGAACACGGGCCTGTGTGTTAGTGAAGCTGTCCTGCTTTTTAATTCATCACATCTGTTTCAAGGAGGAGATAAAAAAATATCCACCGTCACATGAATGGGGAGAGGTGATTAATTAGCGACACAGTTTTCAAGCTGTAGGTTAAGCCGTGACAATATAGAACAGCTTTTCAGAATCATCTCTGGGATCTATCCGCGGCATCAAGAGAAGAGCGGGCTGCGATGAATAAAAGATACGTTGTCACCTCGGCCGGCTAAATATGCGTTTGAAATATTGGCAGCGGCAAAGCGTTGGAGGTGGAGGTTGGTTTTTCTCAGCATGACGTCTTAAACGTTGATGCAGAGGAGGGTGGGGGGAGATAGGCCTGTCGGTGGGAATCAACCTGCTCCAGCAAGAAGAGAGCCAATGATTTCCGTACTCGCAGCTCACAAACTCTCATGGGAAAGTAAAGAGATGGGTCCTCCCGGAGGATGGGGGGAAAGCCGTGCATCAGAAGCGACTTCCTCGGGGCTGAGAACCGGCAGGGGGTAATAACAGCGACGGGGAGGAGGGGAGCTCGTCTTTAAACCTGGATTCCCTTCGGAGGACGCGGACAACAAAAGAGGCCGCCGACGTTTGGGAGTTGAGAAGCGGGGGAGGGGAGGTGAGGTAGGTGAGGTGGATTTGTCAAGTTGACAGCAGCACTCAATCCTTCATCTCGGCGATGACTTGATCCAATCAGGCCCCGGACAGCCAAGGACGAGATGGCAGGGCCTGTCATGTCTGCGGCATCAGTGGACTGACGAGGACAGCGGGCCGGCCTCTCAGTCAGCCCCCCCCCCCGCCTCCTCTTGCCCGTGTAACTCGACAAACTTGTGGCTTCAGAGCAAACTGCTGACGTTCAGTGTTCTGATTTACAGGATAACAGCTGTCAGAAATGTGTGACTTCCTGCTGTTTGGGATTTTATCTTTCTAGGATTTAATTTGATAAGAAAAGACATGCACTTCTCAAATCCTTTTACAACTTCAAGGAGCGTGAAATGTGGAACATGAAAGGATGTCTTTCTGAATGTGATGAAAGGGTTTCAAGCTCCTGGAAGCAATATGTCGGGGGATGATATTTAGACTCTGACCTCCATGCGTTTGATCCCGCCGGCTCCTCTTCCTCCGTAGTAAGAGGCGTCCACAGACGGCCATTTCGACTTGGGCAGTGGCTCTGGCTCCTTTAAGGAAAAAGTGGAAATTAGGAAAATCAACACACACACACACACACACACACACACACACACACACACACACACACACACACACACACACACACACACACACACACACACACACACACACACACACACACACACACACACACACACACACACACACACACACACACACACACACACACACACACACACACACACACACACACACACACACACACACACACACACACACACACACACACACACACACACACACACACACACACACACACACACACACACACACACACACACACACACACACACACACACACACACACACACACACACACACACACACACACACACTGTGAGGAACCATATGCAAACTTCATTGTTATAAACAACTACATCCACATGGACAAAAGAAAGGAAGTGCTGGACTGTGTTAACTATTGTTTTCAACAGGAAAGGCCCATTACGACATGTTGGCAGAAAGGAAGAGACACTCTTGTCCACAGAAGAATATTAAGGCATGAAGGTACAAATAAGAGAATGAAGTTGAATAATCAAACGTAACCTTCAGATCTCTGACTATGAATAAAAGTTATAGCACTAGCACAAATGACAGTTTTCTTTCCACATAATTACGCAATTTCTCTCAAATACACGTTAAGAGTATTTTTATTCCACCATTTCCGACCCCAACACAATGTCCTTACTAATGCCACAGCTGTATACTCTTTCAAAACGGTCCAAGAATTTCCTCCGCTAAATATCAGTTCATCTCCTCAATTTTCATAACTTTATCAGGAAAGTATTTTGAATGCCCTGCAAATGAATTTAGTCCTGCAAAAGAAGCTCTTAATATCCATTGTTAATTAAAATGACTTTTTTTATATCATGATATATTTCCAGTTGGGAAAATACCCTATATAGCGTAAGAAAAATATAGAAATGTATGTATAGATAATGATAATAATAATAATAATGAATGAATAATAAAAAACACATCCCTTTAACTATCTCAGTGTAAAGCCAGCAGTAACTTCTCAAACACTTTAGGAAACGTTCTGTCTTTGCTGTCAGTGTAGTTCAGCCAAAACACCCTAAAGCATCTAACCTGGCTCTGTCAAAAGTTCATATTGTGAATGGTGTTCATCAGATTATGGGAATATTCCCTCAATTTAGATGATACTCGTGTTATATATTATATGTAATGTAGACATAATGAAGCACAACATTTGTTCTGTTACTCTACCTGGAGAATTTGATTCATACAAGTATCAGCACACACATTTAAAACAATGTCACTGGCATCAGGGCAACACTATATTGATGTACTCACAGGTGGTGGAGGGCGGGAGGGTGGAGGAGGTGGTGGCGGGTCTTTGATGACCTGGATAAACACAAAAGGCAAAAGAGCATCAGCAGAAAGTCCATCAGGGGACATATACACACACACAAACACACACTTGTGAGGACAAGCACCGACGAGGCTGACGGAGGTGATTTGTGACAGGTGACTGAGTCAAAGAGAGACGTCCCTGAGCTCCACGCATAGGCTGCTTTGTGACTGCAGCAGGCCCCCCGTCACCCCGCTGACTACTGATTACAAGAATTCTGCTTGTAAACCAACATCAGGGGCCCCCTGTGCAAAATAAAGAAAAGCTGAATATCAACTTGTTGACAGGGGAGTCTTTGGGGCGAGCGATGCTGCCCGTTTAGCTCTTAATTAATTGGATGGGGTTCAGTGCTCCCCAGCACTACCCCCAATCATAAAGTCCTAAGGAGTTAATTAGCTCCAATGAGATACAGAGGAGGAGGCTCGGCTCCGCTCCAAGCCCCGTCTGCGTGCTCCGTGAGTGGCAGCGTACACACACAAAAAAAAAAAAAACTGGTAACACACGTAAGCACGACACACACCTCTCTTGCAGCAGAGTGAGCGGCCCGGCGGCATTGTTCATGACAACACTGGATGACATGGCACCTGAGGAGCAGGTTGTCCACAATGTGATTCCACTCAAGGACAAGATGCCTCCACTGGGGTTTTCAGATGTGCCTTGCAAAGCAAAGAGCAGCCCCGACAGTGACATTTGTCAGGTGTCAGTCAGACGCTTCACATACTGATGTCCGACTTTTTTTATTTTTTCACTTTAGGATTGCTGAAGACACCACTGCCACTCACTCCATCTGTGAGAGCAGTCACGCTGGAAAGGTGAAGTGTATTCCTCTGTGTTCAGGTTTCAGGGGTTGGAAGTCAAACACGAAGATCCTTTCATGGGATAAAACAAAACGGCATCCTTGTGGTCCTTACGTTACACGAGAGTGCAATGCTGACATTATTCAATTATTAATCAATACAATCAATTCATCATCATCTCTTTATCAAAAAGAATCCCGAACTTGAAAATCAGAAGACATTTCTAAATGTTGTATCCATAATGTGTTCTACTTGAGGCCCCTCGTCTTGTTCCAGATTCCCATGTGGAATTTCTCCTTTTTTCCTGTTTGATATCATCATCGTTAACTAAATATCTTTGGCAAACTATGGCATTCCGTTCATTGACGATGTTTTTTGAAGATAAAAGGATAAGGAAAATTAGTACGGAGTATTTTCCTCGTCAGCAGAGGGTTGATAAGAAAGGAAGGAGAGTTTCCTGTTGACTTCTCCACCCAGATGTTCCCGGGGTGGGTCTGAGAAAAGCCTCATCTCACTGTTACTCTTTTTACACACCCGAGAGTGCTGGCCTATAAATACTAAACATATCATTAACAGTGAGGAGGTTTCTCAACGTGGAAAGCGGAAAGCAGGCCTTTGTCTATTAGTCATCAGAGACAGAGACTTCCCCGTCATCACTGGTTATGCATTTGCTAAATTGGTTTTGGAAGAGGAAAAACGAGCAATATAATAATGGCATATCATAGATCCTAACAGCTGTTTCATGCACTGCTATGCGCAGCGATACCACCACACTCTGGACATACTGTTGTCATTAGAATAATGAAAAATAATCAATTAGGGTTAATTAATTGCTCTTTGACACAACTGGCTGTAAGCAAATCCAGGAAGGTCCACTGGTAGCCTCTCCATACGCTGGGTGATTATTTCAGCCACACCTTACGTTGACAGGATTATCTCTTTTTATTAAGTAATTATGCAGCAGATTTCCTGGACATATTGTGGGATAAATAAAGCATTATACAAATGACGGCGCTCTGCTGCTCTTTTCCCAGCTACCTGATGGACAGATGTGAAGAGGAGCATTTGCCGGCTTAATTAAAAACTAAACCGCGGGATACTTAGCCGTCTGACATCAGCCCCAGAGGCTAGCCACCGCAGTCACGACTCCAGGGGGAATGGGGACCAATCACAGGGGCTCGGGGCATCGTCCCCATATGGCTGTCTCTGCAACTGTCCAACGGGACTTGGTAATCCGTTAGTTCCCAACCTCCAGCTCAAACCGTGTCGTGTCAAGCTGTTTCGGGAGGCTTATTGTGACGAATCAGTGGATAGCATATTCTGAAGTTTAAAAAAGATTTTTGCTTTTAACTGCGGACAAATAAACCTTTGTGGAGTCTGAGGGGGTACAAAGGGTTCAATGCAGGGCAACACTAACAACTTTGAAAGTCAACTGAGATTATAAACTTATTATGCACCAACTAAATTGCAAATATGTCCAAAAGTGCATCCAATTTAGCAGCGAATCGTCGGTTTTTCAGATAAACCAGCAATGTCATTTTGAAAACTACATCTCCGACCCTGAATCCTTTCATTTGAACTAAAGGCTACGCCATTCTGAGTTTAATTTCCAAACAAATCATAAACAAAGAAATTACCACTCCACAGCTTGTATGACCTCTCTCTTGGCATCAATCCATGTGGGAAAGAGACAGAGAGAGGCAGAGAGAGGCATTGTGGGAAAGAGGTTGTGCATGTGTGTGCGTGTGCGTGTGCGTGTGCGTGTGTGTGTGTGTGTGTGTGTGTGTGTGTGTGTGTGTGTGGCCTCATCCCGACTGCTGAAACCTGGCAGACTGGGGGTTTAAATATTAACAAGCCACACATGGCCCTCCTCTTCTGCCGCGTCCCCCGATGGAAGGCAACAGCAGCTCTCTCCACCAAGACAAACACGTCCGCGGCCAGACATGCTGCAGGGGGTTTACATTTTAATGCCTTTGTTGGTTTTCCAAAATATGCTTCCATCTCATCCTGGATGGGCTCCCTTCAGGTCCACAAAGCCAGGTGACGTCTATCAGTTAAGGGGCGGTGCGGGAGAGAGCGAAGCGGCGGTGGAGGGTAACATTTGCCTTTATCAGATCCCGGTAAAAAAAGCCAGACACACAGAAAAGACCAGGGTGCACCATCTGCGGCCCCTCTCCCATAGCCCCAAACGATAATCTGCTGTGGGTTTTTGTAAATGGTTAAGTGGGTGAGGCTGTTTTTCCAAAGACGATGAGAGCTGTTTTTTTTATGAATATCCACACTAAAGAGCAGTTTAAACAACGGATTTAAGAAATAAATACCCTCCATCAAGCACAATCAAGTTGTTGAAAGGAAAACAATTAAGGAGGGCTCAGAATTTCATCGCAAGTTTAGATTTGTTAATTACACACAGCCTCAGGTTCCACCTGTTCACGAGGGACCAGTAACATGTGGCGATCTGTGGAAATAATGAATAACCTTGGACAAACACGTTGGCACATAGTAATGAAATTCTCTTTTATCGTCACGGCCTTCTTACTTGAGTCAACATTATATATTTACATGCACATGTATTTCATTAAAATAGATGTTATTTGATATTAAATAGGAGTCAGTTCTGCCTATTATGCTGCCTCAAATTACAAGAAATTACTAGTTGAAATTGAAATAAATTGCTTATGTTATTAAACAATTACAAAATAAGGCACCAATATAGAAAATGTTATGTTTATCACGTGAGCTGACGTTACGATGAAAAATTAAATAAGACAGTATATTGATGTCGACATTAAATAAATTCTCGTCTCAATGCCTATTTATTGGTGCTTTTATTATTGCTTCTCTATACATTTAGTGGGTTTAAGGTTTATTATGCTAATTTTCATGTTCTTTGGTATGTTTGTGCTTCTACTATGACATGTCTATCTGCTTTAATGGAAAGAGGAAAGCCCAAAAAGCATAATTAAGCCCCTTTTTAGAGTGGAAAAGGTATTAATACTGGTCAATGAGCTGTATCAGATGTTTAGCCTTAACAGCCCTAAAACACAATATTTTCTGCGAAATTTATAAAACTTGTGGTTACAGTATATCACGTGTGACATTTGTCTCAGAGCTGCCTCTTGAAGGTTAGAAATTGGCAGAAATATGTTGCCCAGCAAACCAATCAGAGCAGACTGGGCTCTGGTTTCAGACAGAGGGTGAAAAGAGGTGCTGCAGCACAGGCAGTGTGAGAACAATAAAGAGCTTTATGAACATTAAAGCATATAGACATGTCACAGTAGAGGCACTACATACAAATATGAACCTGAACATTTGCATAATAGGGCCCCTTCAACAGTATTTGACTGAACATATTTGCTTACTTTGCCGACCCTATCAATCAAATCTGATCAAACCACACACATTACTGATGAGGCAGATTACATCAGATTAGTTTTCCAGTACTTAAGATGTTTTGTTGGACATTTTTTAAAAACCTTTAACTTTGTTTGCTGAATGTTTGGTCAGTGAATTCAAGGTTGAAAAGAAATACCCAAAATGTACTTTTATTCATAATGTCATTAATTGTGTAACTTTGGCTGGTTTAGTTGTTTTAGATATAAATATAATGACATTTTTTCTCAACTATTATATGAAGTTAAGAGTGAGGGTGTGCTGTCATTGTTTTTTATTTATACCAGGAAGATGGTTTTATGGTGCCAAAGCCGTTTGAAAAAAATTATTACGTGGCCTGAAACGCTGATAAGATATGTTGAAACGTTATTATATTAATGTTTCTTCTTATTTTTTTGATAATCAAAAGAACATATTCACATTGCACAGCGTTTCTCAAAGTGTGGGGTGCAGAGATATGATAGGTGGGTTGCGAATGGACGCGATGAACGGGAGATTTTCATTTTTTATTTTTTTGGACCTCAGGCCGGAATCGAACCTGGGTCCTCGCGGGCGGTAGTGGACTGTTGCAGCCGGAGACTCGTAACGGCGGTGGACTGTCACAGCGCCACTGCGCCGGAGTCGCCGGAGCATCGCAACAGCGGGTGTTTGCGGCGGCAGGTGCGGTACCGGCGCTGTGGAAGTCCACGGCCCACCTATGCCACGCCGACGGCAGCGGCCCACCGACGGCAGCGGCCCACCGACGGCAGCGGCCCACCGGGAAAAGTCCCGAATCTCCCGATGGCCAATCCGAGCCTGCTCACACACACACACACACACACACACAACTGAAACCAAAATAATGTACAGATATATGTAAAAATCTCTCACACACACATGTGAAACGCTCTCACACACACACGTGACACACACACACCAGCGTTGCAGTCGGGAAGAAAAGCAATGTGGAGCGGCACCTCACCGCTTCATACGGAGTTTAACCGTGACACTTTTTCGAAATCCCGTTTCACAAATAGATTTGTGTGTTTACCAAAACAGAATGGGCATTAAAGATTCAAAAGTGATAAACCACAAATAATCTCTGAGATTATTAATAATCACTTCAGTCCCCAGGTAGGCCCAATGTTAGTCATGGGCAAACTGAGATGGTGTTAACGTTGGTGCAATCTGTCACTGAGTGTCCTCATCTTATCTTTGGTTTGTTACACTCTTTGCTTACTCTACATGAAACAACTTCATCTCTTTTCAGAACTTGATGTGCAGGATGTGGTTTCCCCATTTCCTGTTTGAGGTCCTTCCTCTGCGGTGTTGCTAAGCCACCGAGGTAAACTGGGGGTGACGGAGCCGAGTAGATGTTCGACACCACTTCCCCCTCACAGGAGTAGCATCGAAGTGGGACAACCTGCCACTGACCTGCGGTTCATCACCGGTATATTGTTACAGCTTTGGGTTTTCCGCTCTACAACTCAATTTAAAAAGAACTATTTTCAGCTGAACCAATTTCTTAAGACGTTTGCAACAACAGGAAGTTTGACGCCATCATCAGAGCTAGAGAAATATTCAAAGCAACTTTGTTTTACATGAAGGAGCATGGTTCTGTGCTGGCAAAGATGCAACTCAGAGCAAATACATCATAGGCCTGTACTACGAAGCTGGTTCAACCTAACCTGGATATGTTTGAGTTAGCCGGTTGGCCTAATCCAAAACATACGCGCTCTCGCTAAACTGTACTACGACGCGGGTTATCAAGTGGATCGCTCAAGCCAGCCGTGTCCTATAGTTAGGTGCGCGTTCACATGAAAGGTATCTGGAGCATTCGACCAATCACAAACATGGACAAGCGTACTGATAGACCCCTGCGCGTCATACTTCCTGAATGAAAAGTCAAGTATAATTAGACAAATATGAAGGCGTTAAACTTTAAACATCCATGACTTAAACACTTGATCCAGGATAAAAGCCACAGAGCTGCACCTGCAAGGTGAATACAGCTGGTAAAAGAAAAAGTATTTGAATGCGTACATTAACAGGTTTATGATATCACTGCTAAGACACGATCTGACTTCAATTACATTTGACTCGAGTGTTTCGTCAACTTAATGTGTTGCTTAAAATAATACTTCTGCATACAGTATGTGACACTGTGAGTGTTGCACGGCCAGGTACGGCTCAGCTGACTCAGATAAGGAGATATATGATACATTATGAAGTGATATGCCGCGGACTGTACTTAATGTTACTCTGATCCGGTTACTTATGTTGTGGCAGATATTTAAGTAAGCTTTCTTAACGCTAATGTTATAATAGTCAGATTGCTCTGAAGATGGAGGTGATATTCTATTCATGTTCACGTTCACACAGTCTGTGATTTCTGCCAGCCGTCTTTCCTGCAACGGCAGTTTTTCTGTATTTCCTTTCTCCTGTAATATGACTTGATCGCTTTAAACTCCGCACACTGAGCTCTGATTGGTCAGCAGGCAGTGCTTTCACTGAGTTGATCTCTTAGCCTGCAACCTAACCTGCTCCGGGGCAGGTTAGCCGCACAGCATAAGTTACCATGGAGATCTAGCCCGCTAAAAAGAGAACCAGCGTCGTAGGACTGGAAACCCCGAGTTTTCCCTGAAGTTAGGCGGCTAAGCGAAAATCCTGCTTCGTAGTACAGGCCTCTGGTTGCCCAAAGTTGAGTATGTTATGAGCAGTGTAGCAACACTCACTATTGTGCAGCAAAGGGGCCAGAACCACCACATGAGGGCCAGAGCGACGAGGATCAGCAGCACCAGGAAGACAATCGCGACTGCCCAACCATCCGACTGCAAGGAGAAAGTCACGAGTTTAATACAAAAGATTACAACATTTTGAATTTTCTCCTGCATAATTATAATAATAAATAATATTTTTAATTGAAGTTGTCTGAAGTCCTTACCACCAGCTGCTCTTGCAGTAATAAGTAGAGCACCTTTCTTACTGTCCTAATGTGCACAATGTAGTCACTGCTTTTTCGTCTTTTGTGTTCTTAGCAGAGGTTGCGCTAGACTTTTTCGCTGCCCGTCATTTTGACGGACAGGATCGTAAAACTTCCATCAAAAACCAGAATTACCCATCGGCCTTTACACAACTCAATTAAGTCTTGAATTCAGTAAGACTTAATTAATGAAAATGTATACATTTCGAGGTAATCAAGTTCTCTGGGATATCTCTTTAACTTGTTTGTGTATGACTGTGATCATTTGTCAAGGAAACCTATCCTCCCTTAAAATGACCATAATTACTGTACATTACAACGTTTTATCATCATTTTTGTCAGAATATTAAAGTAATAATTTAAAGTGTATATTTTACTCATTGATGATATTGAGCCTTTCATTTACAATTGCACTTGATTGTCAACATAAGAAAACTGAATTGCTTTCATATTTTTGCAATTGAAAATGGTGAGAAACTGTGAACTCACTACAAAAAACAAATGATGATCTTGGAACAGAGGATGAGGAAGTTCTACTTATTAGGATGGTGGCTATAAAGCATCCAAAACCAACATTTGAGCACGGAATGAAACATGAATTGAGGAAATAAGCTTAGGTTATAAAGAGAGAAGTGTGAGGGTGAGGGAGCCGTTTTTAAACTAGAAGGTGGAAAATGCAGGAAAGAATATAAGAGTCCATTATCCTCTCAGATGCTTTCATTTTGATATGAATAAGAAGGTCATCCAGACTCACACATGTGGACGCAGTGATGGTGTAGGAGCTGGAGATGAAGGATTTGCCGTGGTTGAGGCTGATGAGAACATCCATGGTCCTGTAAAGACCAGAGTGGAATTAGTCTCACATAATTATATCCAATATGTGGACTGCATTGACATTAAAAGCAGAAGAAACATGCGTCTTATTACTTTATCTTCTCGGCATCTAACATTAATCTATCAGAGAATACATTAACAACTTAAAGCAACATTTACTGATTTACCAGCAGGCGTAGAAATGTTGTTCCATGCTGCATTTTTATGCATTTATGAGTCATATTTTGCTTTAAAAGGAGCACCTGTGGGTCAGGAAGTAGAGCTCCACCTGTCCAAGTGTCCTTGAGCCCCCAAACCCAAAACTACTCCCAATGGACAGGCTAGCACCGACATGGTAGCTTGCAGCCAATGGAATGTGAGTGTGTGTGAATGGATGAGAAGAAAATTGTAAAGCACTTTGGATACAAAATCTACCATACAAACTACTACATAAATGCAGCAATTTGTCGTATTTTAGGTGTATTTTCTTTTTTAAATCATTTATTTTCCAGCTGTGTTAGAATGTATGGTCATATTTTTGCTTTGATAGAAAAGATTCTTTAACTGTAAATATCGTGCCTGATCTCCAAGAGGTAAATGCAAATTCATAGATTAGGCTTGTTTTATTTGTATCTACGAAAAAAAGCATTCTTTTCTTTTTGGATATAGATTTAGAGCGGGTGTTTTTCAGTAGATATCTTTGACACACCCCTTTAATTAAATATAAAGGGGTAAAAGCCAAAACCGTTTGGCTTCAAGTAAAAAAGAAAAAAAAACTTCAAATACTTAAAAAAAGAGTTACAATACGAACATCCGCTGATGAATTAGCAACAGATTTCCTTTTTTTTTCCTCAAGCTCATGAATTGGTAGGGTTCTACAAAACGTCCAATATGACTTCCAGTGACAGAAAAAAAGAGCTAAATTGTGTTGTTTCACATGCAAATCCTGTAAAAGGAGTGCACTGCTCACATTAACACAATGCTTAGTAAAGAACACAATGGGTACAAAGTAAATGCTCAAACTCAGAGGGAGGAAATGGTCTCATTATCACGGCCGTCAGCGTGAGGGGATGAAGTAACCTGACTGGCAGTAACAAGGCACGTGAACTCCTATGACTTATTTAGAGGGGGAAACGCGGAAGCCAAAATGGGCGCAATTAAAACCCTAATGATGAACGGCACCGCAATTTCCATATGTCTATTACGCCCAATCCAATTACTGCAGGTTTAATGAGAATTCAGGACATGGAACGCCTGAAATCCTCCCCACAACACGAAAAGAAGGAGAGAAAGAAAGTAGGCAGAGTGGTATTGTGTGTGAGGGGCCAGCTGTGAGTGCACAGCGTACAGGGGAGGCCGGCATACAAACTGGTGCTGCGGAATAATAACAAGAGAGCTCTTTGCTTTGCTTTGGATTTGGCCTCAGGCAGTGCCTCGGGCCTCCAATTCTCCTGTGGTTCAGAACAGATGAGCAACCTGACCATGTGTCCATTACTATGCAGTGGGTTCTAAATATTCTAAAGTGACTCCTTTGCACCTTTCCTAATTTACCACGGATAAATATTTAAAATCCAATTCATGGAACTTTAAAACCGGATGAACTCTGACACTAACACAACTTGTTGGTGTCTCCAGTTTCCCTTTTCTACTCTATTATGCAATCACCTATTCTGTAGTCGTTGAGGTCAATATTATTATTTGTTTAGCATTTAATCTTCTTTAAGGAATGGTTTAGCAATGCAGATTGTTTTTTTTTTTTTTTTTTTTTTTTTTAAAAAACAGACAATATACAAAGTTCAGGCTCAAATAATGCATTAACTACCAAGTAGAGGATAATTAGTATTAATGGTTATAGAGAGGTAGTTAGTATGAGTTTTTAATACAAACTGTATTGAACGTTTAGTAAAGGTTATGATGGAATTTGTATTAATTCTTAAACAGAAATGATTACATCGGTTTATTCTACAAACTATGATGTGCTCAAAGTGCCCTGTTTCTACCTTTCCGTTGAGGTGTGGATGTACATTAAAGAAGAACGCTGCAGGTCCTTGCATGTTAACTAAGTGCTTGTGCTGAATGGGTGAGGGGAGAGGCTAATTTAGCTGACACCCTCAATCCGTGATAATGGTGGGCAGGTTGTTAATCAAGCTGGAGGTGTGGACCTCGCCGTGTGAAGGAGGAAGGCTCCCAAGCGAGTTACACTGACGAACAACCCCCCCCCCTCGCCTGACATCGCTGGACATCCTTAACGCACCACAACCCAACCATAGTTGGCGAGGCCTTTTTTCTCCCTCCCTGAGACGCTGAGTGCTAATTTAGCCAGTTACTGTTGAGTAGGCAGAATCTGCTCCAGCACAGAGGCATAAGTCATATATGCTCTTTTTATTCTCACCCTTTAAGTTCCAGGAAGATTAACGAAAGAATGATTAGCAGTTGGATGACAATGTCTACCTAAAGTGGTCCGTTCGTGCCATCGTATTAGAAAAAGGTGGTAAGTCATTCGCTCGACAAATGAATCTGAGTATTTTGATAATTATCTAATAGTTAAAAGAATTCGCCAAGAAAGAAATTACATGAATTAGATGATTTGATCCGTTTGATCATTGAAAATGACTTTTGGTCAGACAAAAAGGAAGAAACTGGATGTTCCTCATTAGCTCCTGACAGTTTATGGCAAAGAATTGTGATGGCTTACTTGAAAATAAACCCCTGACAGATACTTTGATAACAAAATATGGTTAGTTACATCTTTTTTTGTCCACTTCGCATATCTAGTGATGATTATCAGTTATTTGTTTCTGCGATGAGGGCCATTAGTGAATGTTACATAGAGAAAGCTACACACAGACAGGAAATAAAGAGGGTCAACAAGTGTTTAAACAAAGGGAAAAAGGCAGCTGGTTGACTTTAAAAAGGAGCTGGGTGAATCAGTGTGTGACACCGAGGAGAGAGCTTCAGCTGCATGGTGGTTTCCCAGTTATGTTTGAATACATTGGAAATGAGGGGCAGATTGTCACGGTACACTTGGTAAAAAGCGTGGTAGGGACACCAGTTGAATGGCAGAAGGATTCTTCCTTCAGCCGATCTCTTGCTCCACGTTAGAAATACTTTGTCCCAGGGCTCGCTATAATCTGTCAGAAAGTAAGGCTGCTGTGACGCTAAGCTTTGGTGATTTGATACAGCTGGAGCGGCTGACAATGGTGACGCTAATGACTTTCAAACTTCCCTTAAAGATGTGAAAATTGAGGCGGCTGAATAATTCACGGCAGAGCATATGCAGGTCCCGTCACTCGGCATCCAGCAGTCATCACTCTGAAAGAGTTTGTGTGGCAGAAGTTCTGACTGAGGGGAGGAAACTCGACCTCACGAAGCCTGGGGACCAGATGAGAAGTTGTGTTCCATGCATCCACTCTAACTGACTTATGTTTTCTGACAGGGCAGCTGGTCATTCAGAGGACCACATCAGTGTGATGCAAAAAAAACTACTTTTTTTACCACACAAAAATTGGGAATATTTTTTTGAACTTCCAAAAAACAATATGACAATAATTGAAAAGCTTGATGTCCGCTGCGGGGGTTAGATCCAGTGATTTTTCTTCCACTTCTTTCCCTGAGAGTGTTTTTACACCAGCATGTTGAGCCCAGTTAAACAGTCAGCCAAGGAACCAGTTGCTATTCAAGTCAAATTTGCTTCATCCACATGCTCTTGTCACTGGGTAAGTAAGTTCATCACACGCAACGAGGCAGCTTCTGAGTCCTAGTGTATAACCCATAGTCAACAACATTTCCACTACATGATTTTGTTTACAATTCCTGGACATCTGGAGTTATATCTTTGTGAATGCAAACCAGAACAATTGGCATTGGTTCCAATCAGGAACCCAACCTTTAGTTTTCAACCCGCCCTAAGTCTAATTTGCAGAATTTTTTTAATTGAATGTTTATTTCTCTTTTTGATTCCAGTACCGAGAAAGCCTTGAATCATCAGACATAAGTCTGAGGTTAAACGTTGCCGCTTGCATCCTTTAATCAAATGGAGCTGGTTCCAATCTTATTATATGGCAATCAATTCCCATTCAACATGTCTGTGTCCCACAACACGGAGGACAATCAAACAACAGGACATCTTCATAGCCCCACTGGAGCAGATGGAGTGAAGCCTCTGCTAGCAGCAGCCCCAGGACAGCCCGTTTAATTATTGACGAGCATTAGCATTAGCTACTGTACCTGCTATGTAAAGCAGGTGTCGACTACCCCCTCAGTTATTTTATGCCCTCCACCGTTATTGTGAAAACACCAGGTGAGGACATGCTGATGCAAGAGCGCAGCCACTTAACCTCTCGATCGACGGCCCAGCAGGGGATGCTGGGTCTCCTAATGGGGATACACTGAGGGGGGAGGGAGCGGGGAAGGAAGGGATTGAGCAGATGCCAGCATTTCTTGCCTGATGCCGCAGCTGTCAGCACAGATGATGCCTACGCAGTGAGTGCTCCTACACAGTTAGATGACCAACTGAGGATGCTGTGATTCCTGGACTTCCAAGCAGAATGTGGAACCGCCTGCTTCATGTTCCCGGTGGAACGGGAAGCTGCCGCTGAGCACCTCAGAGCGAGTGACTGCTGCATCTGAAATATGTTCCCCAGCGACCACGTTTTTGAGGTCAAGTCAGAAGTTAAAGCAATGTTTCCCCAGGACAAAGCCTCGCGTGTAACAAAACATGCTTTAAGGGGGGATACTGGGAGAAGCGATGTGCAGTGAAAAGACGATTCTTCTTCGGCTGAGTGGAGCCGTGCTTACGGAGCGCCCTGTGCACCGGTAGCGGTGATGGAGCAGAAGCAGACAGATGGATGGAGACAGAAGTTCCCGGGCTCCGCTGTTCCATGCAGGTGGTCCTGGGTGCGGGGATTGTCAGTGCATAGTGAATTATTTAAATGGAGAGCGTGGAAAAGGGAATGGCTACATCTGTCACACATCCTTTTAAAGCCCCTCCAGCAGATGTGTTTACTCACCGCCAGTACCAGCTAACTACTTAATGGGTCACCATCGGCAGCCAAGAGTTAATTAAGCAGGCCTTTTGCAAATGGCGTGCACATAGCATCGGCATCAGCTTAGGTCTTATCAGGTCGCAGCAGAGGCTGTAGGGCTGTGGCTTTCAGATGTAGTCCCTTATGTTTCTTTTCAACGCGAGTTGTTTGAAAGATATCAGATTCGGTTTTGCTTTCCTGATAAAGCAAGAAGAAGGTCATGTTCAGTGGCTGCTACTGTCATTCCAGTGAATAGTATTTATTTCCCTTTAAGTGATGCCAGCTGGAGAAAGTGTCAAATATAGTATTGCTTTTCACCGGAGAGAGAAGATGCAGTGACATACTTTTAGAAAAAAAAGAGAGACACACCTCTTGGTCTGAAGTACGTATTGTTTTGAAATGTTAGCAAATCAGAACCACAATGCATGTGGCCTTCTCTCCAAGAAAGTGGATCAAAACTCTTTTATGTTTAAATCATCCGTTTGCCGCTGCCTTTTCTTGAATGAATCATTATTAATGTATTACACTGCACAGTAACTTCTCTTTCTTGTCATTTATACGGGTCCTATTTAAATGTGTCTTATTCATTAACTTATTATTGATTTTTGCTAAACGTTTTCAGTGTTCAAGTGCCTGCTGAAGCTAATAACCGAGTACACATCTGCAAGACCGTTTTGTTATATCCAAAACAAACACAAAAAACTAATAAAGACATGAATGCACGTCTAACTTGGTGTTTTATATCCCTTCAGCATCTGGCAGGAAAACATGTTATCATGAGCAGTTTACATTAAAACGGGAGGATTATCTGAGGTGAGGTTCAAGTTGATTTGGAGTGGTTACAGCATCGCCCTCATCATATGATACATAATCTGTTTTAGAGCTGAAAGACCTTCAGGAGCCAGCAGCACTCATAATCATACATTTTTGATTGGATTGGAGTCATCGAGGACATTCAAATCTGTTGTTCCATCTAGAATGCCTTAGCGATCATCTGTTATGGTTTGGGATTATAAGAGATGACGTTAAAGTCAAACAATAGCGATGCAGCCAGGAATAAATGCATATTTACACTGTTTTCACTTCAATCTTTGTGCGTTGTATGTATGGGGTGTTTTTCTGTCGGCTCCCGTCTACAATGTTTACTGCGTCTTGACGCTACAACAAAGTCTTCATCCCTACTTCTACTGTTTTAACATACTGCTAATCTATAGATTTAGGAGTTGTTTATGTGCACAGAAGAAAAAAACTGCATGTAGTAACGTTGAAGCGTCGTATTTAAATATCAGATATAACAGCTCCTAAACTAAACAAAGCGCAGCACAAAGATATCTACAAGCCTGCAGGAAAAGAGGAAATAAAACCGTTTTGAAATGGTTCTGACAAAAGTAGAGAGGAAGTAGCCGTTACTTTTACTAAACGCAATACTGCTTTGTTTTGTTCATTTTCAATGGCAACATAGACATTTATATTTATCTCACATTTGAAATGCTGTTTGACGGCCCAGTGTATAAATGGCAGTGAGATGCCTTTCTTTAGAATTTCACACCTTTCATGTTGACCACGTGCCAAGATCAGCACTTCAAATAAATCGACAGAAACACAACACGCACACTCACTATCAAGTTATTCTGGAAAACTCAATTTACGAGACTATGTGCCTACATCGTCATTTATCAATTGTTTCGTCTATTTTGCTTCTTTAAAATGCTTATACTGTTTTCCCACTCATTAGCAATATTTGTCTGAAGGACAGAAAAGGAAAAAAACAGAAACTTTGGTCTGTCACGCTGTACACGTAGGTGCATATATAAAAAATGTAAATCAAAAAAAAAAGAGTAGATATTCGCAGCATACACGAACAAGCTCCTCCAGCTCTACCCGAACACAGAAATCCCAGTGTTTACTTACTGTCCCACTTCAGAGAGCACCGGAGCAGGACACAGCAGATAGTCATTACGCACAGAACTCGGCTTTTGGTCTGCAGGAACAACAGAAGAAAAAAAGACAATGTGTCAACATCTGTTTGCAATGAGCACTGCATCCGAGAAAGAGCAAAGAAGTTACCGCAGCATTAGACCCGTGTTCAACACTGAGCTTTATTTATATTAAAACGGTCATATATTGTGAACGGCACAAAATAAAATCTTGGCATCACAGATTTGTAGATCTCAACAAAACAAACGATTTTTGTTGTATATTAATTCGATTTTTAGTGTCTGTTGATTCCAAATCTTATAACATTTGAACGTTGATTCTTACATAAATCAACATCCCTTTAATATAAATAAAAACAATTATAAGCAATATTACACAATAATTATGATATACAGTTTTGAACTCCGTGTATTACAATGTTTATCAAATGTAATCTTTAATCAGTCAGGAAAATATTATTTCATATGACCAATTTGATTATTGTGTGTGTGTGCGTGTGCGTGTGTGTGTGTGTGTGTGTTTGTGTGTGATGGAGGTCGCTAAAATGATTGATATAATTTTTTCGTGCTCGTCTTCTCAGGGCTCCCGCTGGTTTGCTGATGGAGAAGACTGTAGCATCTGTTCCACATATGTGCTGTGTGTGTTCCATAGTTGCCATGATGCCTGTCCATAATTATAAGGTGCCCCCCTGTTGCAAAGGTCTGTGCTGAACACATGCAAAAGCCAATAAGGGAATTAATAGCCCCAAGTGGGCGAATGTGAGACAGCCTAAACTGAGAAAGGACCAACAGGAAGACATCTGCTAATGGCCACTTACTCATTCGGATAGAGTTATTTTTTAGTGTTTTATAGTCAAGTTGAGATGGAAATCAAAAATAGCCCGTCAAGGAGGGAAGTGTTGTCATTGGCAGTCGTCGATCCCGCAGATCCCACGGCCAAATGAGAGATTGGCTGTCGGTGCCAAATCCCGTTTGCTTCTTGAAAAAGCATTTCTCGACAGAACAGACTGCAAACTCAAAATAAGGAGCACAGTGACCTACATAGCCTCTGCTCGTTAGCTCTGATCATAAAGGTGGGGAGCTGCTAAGAGACAGCAGTTGGTCGGGTTTGTTCTGTTGACAGGAAGATGTGGAGGGAGACTGAACAGGTCTGACTGCACTCATAGGATGTTGGTTAATACGCATTATAAAATGAACCACAATGGCCCTCCGACAGCATACGCCTCAGGTAAGACCAATGGTGCATTCAAGTGCTCCTTGGATGGTCCCATGCAAGAATTGTGAAGATGTTCTTGAAACTGCTTTTTGTAATAAGCTTTCTTTAAGTTCACCTTCCAACTATGAAACGTGGTCGTAGGCTTCAGAAAAGGTTAGAAAGTGTTGAAATCCATGAATATTTAGATATAATTAGACAATACAAGAAGGTCTTACATGGCACTTCAAACATCACCTTTCATCGCCAAGGTCTTCAGATTATACTGACCAAATGTATAATCGATTGGACTAAATGTCACATAGGACTGGAGCTTGTTAAGGTACAGATCGTGGAAGTGGTGGAAATTGCAAAGTAAAGGCAAAATGGCAGAATTCCAGTTGGGTTTACAATAAACCTCCAAGAGGCTTTTTATTAAGCGGTTACATCATGATCACGAGAAACCTAACAGATATCTATTTTTGCTACTCTATTTTGCTAGAAACTAATTATAATTAAAAAAAAACTTCAATAGGTTCTTGTCACCCAAATTGCTTGAAACTGCTAAATATATTGATTTTAAAAAAAGGTGCTTTTTCATAAAATATGTATATAAAAATGCTTCAAAAAAATTGTTTTCTGGTATTGCACGACATTCCAACTGCGCTAATGATTGTGTTGTTCAAAATATTAAGTAGCAATGAATCCTTAAACGGAGTTGCTGTAGACAGCATGGCCAAAGGCAAACTGTGGACTGTGTGACAATCCGCTTTGTTACCAATGATTTGCACGTGTTGCAATCGTGGTCTGCTGTCGTTTAAAGAAAACTGACATTTTTAAATGAAGGTCCACATTTAGATCACACCGGGCCGTTTCATCAAATGTCTGCTTGTATCTTATGACCTACAGCAGTGTTGATATTATATACAATTAAATAAATGATTAATAATTACAAATATACACGTAAGAAACTGAGCACAGTAGAATACAATTTTACAAGTACTATATTCAATAGAAGAGTATATATATATAGTCTTTATTTGTAATTGGTTACAATAGTCTTTATAATTGTTTTGGCTCCTTTCTTAAAAGAATGTATTTTTCTTTCTGTGTCTTTTATGCATCATTTACACCAAAGTAAATTCTTCGTATGTGTAAACCTACAGAATGTATTATGTGTTTGCTTTCATAGTGATTAAAACATATCAGATCACACAGCATGAAGAGCCTGCTCATCACGGAGCCCTGTGGTTAAGACTGTGCTGTGCATGTGACTGTGAATGCAACATATCAATTGGTGATTTCCACAACTTACCGAAGGTTTGCTGGTTGACTATAAAGCTGCAGAGGACGCCTTCGTTGCTGCGGCCGAGAGTGAAGCCGTTCCCTCTGAGGACGATGTCGAAGGACTCTGTGGATGGAAGCAAATGGAAGATAAGACTGGGTGGAGGAATCATGGATAGAATATATGTAAATAATGCAGTCGCGGTGCAGATACTGATGCAAACCAACAGCAGCTGTGTTATCACTATACTTTTCTTTGCACACTTGATTTTTTAACAATTATTTAAGAAGTTATTTACAGAGGCTTGGAACGCAGACTAGTTCCTGCTTTATCCTTTTAACAACTGACACTATGTTAAAGTGGCCCTATTTTGTTCATTTGCAGGTTTCATATGTGTATATTGTACATTTACTGTTACTCATTACATCATTTAATGTTCAAAAAGAGAAACTCCCTCTGGAGGGAGCTTTGGAATGTGATCCTTTGCAGACCATTTACATGCATTAAAAACACACTAAAGGAAAGGGAAAACCACAAAAAAGCATAAAAGGGCCACTTTAAAGTTTCACGAGAAAAAGAACAAAATGAGCACTGTGGGAGTCTGAATGAGGGCCAATCAAAAGACCAATCAAAGCTTTCAGACAGCTGGCAGGACCATGCAGAATCCTGTTTGAACCATGTAACTTCTGTAGTTGATGTTGTGTGTTGCACAGCTGGACACTTGACATCGTCTCTTCTGCGAGTTCAATTATCAAATATTTACATATGCTATTTACACCAGATGTTCACAACCCAGGGGTCTCACCCAATTAATAGAGGGGGATTAATAAGGGTCACCGGACGCATTTGTAAGAAAGAATACATTTTCGATCCAAAACTTTTTTTTCTGACTTTACTCTCACCTCAGTTTTTCCATGAGAAATACATGACACTCATGAGTCCAGGGCCAGGCCACCAAAGCCCAATGAAACATTTTGACGGGATAAATTCAAAACTCATGTTCAGAGGAGGAGCAAAGGTAGCCACCGATTTAAGTGGATCAACCTGTAAACTTAAGGGATGTGTTAAAGTGATAAAAGAATGCAAAATGAGCCTTGAGGTTATACAAGTGTCCTATACGGCCCTTAGTGATTGAGAAGTAACCGTGAGCCTGGAAAGCACGATGTGTGCACAGTGCAGCAGGAGGGTCCACTCACCGTTCACACAGACACTGGAGGGCTCCACACTCAGGATCTCTGTGCACGAACGCTTTAATATCTGGAGGATGAGGGGAAAAAGGAAATGGGTACATTATCGCTTGAGGGCCAAGAATAAATACATCAAGTCGTGGCTGTTATCGGCTCTGTCAAGTTTAGAAAACAGATTAGGGTGCAACACCTGAGAAATGTCTCGCTCCTGATCGGGGCCTGGCGTCTAAAGGAGAGCGCTAAATATCGGCGGCGAGGAGAACAGGAGGGAAGGACGGCAGCTGTGTCAGCCTTTATGGGGAAATTATGCAAGACTATTACATTCCTCACATCTATTAAAAAACCTCCGGGATCCCGCATTATCATATAAAGAGGCCTGTGGGAGCCCACTGTCATGGAGCCGCACTATCCGCCGTGATTCAATAAATCAACAAAGGACAAACTATGCAAATCCCAGTACACTGTCGGTAAAAAGAAGCATATTAACTGCAATATAGGATGCTTGAACCTTTCATTTGATGTTGGGTGAAACTTCTATCTAAGGAGAGGAAGACGGGACTGTTTACAGCGGCCTTATTACATATGATGGTTTGATATGGGGTCGAGGAAAGGGGAGAGGCTTGCAGATGACAGCTGGGAGGAAAAGGATCTGCTGCCGTTCCTCTGAGCCACTATTTTCCCCGTCTAATTACTTCCTTGGCAGTGCCCGAGCGAAAAGAGGAGGAAAAGAAAAAGGAGCGTTTGCGTGCCTTTGCTTAAAATGAAGGAGGGACTCAAAGAATGACATCCAAGTGTAGACATGTTGCTCTAAATTAGGGAATTTGGAAGAGTAACATTTCCTTTAAAATGTAAGGCTTTTTAAAGATTGATGGTTATATTAAGTAATCCGTCAGGGTTGAAGGACCTAAGCATGTTGGAGATACATATTAAAAGCTTTAGCAGTGGAGATTAGAGGCATTAGAACTCAAACAGCAGCTTTTCATTCGTCGTGCATCTAGCGACAAACGTTATTTACAGGCTGCAGCGAGGAGACAAGGCAGTCGTCCAAATACTCAAATTCATTTGTATATCTACGACAGCGTAACTGCTGGGCTTTCTGAAAGCGAGAGACCGCTCTTTTAGCGGACATAATTAGGTGGAAGGGTAATCCAATGTCAAACAGGAATGCATGTTGGAGTTGGCGACACTGTACAGATCGCAGCTGAAGTAAACGATAACGTCATGGCTACTTCGCAATTTGGGGTTTCCCCAAAAGGCCCACAGCTTAGGCGACGTGGTCCAGTGAAGCACAGAGGGCAAATAAACGGCGCAGGAACACAACTTTCCTGAACTCTCTGTGCTTGTTATCACGCCGCTCACTGAGGCAGATCCTGCAGAAAAAGGCTGCACAGATGATCGCAAATCCTCCAAATCCAAAAAGAGGAGTGAGGAGGCCAACTAGTCAGGAATCCAGTATTACTAATCAGAGAAGAATGCACTTGGATGCTGGCACTGTGAGCCTCCGAAGGACTGACGGGATGAGCTTTATTTTGTTGTGCGGAACCATTTTGTACAGGCTGTAATCATTTGTTGAAAAGATTAAAATATATGTAAATGGCTTTGATGCAAAAGGAGACCTTGTGACCCTGTGCATGCTCTTAAAATGAAAAATAAAGGATTCCCTTAGCTCAGCAAAAACAGATAGAAAGCATATTTCTCCCATTTCCTGTAGATAATCAAATCCACCCTTTCAGAGGCTTTCAACACTTTGTAATGTTACAGGATGGATTCACATGCTCCTCTGAGATGATGTTATAAGTCAGGACTAGTGCGAGTCATGGTTACTAATGCTGTATAATTATCTAACAAACATTATACCATTTGAAGGTTTCAGTGTTGCCTTTTTTAAACCACTGTTTCAAGGACTTTATTAAGACTTCATTCCTGATTCAAGAACCAAAACATGGACACTCAAAAATATAAAATATATACAATATCAAATTATTATACATGCACTTTACCTTGTGTTTTTGTTGTTAAAATAATTTAAGATAAATATAAGGAGAAGGAATAAGTATTTAGCATATTCTGAATTGATGTGCATGGTCCCACATGTTTGGGGAATGAGAGCCACAGTTGTAGACAACCTTCTTTCACTCTGTGCAAAATCAATCATAGTTGTTGTTACTTTGGATCACACAACAGAAACAAGACACACCCTTTGGCTCTGCGTCCCTCCGGCTGCAAGTCTCACAGTTTGGTCTTTCCCTAAACACAGAGATGTAAAGTCCAGCTCAGGGCGGTGCGCTCTGCAGGGCTCCGGGCTCACAGTCATGTAGAAATGATGCCATACAAACCCCCGCCTTGGCTGACAGCGTTTCGGCTCAAAAAGCGGCAGCAAATGGAAAGTATCACTAATTGGCTAGCAGCGGGCGAGGAGAGAAACTTCATATAAACACTGTTTAAGGGACTCTATCGACTGATACAGCAAGATGGGGTTGATGCCTTACGCTGGCTTTTATTTTCAGAAATAAAAGCAATAGTGTACTAAACACAATAAAGACACGGTGAGGAGGATGGCACTGTGGACAGTGACTAACTGTCAAGCTGCTTGTACGTCTTCATTTGCTACTGAGTGGCAAAGACATTTCCATGTCCGCCTACAAAGTGGGGACACAGCCAGCAGTTATTTCCACAAACAGTTTCCATGCAGAGGTTCTGTTTTAATGTGTGCAAACTTCAATGAAGCCAGGGCAGGGAATTTCTCGGGACACTTATAAATATGTTTTTATTTTTAAAAAATCCCATTTTGGACATTAGTGTCAAATTCCACCTATTTTTCTATAAATGTACATAAACCTGAGCTGACTGCCGTCCAGGACCACATACACACACACACACAGAAAGTAGGCGCACTTACAGAATTGACGATGCCTTTGAGTGCCTGGAAGCCATCTTTGACAGGAAACACTTGGTCCTTGGTGTCCGCTACATCAGCAAGCTGTTGGTATCATCAAGAGTTGAATTAACAAGAAGAGATGTAATAACTGCTTTCTTCTTTTTCTCTTATCCTCTTTATGACGGAGCACTGTCTTTCCTTTCATATCATGGGCAGGAGGAGACATAGCAGATGGCATGACTGTGGCAAACACTTTGCTCAACCATTAAAAAAAAAAAATCACTTGGAGCAATATTGTCTTTGTTATTTGACTTAATAAAAGCTCATCACAGGATTGTTACCAATGGTTACCAAGGGACAGGCCACCATGTTGCGGGAGGGACAGTAAAACAGCAGAAAGCACTGACTTTGGTGCAGACTGAAATCAGTGAAGATTATATGTTGTGGACATTTTGTTTTTCTGTGGCCAATTCAACGTGTTGAACAGTGTGAATAGTGCAAACAGTCTATAACTGATGTGACTGGTATATACTGCAAATATGTAAAAACTCTATATATAACCCGATAATATATTTACATATGAGTAAATATATTAGGAGTTTTGTTATGTATTTGAAAATCCTGAAAGAAATTGGTAAAGAATGATCAGATTGATTTTCTTTGTTCATGGTTCCACACTGGTTCATAGATTGTTGGAATTCTAAAGGTAACACCCACCGTTTCATTTAGTGCAGTTTATGAGTTCACTTTGTGTAATACCAGTAGCATATCGTCATTTACTGTAACCTGTTGCACATCATCTCAATGTAGTTTTACCTATTGCTTGTTGTCTTTAATAATAGAGCCAAATGGTTACAGCACTCTAGATTATCAAGCCAATATATTATCTAGCTAATAGTCAATTCAAAAATAAATAAATCACTAACCGTGACGAAATGTCTCAATATAAAGATAGTGATGTCAAGGGAACTCGAGCATTCTACTTGAAGCAGAATACGTCACATTATTCAAACAAAGGAAATGACTACGTGGAGCTAAACCAACGACAGATGAGCATCTGAAAAGTGGATTATGCTGCAGGAGTTGTTTACTAGAGTTTTTATTGATATTACTTTAAGACATGGATTTTCATTACAGGTAATAGCGCTCACAATACTTGTGTTTACCTTTCTTGACACTCTTCCAACATGGCAACATGTCTCTCGCGCACACTCTTAGCGCACACTGCTTCAGATTAAGACTCAAGCTTTCTTACCTGCTGCTCATCGAAGTCCTTGATACCCACACAGTAAACACGGGCTCCGAATGTCCTCGCCTTGTCAGCCTGAGGATCAAACAAATAAGGGGATGATGTGCAGGTTGGATGTAACAAAACATCACATTCAGAAAAAAAAGCCACATATTTCACATATAAATAACAAAAGGGTGTTTTGTTTTTTTAGAAAAGCCAACTCTGTTTGTCGGTACATTTGTTTTAGCATTTTAAAATGTGTAAAGCAAGATTTGTGTTAGACAATGTGAACCTAACCTCATTCACTGTGAGCTCGTGAATGTAGGTTTCCAGTTTCCCGTCAGTCAGAGCCAGGATGATGCTGGAAGACTTGGTCTTCTGCGCCTGTATCTGAGCTGAGGCCTTCAGGTTCAAATGACAGCAAACATTACATCACATCTCAAGTTCACAAGTATATTTACAAAAAAAGCTTCTGAGCCGTAATTGCGTTTATTTTAGAAAGTAACCTTACCTCTTTTATTCCCTCGTGCATATATGTTTCACCTGCTGGCTTAACGGCCCGCAAGCGTTCCAGACCCTGTTCTATCTCGTATCTAAAATCACACAAAATAATAAATGGTTGAGTAATAGTCCACATGCACTTCGCTGTACTATCCAGTTGGGCCCTTTGAGGCCCAAGGCAAATTCTTGAAAACCCAAATCAACTGAACCTCCCGATAGTATGTAGCAATACACTTTTGTTCTGGTACTAAACTTGCACATACAAACAGTAGCCGTATACCTAATTTAGGCCAAAGACTAGACTTTGTTATCACCGTTACTATTTTTCAACAATACAGTATTTAGGCCATGAGACTTCTTAGAGTTAAGGTACAGTAACCATTGAAACAGAATTGTGTGTGTTAGGGTTCAGTACCCGTCTCCGGTCAGAGGCAGCAGGACTTCTGCTCTGGCCGAGAACACGATGAACGACACTCTCGTTCTGGGGCTGAAAAAAAAAAATACAAAATAGGAATCAGAAATGTCATGTTTAACGAAATATATGGACAGTATATTATAATGTTGTAATATTTATTCAGATTTTCTCTTCCTTATCATACCCGCCCTTCATCTTCTCTATCCACCCCCCACACAGTATGACATGTAAAACACTGTTTTAGGAGTCAGTGTGACTGACAGTTTTATATATAACTTCATAGAGGTTCAGCTCAGTTCAGGAGAATTAAACAGCTGCGTATAATTAAGTAAACAGGTTTTTTTTTTTCAAAGGTCCCATGTCATGGCCATTTCCACTGATCATAATTCCATTGCTGAGGTCTACTAGAATAGATTTATATTGTGCAATTTTCCAAACTCACATTGGTTTCTCAAACAGCATCTCTGTAAACTATGTGTATTCACTGAATTTCCCTCTCTGCCTTTAACGGCTCGTTGTAGCTCCAGCCCCCACCCTCCCGTGGAGGTGTGGTTTCCTTGTTTAGCAACAGCGAAACTCAACCTGAGCACACACAAAGTCACAGCCGAAGTAAAAACAATAAGTGTGGCTTGATATTGAGTACGAAAAAGGTTGATAAACGCTGTGAGAATGGGTCTGCCTGTGTGTGTGTGTGTGTGTGTGTGTGTGTGTGTGTGTGTGTGTGTGTGTGTGTGTGTGTGTGTGTGTGTGTGTGTGTGTGTGTGTGTGTGTGTGTGTGTGTGTGGAAGTCCATGGATTGGTCAATTTGGACCAATCAGCGGGGGCTTAACGTAAAGGCTCCACGGATTGGTCCATTTGGTTCCGGGTACCGTATGACCGTAGCGCGTCATAGGTCTGGGCGCGGCTACTGGCCATTCCTACGTCACGATACCCAGGAAGTAAACAATGGACAATGACGTATCTCCAACGAGGCGTTTTGGGGAGGTCTTTTCTGCGTTAGAGTTTTACTCGCTACAGGGTGTACTTTGAGGGTTTTGACTCTGCAGACCGTTTACATGCAGAAAACCTTCATAACACACAAGGGGACGGGTAATAACCGGAAAAGCATGACATGGGACCTTTAATGTCACCTAATATTAATGTACGACTTAAAGCAGCTTCAGAGGGACTGAAGGAAGTGATTAATCAATTCACAGACAGTAAACATGTTGTGAGGATGAGTCACACATAAACACTCGAACACACATCGTGTTACACAGATATAGTGTACTTTGTACCTGTGAGTGTTTAAGGTGTGAACTGTCACTGGACACTCCGATGTGTCCCTGACCACAGAGGCTGTTTACATTCCGTATCACTCCCTCTGTTATATAACGGCACACTCACTTCCTCAGAAAATTATACACATATATGCATCCTGCTGTGAACATTTAAATCAACACAAAAGTGAAGGAAAATGTACTACTCCCACTGCACAAATGTACTTGCTGGTATTGACAATTACAAAAATGGTTACAAACCAGTAAAATACTTCACTCTAGTTAGAGCTGTAATGCCATAAAGGAAAAATATTTCAATACAAATACAATTCCTGTGATTTTACTGAAGTACATTCAAGAACAGGTACCAAAAGTACTTCAACTGTAAAGGTACCTCAGAATCTTAAAGTACCCCAAACTGTCCACATGTAAGTGTTGCCATTATTTGCCTCCTTGTTTGGCAGGCAGTTATTTCAACATTTTCAATAGTGGTGGCGACATAAGACCCGAGGTTCTTTTTATTTATTCAAGCAATATGACATGCTCTTCAACACAAGTATTTTATATTTAACATAATAAATAAGCCTTCAGGGATGCATGTCTTCAATTATTTTCCTAACATACAGGTTTTATTTGTGCCTTATTAAGATAGGCTAAAATGCAAAATATGAGTTATATACAAAGGCATGTGATTCTATGCTTGTCCTTTCAGTCTGTGAGCTGTTCCCAAAGCATCTAATACATGTTTGTCCATCTTGGAGAGGGACTCTTTTTCTCACCCCAACCTGCAGTCCAAGTCTGCATGCAGATATGAATACAATTATTAAAATGAACTTAATTCTGCGCATGCATAATGCCCTGAAGAATTCAACCTTACTCTTCACATCACGCTGACAAAAGACTATTTGTTTAACATCTCATAATAATATATTGTTATCGCGCATGCATGCATCAACTTATCTAACAATGAATATAAAATTAGGAACTATAATGACATTATATAATGGGTTGAGTAAAGTACGGATGTGAAATACATATATTTACTTTCTCTTAGTTGCTGTGGTTTACAAAACAGCGCAATTTGAAAACGACAAAAGCATAAAAACATCAATCAATGCAGAGTTAGAGTTGAATTAGCTTTTTACACATAGGAACAAGAAAGACTCAATCTGCTTTCAGAAATGGAATTTGAAAAGAGAAAGTAGGATCCACGCATCTTTATTTAAAATCCTGCATGCAATCAGTAACCAAATAGTCAAATGTTTTCTTGAAAAAACGTCCCCGATTCCCATAAAGTATTAATATTCTAAAGCTATAAGACTTGGGAGATGTAGTCAGAGTCACTTCCTGTGACTGTACCAACCACACGGATTCCATCCCACGGAGCGAGCTAAACTTCAGATAGTTAAGCACACAAGTGTTTCCTTCAGAGATCCGAAGCCTTCGGAGCATAAGGAGAGGTGCTGATATTTCTCACCCACGTGACACATGGCCCAGTCGCGATCCTCCCCCGCAAACCTAGCACAATCTTTAAGCCACACGGCCACATTTGGCTGGTGGCGGTAGCAGCCGTATACATCCACATCCTGTCTGCAAGTTTCATATGTGGACTTAAAAGTAGCTCGAGACGAGGATAAATGGTGGGTGGTGACTTAAGGCTTTCGGTGGGGATTGTGATTGTATATGTTACCGCTGAAGCAGTATAGAAAGACTAAGACGCAGTGATGCCAAGGACATATCAGAGGGTGGTGGTGGTGGGGGAGAGGGTTGATGAAGTAGTCTAGTTTGCTCCACATGGCGCGACAGAAGAGCTCTTGGTGAGCGAGCATTGTTTAGCAGATTGTCCTCGTCGCCTTCCAGTGTTCTTTTGCTTTACTGTACATTGTCTGCCTGTCAGCCGTTCTGTGGTGGAAGCAGGGGATAAGTGTGGAACCGGACCCCCCCGGTGCGAATGGCCATTCTCACAGCCCAGAAGACTGCTCCTCTCTGCCACCCACTCCCACCTGGTGCCTTTGCTATTTTCTTCAACCAACCACTTCATTCTGGCTGGGTCGCCACCGTCTGTACTGTGCTGGCAGGCGCCGTTTGACTCAAACGTTATGCAAGCCGAACGTTTCAAGCTGGTTTCTCTGCTTTCGTCTTTTTAATGAATTATGTGCAAAAAGGGTGTCATAGATTTAGCTATTTGATAGTTTGTAAAAACAGGTGGGAGATGCAACTAATGTCGTAGGCTCTGTAATTATAGCCATTAACTGCAAAAGATAATGTAATATATTAAACATGCAAAAAATTTGATGTTTTGGTACGGAGGGTATGGTTGACCTACTACGTCATCTTTATAAAATAGTGAATTTTGTTTTCTCTATGAAAATGATTCTAACATTAGAAATTGTAATGGCTTTTTTTATATTTATTTGAAACCATGAATCTTATTCTATGGAGCATAATTCACTTCTGCGAGCATTGTGAAACCCTAAAACTTTGTTTCCAAAGACAATGCCTGACATCAACACTAGCTTTGTACTGACCTCACAAATCTGTCGGTGAGATTCTTCACGAACGAGTAGATCTCGACCCAGTCATTAGCGACACTTCCGGACCTGAAACGAGGAAACGGCAGTTAGTTTGCAGCTCGTCAGTGGCAGCAGATTGTGAGCTGGGAGTCAAATACTGTACAGTATTTGTGCCATGCACCACAACCACAGTCTGACATTAACACCAGCCACATGCTGGATAATTGTGCTGATAAGTCTGTGTTGTATAGCAGCCACTTCAGCTGTTAGAACACACAAACGGGGGGAGAGAGCACGCTCCTGAACTGTCAGACGGAAAATATTCGGTTAACGCAACGTCTGATTCAAGCAAACCTTCTTTCCTTCCTTATTTCAGCTCAAATAAAAGAACCAAACATGGAAACTGCGTCAACCTGTAGCCCTCGGCCCTTCTCACTTTTCGATAAGTCTGTACGAACACAGTGAGTAAAATATGCCCTTGATGTTACGACAAAGAGGTTATTAAAGCAATAATTACAATTCAATGTATGTGCGGAGAACATAAAACAGAGGGGTTTGACCATTCAGAGGCTCATCTTTCATGACACCTCGTTCTCCTCCCTGCTGCCCTACAGACAAGGTCACACAGCTCGAGGGTAAAGGAAAAGTTAAACTGCACTTTGACAACATTGCGTCAGTGGTGGATTAGCAGTGTTTAAGTGTTAAAGGGGTATTTCATGTGGTGACAAATGCATTTGATTTGCTCCAGGACTAGTCTGAAACGGGTCTGTGTGTGTTTAGGGTGTTCCTGTAAAGGGGAGCGTGGATCTCAGTGAAGCTTCCCTTAATAAAGAAGGATTAGTCAAATGAGAGAATCAAATAGCATTACTTGGTGTTAAGAGTACCAATAATGTATGTTTTATTGTTCAGAAATGCTTCTGAGCATGCTACTAAAATCTACAGCACAGCAAAAAAAAGTGCTGACTTAGGATCCTAGTCTTATCAGGACAAGCAGGAAGTCTGGGAGTAGAGCGATTGTATCTGCAGGGACAAACTTCCATCAAAGAGACATGCTACCATGTGGCACCCTGACACACTGATGAAGGAGCATGCACTGCAGATTGGGCTTTTATATTTCACAATAAAATAAAACAGACCCCCAATAGGTATTCGTACACTTGGTTAAACCTGTTGCAATGATCTCAGTCATCATGCTGTGATTTAGCCATTTAGACGAGGGTGGAGTAGTTTAAAAAGGGGTCAAGGGAGCAGTGTTTCAACTCAACGGCCCTTGATGGCATGTTTCCAAGTTAGGGGAGGAAATGATTCAAAGATGCTGTGAAGGCTGTGAACTCCCCAACATTTATTGGAGGCCTTTTGGCATGATGCTAATACAAAGTATTGCTGAACTGACAGAATCTAGCGTGGTATGTGCATTTTTGAAGCAGCACTAGAAAACAGGAAGTGGTGCATTGCCAAAGTGTGTTCCAAATGGTGATGCAATTCTTTCTTGCTGGTATGCACAAATAACACACAAGGACTTCACTGACATTTAAGGTCTTATTATCTCTGCCTGGAGGCTAGTTATCGCTGTGTGTGTCTGTGGGAAAACCTTTCCAACTGTAAGAAGAATTCACACAAACTCCTCCGAACGTTGTAACAAAAACTTGGTAACAACTTTCAATTTGCTTTCTCATAAACACCTGCATTTAGAAGAATACATGTCCCAACTCAGGAAATGGATCACTTTCCTTGAGACCTGCACTTTTTAAAAGCCATCCTAATTCTGGTGACTCAAAAGTCTGCCCCATATTGGAGGCCTCAATTAAGATACACAATATTATATGGTCAATGTTTCTCATAGACAGCATGGCTACTGCTTAACCTTAGCCGAAGTAAACTACTTGGTTAGGTTGGGGTGAGGTCGGTTACACCAGTGTGGTTTTATGACATTTATCAGATAACTATTTTCCTTGCGGGGAACCAATGAGCATAACACAACTACATCCAATCAAGTACAGGCCGCATGTGTGTGTATATATATATATATATATATATATATATATATGATTGAAAATGCAAACCTATGTTAAACTTTTAAAAGGTTTTGCATGTTGCAGTCTGCACACCACTCAATTTTGATATTACTCCTAGCAATTTTGAAAACATGCGGTTGTTTTCCAGGCCGGCACGGTTTCAAACAAATTTCTTGCAATTTTCACAAACTTTAGCGGAGTTCTGTAATGCATCCTCAGGAAGAAAAAGGCTATTTTGGTCTAGCCAAAGTTTCTGTGCAGCTGCAGATACATTTGAAAGGCCTGTAATGCATTACAAGGATATGATAATGACACTTTCAATTTCCATAACAAATGTTATTAAATTGTTGCCTTGTTATTCAGAAATCTACACTTATATTATGCATGCTTCTTAATTAATATTAAGGTATACTTTTGCTGTAACAATGTATACCTTTATTCCCCCCCCCCCTTTGTGGGACGAATAAAGGTATTCTGATTCTGATCGAAATAGGCAACTGCTTTTTCGCCTTGTCATGCTGTGCTTTATGCAACTCACCTTCGTAAGTGTTTTTAGTAACTTAGTATTAGTAAAGTGTACAGTAACTTGTATTAAATTAACTAAACAGTTGCCAAGTACAACAGCAGTAGAGTATACTGATGGACACTGTGCAGCTACATTGAACCAACAAGCTACAGCCATCAGCTACCTTTCTCATCATGAACACCTTGTGATAGTTACCATCTGAAATATGTAACCCCTCTGTGATACAAGAGGGGGAAATACAGATGCTGACAGGTGAGTTGGTCGGGTTCCATAGACAGACTGATTCAAATACAGAATCAAAGGCTCTGTTGTCATATGCCAAACACCTACAGGCTGGCAATGAAAATCTTAATCCCAGGCTCCATCAACAATGCAACATACATAAAGGCTAAAAAGACACAAATACAATTTTGCAATAAAGAGGATACAATATAGGCCCTACTATCACAGGTACTTTCAAACGTTAGTGAGCGAGCATACACATACTCCACCAACATGTGATTAGTTAACATGTCATTCCAAAGCCATAGGCATCAATGTGCGGCGATACAGCCTCCACTCTTTTGGAACCTGGCTTCAGTGAGGTCCAAAACTGATGTTGGCTGATAAGGTTTGGCTCATAGTCTACATTCAAGTTCATCTCAAAAGTGTTGCAATGGGTTGAGGTCAGTACTCTCTGCAGGCTATCTTTCACACTAAACTGTTAAGTGTTGGCCTTTGTGGATATGGTCATGCTGAAACAGAAAAGGGCCTTACCCAAACCATTGGCATCATTGTCTTGGCAAACTGTAGCATTCAGACTTCCCTTTAAAAGAAAAGTAAACTTTGTTGACACCCCTATCCAAATATTTGCCATATGTTTAGAGAGGAGTGTTTTAGCCAAATGTGAAGCAAACCCAACACAATTTTGTGGTTATAATATTAAAAACTGTTCAGCATTTGAGGCTATAGAGCCGTGTGCAAAGTGACATGTTTTCTAATCAGGTCAAACCATCACACCTGTGTTAAGCGACCCTTTCCCGCTCCCCCCTGGCAACTTAATTTAACAGTTATCTTCTTGACAATTGCAGAGTGCAGCAGCAGGTTACTTCCATTGTTATTTTTCAATGAGAAGGGACAGAAACTAAAGCTTTTTTTCGTACTTACCTGTCTAGAACAAAGTAGAGGTCGTAGGCTCCATGACAGGATGCTTCTTCTGCCCAGCAAGATGAAGCAAACACACCCAGGAGGACTACAGCGACCGCCGCCGAAGTCCACCGTCTCTTTCCGTTAAAAAGTTCACCCTCCGAGTTGGAACAGCGTGACAACTTTTCCAACATTGTTGCCACTAAAATGGAGTGACGTTTCGAGTGGAAAACAACAAAAACAGCCTTCAGGGAGTTTCACACAGCGCAGTGAGTTGAGTATGAAGTGCACATCCCGCAGTGTGAAGAGCGTATGTCAAATTTGCTCCAACACAGCCAAGTGAACTAACAGACCTGCGAAATCAAGGAAATTACCGCCATGACGTCACGAGCGTTGCAGTTTCTTCATCTTCCTTACTCACCTTTTACTGACTCACATCCTCAATAAAACTACTGCCTGCTGACTGAGCTCACATCGACCCTATTTAGAGGATACCCCCAAATAACTGCTAACAACAAACTTCCCCGTGCTAAAGTACACACTCCGTGGAAAAGTTAAGATGCCTTCATTTGTTTCTCCAAAGCTCGTGTTTCTGAGCGCTACAGCCCCGACTTTCTTTCTTCTTAAAATGGTTGCAATGTAAGACATAATAACACATCGATGGCTTGGTTATAAAAGTTATAATGTGCGTTTGATAGTTATATTTTAAATGATAGAGTTTGTTGTACAACATCATCGTTATATTGTTTTTGAAAGGGTATTCAATTGTTTTGTTTTGTATTTTTCTTTTCTTTACTAGCCTACTTGTACTTTTATTTTCTTCTTGAATTTTGCATTACTTTGTATCTTTATTTTATATGTGACTTGTGTGCACTAAACATTGTAAGTTAAAAGCTACTTGGCAATACTTAGAGGAACAATACAGGATTGCACAACGCTATTGTTTGGCATTCATATCTGTACTATCCAATTTTTCCAACAGTACTTCAAGGCGACATCAGCTTCCATCAGTGCGCATGCCCGATGTGGAACCAGCTGTTGGACTTCAGAGCTGGAGGTCCCAGTGAACACACCCAATAACATCTGCTTCATTTCTTTACAAGGCTCCTTAATAATGTTGCATTAACATTTTGTTTAATTGTTACATATTACATTACATGTTTTATTTAGATGAATTCAACACAGTGTGTTTGCTGTTAAATATTTGAGACAGAATTTAGATTGTTTCATGCTTGTGGCTACTTAAAATAAATCCAAAATAAACATTAATAATGAATGTGTTTTGCACTAAAACCTCATGGGTATTGTTTGGCCTGAAAGTATTATGCTTTAACAGAAAAAGAGTAACTTTGATTTGTTTTCCATATTCCATTTCATTTTAATAGCTATTATTACTTATAACATGTTGAGTCTCTCAGTGATGAAGATATATGAGCTTGTCTTGTTCATAAAACAGTATGAAAACGTGGCAAACAAAACAGGCATGCAAAACGGTGTTCCCAATACAGAGAGAACACTCACTCTTAAGGAAACAGAAAAAGTATGTTTGGCTAATTGAGAGCAGGAAGAGGTTGCAGATGTGAGGCGTTTCATGTGTGACATCACAAATGTTTCAAAAAACATGTTGCATGAGGATAGATTTAGAAATGTAGCATTAAAGTATTTATTCATTTAATTTGGAGTGTGAGATGTGATTTTGTTAGTCTTTTTGTGTTTACTTTCTGTTCCACTTGTGGTTTCTTCATTGTTTATTTTCCAATGTTTTAAACTCATACGTGGAATTAGTTGACGATACTCATATGTACCGAACAATACACAATACCAACTGTTTAAAAAAATGTTGGCCTCTCTTTAAAGTGAGGGTTACAATGTGTCCAAGGATTGAACAGATAGAGACGGAACAGAGACCCCCTAAATATGTTATTTATGGATCTCAGTTTCATGTTAAACTAAGCCTTCAATCAAGTCTATAAAATCCTTTTTAGGGTGCATAAAATACCAAGTTATAAAAGTAGCCTCAAGTTCAAATTTCGAATAGGTTGGGTAAATAAAAGTTTTTAAATATTTGTTTGGGCAACCATTGCCTTTATTAAGTGACAGTGATGAAAAGGGGAGACAGAGGGCATGACATACAGCTATGATTCCATGCCGGATTTGAACCCGGGACCAAGCCCCAATACATGGGCCGCTAACTCTACCAACTGAGCTCTTAGGAGGCCCAAGGTAGGGTAAATTAAATGTTGTTTAAGTCTTTGCTAATACGTAAAATCCATGTGACTATATTGGTATTGGTTTTTATTTTGAAAAACACAATTTAATATAAAGCATTCTGAAACATATTTCAGCGCCCCAAGCAGTCATGTTGTGGACCCTGAAGACACTGTATTGTGGATCTAGTTACCTGTAGTACTATTTACAATGCAATGTAATCAGAAACACACATTTCTGTTTTGCCATGGTAACTCATTGAAAGCATATACATAATCACAGATATGACATGCAACACGGGGAATTTTCTGACATTTAATTAAATGTGACTCTTTATTCAAGGCACATTATGGAAGCTGCAGGTGCCTCAGTCCTCAGCATGGATATGCTCATTGTGTGATTCAAATCCCCAACCCTGGCAAGTGCATTTCTCTACTCATTGATCTACACAGGGAGCTGAACCTGTAAACCTGGCAATGCACCATGGCGCTGTGTGCATAAATCTGGATCCTGCCTCGTCTTTCTGCTGCCACGCTCCACCCACTGAGCTACACAACACCACTTAACCAAATGCAATATGAACATGTGGCCAAAGTGGCTTTCCAAGTCCAAAATTCTTCAAGGGAATACTACCAGGGATGAGTCTAGATGAGCTATTTCATAACTCCTGACTACCTTCCCCTCAGGTTACAATAAACACTAATGGCACCTTTCTTCACGTGTTGTTTTCCAGGACATACAGGGGGCTCTAGGTTCTTCTTATCTGATCACGTGTGTGCCTCTTGTTTGAACAAGGTGTGTGCAGCTGGTGAAGGATATGACTTTAGGCTATGGAATTAGGTGAAAACGCTGTCAGGCACTCACAGTGACATCATCACAGCTGTCGTTGAGCTGTACCTGTATTGGCTGCAACACATATTCTCAATTAAGGTAGAATTAAAAGGGATTTATATATGTTATTGCAATTTCTGCAACTTATTTTTGTTCATTTATTTGTTTGTTTTAAAAGGTATGTTGCTGGTTGGTACAACAAATCCAATTTGACTCTTTAAGGCGCCCTATTATGCTTTTTGGCGTTTTCCCTTTCCTGTAGTGTGTTATATATATATATATATATATATATATATATATTGTTGTGCATTTAAATGGTCTGCAAAGGCCAAAACCCCATAAATCAAGCCAGAGGGAGTTTCATCCAATGTACATGTCTTAGGTTTAATTTAGTTTTCATTTATTGTCTGAAGTCTTTAATTGATGTTACTCGAGTTGAGACCAGTCTGGCTGGTCTACTTTGGCTTCCTCTATCACTGTTCTTAAAATACAGATGGTCTCAAGAGGATTTTGGGAACATGACATTCAAATGTATTTTAGGGTTAAAATCAAGTTCCTATACGGATGAGTTTCCAGTTTAACTTACACAATGCACTCAGGCTGAAGCAGTTGAAAAGTAAACACAACAGCCTTAGATAATAGATACATTAAAAAATTCAGTGCTCATATTATTTAATTAAGTTATTTATTGTACAGTGTACAAACATTTCCTGAAAATGCTACATAATGTAATAAAACATCAAATGTAAACACATTGAGTCATGAATACTAACTATAGACAACATTAATAGGACTGCTTATATCCTGTTTTCTTCTACTCTTTAGTACTCTAAGAACTAATTACCCAAACCACAGCCTCTACTAAAACATGGATTGCACAAAGGAACTACGTTTTCTTTTGTTTTGCCTCAGTGTGAAAACTGCGCTGTCACACAACTCCATATCAGCGATGTAATTACCACTAACACACCTCATCAAATCCGAATAGTCCAGAGAACAGCTACACACGAGTATAATTATCTGGCAAATCAAAGTATAATTAGATTTTAATTAGAATGTTAATTCCTTTGCACGCCATTTGGTTTCAGTATATAGCTAGCTAACTTGGTGGATCCTGAGCATGGCTGCATTAAACAAAGAGAACGGAAAAAAACAACAAGCATGTATTTCCCATTATTTTGGAAATACACTTGTATATGAGAACCCAGTGGCTTGAGAAAACAGTTGTAGTGCGCCAATTTGTCATGCTGTTTTTAAGCTAGAGGAGAAATTAAAAGCCAAAGTCAAAACAACAAGACTAATTCATGGATGCATTGAAGTGTTGAAGCTAATCAGCAGATTAACCCATGACAAAATGCAAAAGTGCAAGAACAAACAAATATTTCCGTTTGTTAAAAAATAAGCGGAGAAAGGTTTCTTTCAGCACTCTTCCCCGAAGACCAAATGGATCTCGGGATAGGGATTTTTTAACAGATACATAGAACAATAATAAAATGTTGACCTCTTCCTTTAAAACAACTTTTACATTTTGATATATCTTAAGGGAAATTTGTTGAAAATATTCCGTGAACTTTCGAGATGAAGCAAAAAGGTTGATAGATGTTTCACCCTCACATGAGCAAGTAGCGGCACTGCACCCGCTGCATTTCTTAAATGCCCCAGTGAGGAGAGGGAAAATGTCAGAAGCACATTTCTTTAATTATGAACAACTCTAGGTCATCATTTGGTATAGATGGCTAGCTTGATATCTAACCCAATTTTGAATTTGCTGAAAGGTGTGTTTTTTCACTTTTAATTCAAGCTTACTGTTTCTACCGGCCCCCGGTGTTTTGTGAGGATAAGCGTAAAGGCTGTTAGTTTTGGTGAATTATTATAGTTTGCTAGACATTAGCCAAATGTTAAGGCAACACAGTTCGTAGGTCAAAAACCCATTCACAATATAGTATTCGATTACAAAATGAAATATTCAATTTTGTTCCCTTCTCTTTTTTTACAAGTTCACTGAAGGCAAAACTGATAGCACTGTTTCAGGTATATTTCAAAAACTTCATTGACAATCTCATGGGTGGGTCTATACTGTAACAACTAAAACATCGCAAAACCAATTGAGAGCATTACTGAATCAGTTTCCTTCTGTGTGACTCAATATGGTTTAGTGTGCAGTTAACTTATTTATCTCAGTCCTCTGAAGGTTCTTGAAGTTCAAAACTGCTGCATGTTAATGATGCTTCATCGAGAGAAAAACACTCGTTATCAATAATTGGAGAGGTGTCTGAAAATCATAGCACCTCAAGAAAACGAACCAATGAAGTATTAGTCACAATAACAGAGATCCATCGAGCACTAATGGCATCTATAACTCATAATTACCTTAATAACTATTATTTTAGCTTGTTTTACTGCTTTGGGAAAGCATTGTTTCTCACTAATGGCATCTTAAGTTGAAATTGAGTGCCTTGCCCACAAGTAAACAGCATCTATCAATCATGACTTGAGGCCAAGTGTTACAACTCAGTATAGCCAAAAGTGTGTGTAGAATGAGTGTAGTGTGACAACAAAAACCTGCCTGATGATGATTATGCACACAGTGGCCATCATTTCTTGTTTTTAACTTTGACATGTAAACTCATCACCTTCATCAGCACCTGGTGTTACAAAAGACACTCTGACATGTTTGATCTCCATAACTAATTGCTAGCGTGTTGGTTGGAACAATAGCGATCCCAATGGCAATCTGAAATACACAGAGGATGCAGGGCAAACTGAAGATACTAAGGAGGAGAGCTGGGTCCTGATTTATGGAGAAAGGGAGATATATGCTGTGTCTACCCCCTCTCATCATGGACAACATAATATCACTGGCTAATGGAATATACAAGCTAATTTCGTTAGCCAAGAGTCACCCTGAATATCTGGAGTGTAGTGTAATGTGCTTCATGGAAATATGGCTGCACCAGGATGTATCTGACAACAAGGTTTCCATCAGCAATGTTTCCATAAACATTGATTCCATAAACAACTTTTCAAGAAACAATGTTTCGAACATTTCCATTGATTTTGTTCCGGATTGGTCAGCGGTTGTAAGTTGAAGGCCCAAGCAAAGCTGTTGCTGAGATGTTTTTTGCAAGTTACACAAGATAACTTTGCTGGTTAGCCACACCAAATAGTAATGAAAGAAAACTATATATTGGACCCAAACCATACATAGACATCCATTAATCATGCTTTCAGATCTCGCAGAAGTTGGTGTTTGGATCTTCATTTTTGGTTCTCAATCAAGGGGTACATTTTGAAGTCCATGGCCAGATACTGTAAGTATTTGTTGCCCCTCTACTTTGTGATTTAGTGTAGGCTAATATAACAACATCAACAACATGTAAGCCATAATCACGGCTTAAATGTCAATCAAGAAAAACTACTTTCAGGTACACAGTCAATGCCAGGACACTCATGGTCAATTGTACATAAAAATGCAGCTTTGATATTATACACGTAAAAGCCCGGGTCTTCACACACTTAACAATTGGAGAACTCTGTGTCAAACTGCAGGTTTAACATAATAAAGAAGATAGTTAAATCTTGTGGGTCCACTACATGCCCACACAACGCGCGTCAGATAAAGCACACATCTTCACTGACTCCTCGGTGGCAGACGTTAGCATTTAGAGACGGACATGCAGCCAGGCATCGTCCAGATAATGAAATGAATCCACGTTTTATCCTCCCAGCATCTCCCAGTAATTGTTCTTGATTCCCCCTTTGTGTTTCACGCTTGATTCCCCACTCATATCAGGGCCCGTGTATGAAGACGTGCTCGTTCCCCCTATCAGTGACAGCAGAGTTCAGTGATTAACAAATTAAGGATCTTCTTTGCCTTAATCTGTCTCGAGGCTTCTTTTCAGCTGGCTCCTGCAGAAACATGTTTGGCAGTGACAGCACCTCTGCTCCCATGTTTAATTGGATTAGAGTGAAATCGGGATAAATACACTCTCAGACGGGGCTTCGGGGAGGGCTGGATGAGGTGATGAAGTTGTTTCTGAATTATTTTCTTGAATTATTTTACTGCGCTGTTGAGATATCAAGAATTTCTTTGGCGTGGAGTATCAGGGGAGGCTGTGTGAGGACGTATGGATTAATTTCGGGAAACATTAGGCTGAACACATTAATGTCAAAGTGTCCAACTGTGGGGATGAGGCAGTGCGAGGTTCTTTAAAGTCTAGAGTTTAGTTATTCCAAGACTGAACAGGATGGGAGTTTGCACTGATTAATATCTTTCGAAAGTGACCATTTTCATGTTGTTAGGGTTAAGGGAAAAAGGTTCTTTGTTTTTAGGCCAAACTAGCACTCTGTTGATCGGCCCATTACCTTAGTATACAGACTCAAATAATCTCAGCAACTTTTTATTCAATAACCATGAAATTATGTACATATGATGGTTTAAAAACAAGGATTTTATTGAAGCCTTGAATTTTCGTACTTATGCTCACGTTGTTGGACTGTTCGCATCGTCAATGCTACAGAGATATGCTCCTTACAAATGTAAGCAGAGTTTAAATAAATAACTAGCAAGTTATTTGGCAAATCTAGCTCTGTGACTACAAAGCACTTTTCATATTAAAGTATGTGTTAAATAAACTGGTCAAATAAATAAATGCAAATGTAATACTAATGGATGGTTTTATATATGTATGCCATCAAACTATTTGAGCTCGTCCTAAACCATTTTAATAATGAAGTTCGTTTTTTTAAAAATGTTTTTAATAAGGACAATAAGGAGAGACAAATAAATCCTGTTTGGGAGAAGAAGAAAAAACAGCAGAGAGAAAGGCAAGGAATTGGAATGCAGTTCATTGCTTGCTACAGACATCGTTCTGCCTGGGTTCATGTGAATATTACCAACATTCATGTCATCTTAAATACATTTGTATTGTATTCATACATGCATTAAAAAAATTATGTTCTGCAAGCTGGGATGAGGATCAGCACCTCCAAATCTGAGGCCATGGTTCTCAGCAGGAAACCGATGGACTGTCCACTCCAAGTAGGGAATGAGTCCTTACCCCAAGTGAAGGAGTTCAAGTATCTCGGGGTCTTGTTCTCGAGTGAGGGAACAATGGAGCGTGAGATGGGCCGGAGAATCGGAGCCATTTTCGTTCCTACCCTCACATATGGTCATGAAGGATGGGTCATGACCGAAAGAACGAGATTGCGGATACAAGCGGCCGAGATGGGTTTTCTCCGCAGCGTGGCGTGTGTCTCCCTTAGGGACAAGGTGAGAAGTTCGGTCATCCGGGAGGGACTCGGAGTTGAACCGCTCCTCCTTCCCGTCGAAAGGAGCCAGTTGAGGTGGTTCTGGCACCTAGTTAGGATGCCACCTGGGCGCCTCCCTAGGGAGGTGTTCCAGGCACGTTCAGCTGGGAAGAGACCAAGGGGTAGACCTAGGACCAGGCGGAGGGATTATATCTCTTCGCTGGCCTGGGAGCGCCTTGGGATCCCCCAGTCAGAGTTGGTTGATGTGGCCAGGGAAAGGAACGTTTGGGGCTCTCTGCTGGAACTGCTACCCCCGCGACCCGACCACGGATAAGCGGGAGAAGATGGATGGATGGATGGATGTTCTGCAAGATTTCTTTGAATATTAATCATCCTTTCGAAAGGAAAAACTAAACAATTCCAAATATGTATAGTACATCAACTGTTGTGGCCCAAGCAACAATGCAATGTGATGAAATGTGTTCCTTAGTGACGCCATAAAAACAAGTGCTAAGGAGCATGAAACAAAAAACTCTGAGGAATTTATTGTCTGGGCCAGGCAAAACTCATCAGACTGATTTCATACAAATTATACTCTTATTTACTGCTTCAGCCTTAGATGCTTTACTAAAAATGTAACAAACAGCTAAAGTTTAGTGATGCAGTATACGTTTACGAGCATCATAACAAGTCATATATTCTCTTAAACTCCCTACTTATGTAATGTATTCTCTTGTCTATAACGGAGCGTCCACACTACAGCTCCAAAAATAGCTTGGAGCTGGGCGTGTCTGGAGCTTGGGGATTTTATTCAAGCAACACGGCCAACAACCAATCACATGAATCTCCCGCCCCCGACATACAAAGCAAAAACCCCCGGGGATTTTATGCGAGCAATATATATATAAACTCCCCAAACAGGCGAAAACCTACCAGTTTCCCCCACTGTCTCTGCCACCTCCCTCCATGCCTGGTTCCTCCGGTTTGTGTCCCGGTAGGTGAAGAGGGTCTGGTCATACAAAACCGGGTGATTCGCTACGGCGATAGTTAGTTTCTCCTCCGACTTTTTTTGAAAATATAGAAATGAACGGCGGGATATCTCTCCCAGCTTAGACGCGGTTTGATTGGCTAGCGCTTCAGCTGTCAGATTTTGGGAAACGGGATTTGATTGGCTGGCGCTGGCTACTCCGGCGTCCAGGCGACCAGAAGTTGAACAATGTTCAACTTCTGGTCGCCTGAGACGCCTCGCTCGGCTACCCACAATTCAGTTCGGCGAAAAAGCGCGGCTACGTGACGTCACCCCATTGAAAGTGAATGGGCAGCTTGGAGCTGCTTGGAGCTTTCGACGCTCTCGACGCTGTAGTGTAGACGGGCCGTAAGTGTATACAGGATAGATGCTACATTTATCAATTATAGAAGTTTCATCTGCCAAAATGACTGTCCTTTTCAAAAACTGTAATCTTTTCACATTAGCTTACTTGATAGCTAGCGTTAGCTAATATTACCTTACTTAGCTAATGATAACTATCGCTAGCGCAGGTTAGCTAATGTTATTTACCTTATGTGTAAGCACAAGCTGCCCGACGTGACGACCTTACATTCTCAGTTACAGTGATATTGTTTAAAGGTTGTTTTGTTTACCTTTGTGTTATTGTGGAAGGGCTGTGTGGCTTATTCAAACTACCAAACCCATGATATTACATTCTGATGATCGTCTCTGGCTTACCCAACTTCATACATTACTTTCTCCTCCAAGCGATGAAAAGCTTTGCATTTAAAAGTACTGACAAACAAGGTGAAATGGGGTTGCTGTTTCAATACATTGTGCTGTTAATTCAAGATAAAAACAGCTAGCGTCATCCGTGGTAATTTAACTTAATGTAACAATTTAAAACGTAGCTGTTTCCATTTTGATAGATATATCAAATAGTGAATACCTGCTACCTCTCTCAGTTCTGACGCCGCCCCCGGTCTGTAAAAACACAGCCATCAGTTTGTATCTATCTCTTTCTTCTGTCTCACACTCCCACCGGCCTTCCCTCCCTCATCCCCCCCACTTCTGTGTTTTATTTACTTGGCTGACATGCAGCCCTCGCGCTGGCAGCCTTGTCCATCAAAAGGCACCTGCTCCTGGTGATTGTTTGCTCACCTTCCTGTCCAGAGTGCTGCAGATGAGTGGCAGCAATGTTTCACTCTCACTATCTTTTTTATTTCTATCATCCCCCGGATGAAATGTATTCCAGGCTCACGGACTGCCTGTGCAAACATCGGGTCAGCGCTGCATCCTGAGGCATGCTCGCCTCCGGATAAGTCACTGAATTTCTTCACTGCATTACGTTTGGCACATTTTTGGATGAGTATTTTGTTGTGAATGCGTGTGTGTAAGTTGGGAAGTCAATATCTTTCTCAAGGACATTTCATAATGTATGTTGATGAGCACACAGCTCATAATCGCAGAGTTGATCGTGTGAACTTCCATGTACAAGAACTTTACTGCTCAGGGTGCTAATAAAATGGACAATGGATTTATTTGATTAGTTTATTAACTGTTTTGCTAGTGGCATTCACAACTACAAAAATGTAGGTATTTTTCCAGAATCCCCATGAAGAGTTAAGTTAAGATCCTAAAGTGGCACCACTTCAATAGTTATTTTAACCCAAACCTTTATAAAAGGCAATTTTAGGCGCTATGGTTGATTTTCTATTAACCATGATCATCACTTATCTTTAGCTTTACATAGTAAAACCTATGACGTGTCTACAGACCGCAGTGACTGATAGAGAAGCCAAGAAAAAGTTTCAGCCTTTATTTGTAGTAGTTAAAATATTGCCACACTGAATGAGGACATTACACATAAACACATGCTCTGTATGTGTTCTCACATGATCTCCTTACAGTTCCTCAGGCATGTTGTTTAGTGCTGCGTCACATAGAAGCTATGATTCTTATCAAAAACCAAGAGTTTGAATCTAAGACAACTTTCCTGCTCCAAAAGACGGGTGTGTATTCAAGTTCTAAGGTAAAACGGGATCACAACTTCAAATTTCAAGCACGGCTGGAATATTTGACAGAAAAAATAAGAGGAAAGAGATTAAATATACAAAAAAAGGCACTTAACCGACAAAGAACAGTGGGTCCAGACTCTAGACAAAATACTAACATGATCTAATCCCTACTTATGACATCATGCTGCTTCGGCAGTATTTTATCTTGATCCACAAGGTTTGTGTGGTTAACATGGTTAGCCCAATATCACAAATGTTACATTTGTCTCAGTGGTCTTCACAGTGTGTACAGAATATCAGTATGACAATACGACACCCTCTGTCCTTAGACCCTCACATCGTACAAGGAAAAACTTCCGGAGAAAACCCACAGTTTAAAGGGAAAAATGGGAGAAACCTCAGGGAGAGCAACAGAGGAGGGATCCTTCTCCCAGGACGGACAGACGTGCAATAGATGAAGCATTACACTTCCTCCTACTGATTTCCGGCCGGGGACTTCACCGTGAAGTTGTTTGCGGCCTGCCAGTAAACCCAAAGCAGAAGAAGAAGAAGTGACGGCTTAATTTGCCTAATCTTCCCTCAGAGACTTATTCCAGTGTGAAACGTCAGAATTGTTGAGATTTGGTGAGAAAGAAAATCAAATGTTTGGTTCTTTATTTTTATGGGTAACACTAGACCTCAACTTCATATCTTGAAATGGTGAGAAACAACACATTTTACAAATCAATTACATGAGTTCAAATGGGAACAAATGAAAGCATCCAACAGGAAGCAATATTCCACCTTTATCAACCTCTGTTGGCAAATACTTGCCATTGCAACAGACCAGAGAGACTTGACTTCTTATCTGGTACAATTCCTATCATGTTCCATTGGCAGGAGCTTCCAAAGGAGAGTACACACTTAAAGCCTCACATCTAATCACCTGAACAAAATAGTCACCATGCAGAAATGTCAATGCTACGTTCACTGCCTTTTTAAAGGTGTAGATCAGAAGTTCAGAAGAAGTATTACATGGAAATTAGGGTTGGGCTACTCCACTAATGTCATAGTGTGTTTGACTGAATGAGTACATAAGAGGCAGAGAAACAGTGAGTGTAACAAATAACGACAAAGAGAACGAACAGCAAGAGCGCGACCGCTGATGTGAAACCAAAATGGACGAGGTTTCCAGTAGCTGTTGCTTCACATGTCAGGCTGCGGCGCTGCTGAACACTGACGGGGGCTGATTGGCGAGGGCCATTCCTTTACAGCTTAATGATTGTCCTATAGCACCCTGTCCCTCGGGGGCTTAAACACTTTTTAAAGAAGAAGGAAGTGCATGAGCCTTGCTGTCGCTTAAGTTGGCAGCAAATAATCCGTCCAACCTCGTCACCTCCTGAGCATCCCACGTTCCCCCCCTTCGTTCCACCAGCCCTTGTTCAAACTGCCCCGGGCTCTTGGAGCAAGATAGCGGAGAACAATTGCTGTGTTCACAGTTAATCTTGCCGATGTTTTTTCCAGCCTGTCATGGGAGTCTTTGCACTTTTCCAGTGTTAGAAGAAAACTTGCTGGCACATTGTCGTTTTCTCAGGAAAGGGTTTGACCTCACATTGAGGTCATGTGGGGACAGGTGCTCCGGTGAGTGTATCAAAGCACAACATGCTGTGTGAATGGTTGCATTAAACTTGGATGCTAGTTAAGTGAATCCATATATAGTAAGGAACACAAACATAACTGAGGTATACTGTAGGACTTTTGATCACACATAACATAACAGGGCTGGGAATTATCCTCACCACTCCTGTTACTTTAAAATACCATATTGCATTAGATGACCATGATCATTTATCTTAGAATAGTTTGAATGGTTAATGCATTTGAAGATGATCGTCCTTTCAATTCAATTTCAAACATTTATCTCTATCCATTTTATTTCAGTAAAGGTGTCAACAATGTCAACCTTTCTAGTTTTTCGCGCATAACTTCCATTCCCACATGGACTACACATCTAGAGTTTTGGGGAAATCTGGCAGATACCATTTCTAAATGTGTAAAACTTGGATCGTTTCTAAGAATGAAATATATGACTACTTTATGGTTTCGATATTCCAACCGTTTAGGATGTTGCTCTACTACAGATTCAAACCTCAGGTACCCTCCAATTCTTAAAGTTTAAGGTGTTTCAGAGATTATTTAACTCTACATTATTATTTGTTTTCTGGACATGTCTCCAGTATATTATGCATGATGTTCATATCATCTGTACCCTGGCTTTGGCTGAATAAATGAATAAATCCCCCCTGTTCTCAGAGCTTTAATGGATTTACCTAAGCAGTCACACTTGAGTTCATGCACGGACATACCTCCTCACTCAACTTGACAAGCTTGCCGCTCCGCATTTACTCTGACGACCAGGAGTATCTAACGCATGTGACAAAGTCCTCAGACAGACCAGGGCAGCATTGAGGGGGGGGGGTCAGACCTCACCCGCTCCACCTCAGCATCACATCTCTTGACAGCTGCCATTTTCAGTACCGTGCTTCGCCCTGGTACCCAGCAGACCGCCAAGTCCCCATCGACTTTGCTTTCTCGCCGCCTTTTCCTGCTCTGGTGTCCAGAGCGCAGACTAGAGACAGCGGAGGCAGTTCCTGCAGTGTCGTCAGAGATTAGCAACATGGGCTTGAGGGCCAGCAGACCTCAGGCCAAGCCAGAGTGATAGGTGGACAAGACAGAAAAATGTATTGAAACAAAACATCCTGAACTTTGCAGAGTCAGAAATTAAGTTGAGGTGGAGGGGATGTCCTGCCTGATGCTGGTGTGATGGCTGCCACCAGTGGAAAATCCTAGTGCCACTTCAGGGCTAAAGTGTAACAGATAGGCCTACAAGATGTTTGTCTTTTGTCAGAGCTTAACCTGCTATTGACCTACAACAAACATTTTAATATGAATTTCATCAACATTCTCATGCTGCATTACAGGAATGTAATAGGGTAGGAAGGTGTTGCACTTAAATGCATCCCTCCTTCAGTTTTAATCAATGAGGCTTTTCAATTAAGTATGAAGAAACCCTTTGCAAGTTATATTTACACCAAATGTATCATTTCAATTTTTTTAGGTAAGGAAATTGGATTTTCTGGTAACAAATGTAATTTCAAATCATCAAACCAATGATGCTATTACATCTCTTACTACCTCCACTTCAGTCTATTCTTCTGGAGTATAGACAAACCTTTGTTGGTTTTAAACTGTGTCCGTACAAGACTCATTTCGTAGCTCTTCTGCAGGTTACAATGGGATCACATATTCCTCAGCATATTCAATGTGTTCAGTTGTCCAAGGTGTAAAGGTGAGTTGAGGGAGAAAGCAAAGCAATTGAACAGTTGGACTAAATTACAAAATAATTGGACTAAAGCGGGTTTATACATATAAACGATAGGTGAGCAGTTAGCTAGCTAGGAATGGACAGACAGTGTCTGCGTGTTAATGTGATTTCTCTTCAGTATGATTTTCCTGGTCACATGTTGTTTTCATCTCCAGTTGAAATCGTTCACCTTAGCGTCAATTCCCACCTGGCAGATTTGGCCATTTGTACAATACTCTTGTTAAGCACTACTTAGCACATGTTAGCGTGCCATTGGGAAAAACTAAGATGGTGAAAACAGTCAAAGTTATACCTGAAAAGAATATAGTCATTAGCAGTTGTCACTGTGAGCATGGTAATGTTTATGTTTAGCTCAAATAACCGTGGTGCCAATCTAGCTGCTAGCATGGCTGTAGTCTTTAAGTAAGGTAAACTAAAGTAGTTTTGAAAGAATACATCTATTCTTCCCATTGTAGTCATCCTCTAAGGCTCATAATTGAAAGACCAAGCCAAGACTTCAGTTTAATATTGGACAACATTTTACAGAGAATTCCCCTACTGTGACTATGAGCTAAGACATACTGGCTGAGAAGCAAGCAAATCTATACCGCCTGCAGTTCTCAGAAGTGGAATCAATAACCTCAAGGTATTCACTCTTTGCCAAATCCTGAGTGGGAGAAAATACATGATAGGTATGGTAGAAGTGTCAGGCCAGCCCTGGTGTAGGAAACTTCTTGTTTAGTAGACAGAAAACCCAAAGATTCATCAAACGCCAATGCCTGTAACCTAGAAATCAGCAAAACAAACACAACATGATGACATCAGGCGCTTTCACACTACAGTACTTTTACCAGTACTTTTCCCGTTTAGTTCCATTAGTGCCTGGAATTTTGCGTTCACACCAAAAAGAGAACTTAGTTCAGAGAGCTTTTACCCCCATTTTTAGTGCCTGCTAGAGAGGTGGGACTATCCTGGAGAGAAAAAGTACCAATTTCCGATTGGCTGGGCGAATTGCAAACCACGGCCCGTAAAACTCTGACGGCCCGTCCACACAGCGGCGTGCCTTGACGCTTGCCGGCGGGCGTGTCTGACACTCTACCAACAACCAATCACATGAATCTCCCACCCCAGACACACAAGCACGCAGTTTGATTGGCTAGAGCAGTGGTTCCCAACCTGGGAACTGTAAAGTGTCCAAACCAGGCTTTTCTGGATAAGCGCATTTTTAAAACATAGTCATTGTCCATGCCGGTTTCAGTTGGATTATTTGTCACAGTTGCTCCGATCAGATCAGTCTCCTCCATTTTGTAGATTATTTACGACTTTTGAATCCACATAAACGCGCCGTCCTTTAATTTCTTCATACAGCGGGAATCCAAATGAATTAATCCTGAATCCAATAACCATCAAAGTCACTCCAATAGTGCTCCTTAATTACGCTTTCATCCTCCTTTAACAAAATACTTCACATTCATCTAGTTTGTGACAGTAGTTGTAGCATTTTTGAGAGTTTTAAACTTTAATTAACCGCTGTTGCGCCCCCCCCCCCCCCCCCTTTGTGTGTGTGTGTGTGTGTGTGTGCGTGTGTGTGTGGGGGGGGGGGGGGGCGCAACTTCCAACAGGAGTCATTTGGGGGGGGCTCTTGGGAAAAAAGGTTGGGCGTCCAACGTTCAACATTGCTCAACTTTTGAAGCCAGCAACGCCAGCAATGCCAGCAACGCTCCACGTCGCTTCCCAAAATGCAGTTCGGCTAAAAGTGACGTCACCCCATTCAAAGTGAATGGGCAGAAGCGTTGGAAGCTTCAACGCACGCCGCTGTGTGGACGGAGCGTGAAAAGGTTGTTCTGCCCCTTAAGAGGGCCTGCAAAGGGTTTTGGGTGTTGCACTGTGTGTCCATAAATGCTTGCCGTAGTTTCCTATTTCTGGCTGAGCACATGGGTTGTTTCCTGTCAACAAAATCCTTGCTCAAATCCTAGGGTCTTTATGTCTGTAAGTACCAAATCTTATATTGTCTTAGTTGCACATTTAAACTGAGTATATTAAAAAAACAGGTGCTCTGTTGTTTGGAATGTTGGTTTAGTCTTGTTTCTTTGTATTTAGTGCTTAAAGCGACAACGTCTCGTGACTGTGTATTTTGTTTGTGTTTCAGTTTTACAAAATGAAAATGGAAGTTGAAATGAAAATGGAAGTTGAAATGAAAATGTAAATTATGAAGTAAACATCCAAAACTGAGCTGCTGTCTCCTGGGTGTTTATTTCCGTGTTAAGCTATCTGCCAAGCCTGCAATCCAAAAGTATTCTTGCAAGGGCAGAATAGTATTGTATTTGCTGGCATTAGCATTATTAGCATTAGCATTAGCCCCGCGCACCAACGGAGAGAGAATAACTTATGGCAACACAAAATAAAACATGGGAGCGGTGGAGATGAGGAGGTGTCGGTGTTCTGGCGATTTACTCGGAAGGTTCAGTAGAAGCTGCTGGGAGTCCCAGCAGCTTCTACTGAAGCCAGTCCCCAACTCCGGGGACTTCCGGCCAGGGACTTCGGGTGGCAGTATACGCCGTGAAGTTGTTTGCGACCTGCCAGTAAACCCAAAGCAGAAGAAGAAGTGACGTCAGCGGCTTCATTTGTGTAATCTTCCCTCAGGGAACTTATTCCGGTGTGAACGCGATCGGCTCTAAGTTCCATGGGGGTAATAAGCAGAGGTGGGACCCACTTTACAGTAACTATATTTTGATGCTAATACTTTTATACTTTTACTTGTAACATTTTGAATGCAGGACTTTTTATTGTAACCGAGCATTCCTACACTCTGGTACTTTACTCAAGTACAAGATCTGTACTTATCCCACCTCTGGCAATACATCCTGAGTGGTTACCAAAATAAAAACCCTGCTCTGAAGGTTATTTTCATTTTTACAAATCCTGCACTCAGCTTTGCTTTCTCCAATATCATTGAAATGCAGCCAGATGCTGCGTATTTTTTTGGTTTTCGCTAATTTCTTGACTTTTTCCAATGTGCTTGCATTTAAATCCGGCTCCCCGTTTCCCCGTCGCTCTGTGTAGCTGGCCTGTACCACTACACTGCTGTCTTTGGAGCGTCTGCCCCCCACCCTTCGTTCACATAATGGTATGATCCTAGTGTGTCCTCGCATATGATTGGCCGCATGGTCTAACTAAAGACCCGCCCCTGCCTGCAAGGATTCTCAGCAAGAGTAGGAGTGGCTGGAGATTCCGCACTCCCGGACGGGAGTCTGCTCTTCTAGCGGCATCTCACGATCGGCGTGTTGGAGACCTCTGATTTAAATTATCAAGTCACCTCAAGTCAGAAGGCTCAAGTCCCGAGTCATTGGTGTTCAAGTCCAAGTCGAGTCGCAAGTGTTTTGTGATGTTGTCAAGTCGAGTCCAAAGTCATCAAATTGGTGACTTGAGTCCACACCTCTGGTACTAAGTGCTGGGAACTCAGTGTTTCCCCTAGGATGGCACGCGGGCCCAGCTAAAGGTGTTACGGTGTGTGTGTGAAGCAGGTAGGACCCAAATGCAGATTAAAGTAAAAATAATTCCTTTATTTCAAGGCTATATATACACAGACAGAACAGAACACTCACCGAGGACAAGCCAAATCACAAGACGAACCGACACTGAACACTGGGAGACAGGGGAATTTAAACACAGGGTAACTAGACACAGGTGGGAACAATCAGGGGCGGGGCTGACACTGATGAGCACAGGAGACACACAAGGAGTGACAGGTGAAAACAATCAGGAAATTAGACACACCAGGGAAACTAACGACAGACATGAAAACACAGGGAAAAGAGACCAGACAATATACCAGGAGGAAAACCAGACATACAAAACTACAAACGTGACAAAACATGAGAATCCTGACAGAACCCCCCCCTCAAGGGACGGATTCCAGACGTCCCTAAAAAAAACAAAACACAAAAGTCCAAAACCTCAAGCAGGGTGGGTGGAGGGGGTCCGGAGGAGGGACGCAAAACTAGGGCCACCAGGGTGGGTGGAGGGGGTCCGGAGGACGGGTCTTGGGCTGACAGCCAAGGGGCACGGCAGAGGACCAGGAAGGGGTCTCGGGCGGACGGCCCGGGGGCAAGGCAGACGCTGAGAAGGGGGACTCGGGCGGACGGCCCGGGGGCAAGGCAGAAGCCGAGAAAGGGGACTCGGGCGGACGGCCCGGGGGCAAGGCATAGTCCAAGGTGGGGGACTCGGGCGGACGGCCCGGGGGCAAGGCAGAAGCCGAGAAAGGGGACTCGGGCAGACGGCCCGGGGGCAAGGCAGAGTCCAAGGTGGGGCGAAGGCCAATCAGCTCCGGAGGACGAACAGGAACCGGAGCCGGTGGGACAGGCTTCGGCAGGATCCCCCACGGAAGAGGACCAGGAGTTGGCAGGACCTCCGACTGAACAGGACATAGGGTTGGCAGGACCCCCGGCAGAAGAGTAGTCGGCGGGACCTCCAACGGCACAGGACCTAGGGCTGGCAGGACCCCCGGCAGAAGAGTCGTCGGCGAGACCCCCAACGGGACAGGACACAGGGTTGGCAGGACCCCCGGCAGGAGACTTGACAGCGGGACCCCCAACGGGACTGGACATAGGGTTGGCAGGACCCCCGGCAGGAGAGTAATCGACGGGACCTCCAACGGCACAGGACCTAGGGCTGGCAGGACCCCCGGCAGAAGAGTCGTCGGCGAGACCCCCAACGGGACAGAACACAGGGTTGGCAGGACCCCCGGCAGGAGAGTAGTCGACGGGACCCCCAATGGGACAGGACATGGAGCTGGCAGGAACCCCAGCGGAACCTCCAACAGCACAGGACATAGGGTTGGCAGGACCCCCGGCAGGAGAGTAGACAGCGGGACCTCCAACGAGACAGGACAAAGGGTTGGCAGGACCCCCGACAGGAGAGCAGTCGGCGGGGCCTCCAACGGCACAGGACAAAGGATTGGCAGGACCCCCGGCAGGAGAGTAGTCGGCGGGACCTCCAACGGGACAGGACAAAGGGCCAGCAGGACCCCCGGCAGGAGAGTAGTCGGCGGGGCCTCCAACGGCACAGGACACAGGATTGGCAGGACCCCCGGCAGGAGAACAGACGACGGAACCTCCAACGAGATAGGACATGGGGTTGGCAGGACTCCCGGCAGAAGAGTAGTCTGCGGGACCTCCAACGGCACAGGACCTGGGGTTGGCAGGACCTCCGGCAGAAAAGTAGTCTGCGGGACCTCCAATGGCACTTCAGTAGGGACTTGAGATGGGACTAGAGAAGGGACTAGGAAAGTTACCTGAGGAGGGACTAGGGAAGGGACTAGAGAAGGGACTACAGGAGAGACTAGAGGAGGGACCAGAGGAGGAACTAGAGAAGGAAACTCGAGAGGAGACTCGAGAGGGGAACTAGAGAGGGGACTCGAGGAGGGACTAGAGGTGGGACTAAAGGAGGGAACTGGAGAGGGGACTCCAGAGGGGACTAGAGGAGAGACTAGAGGAGGGACTAGAGGAGGAACTAGAGAAGGGAACTCGTGAGGGGAACTAGAGAGGGGACTCGAGGAGGGACTAAAGGAGGGACTAGTGTGACGACCCCTCCACACCACGTGGGGTGCCGTCTGGTTGTGGGTGTGCTTTGTGGGTGTTCACAGATTCATGGCTGATGAGTCGCACCGGTGGGAGGATACCTGCCTGATGAGCTGCACCTGGAGAAGAAAAGGATATAGGAGGAGCCCAGCCGTTACGTCGCTCTGTCTCCTCTGGGCACTTGTCCTGTGCCAGCGTCAGGGACCTGTTGCTGGTTCTTGTTGCTTGTTTGTTTGTTTGGTTGTTTGTTTGTTTGTTTTGAATAAACGAACGTTATATCATACCCCTCGTCTCGCCTCCCCGCTTTATGTTGCAGCCCAGGAGCCGGGTTGTAACACTAGAGGAGGGAACTCGAGAGGGGACTGGAGAGGGGACTCCAGAGGCAGTGGCGGCCGGCCCATAGGGGCGCTAGGGGCACCGCCCCACCTCTTCCCACATACAAAAAAATATATAAAAAAAAAAAAATATATATATATATTTTATATTTTTATTTTGAATGAACAAGGTAAATATCATACAATTGGTATCAGTAAAATGTATAATCTACAATAAAATCTCGTTTAAAATTGTGTTACGATGTCAAAAGTTACTGATAAGTCACATGTTTCCTGCCTGGCCTTGCCCATGGCATTAGTTTATCATTACCGGGCAGAGCCAAACAGCAGCAACCAGCACGTTGCAAAAGTCTCAATAGTAAACTGTGCCGCCGAAACATAATTTCGGCCAATCAGCGCCGTCAAATATTTTGGTCACGTGGGCGCTCACGTTGGCGCCCACGTTGGCGCCCACGTTGCTTACATGCGTTGACGTGAGTTGTTTTTTAGACTCGCGAGTGACCAAGGTGACGCAGAAGTTGGATGAGAATGGTGTGCAGGTGGAGTCGCCGGACCTCGGTCCGCACCCAATTCCGTGCAAGAGCTACTCTCCAATCCTTTCGAAAGGAGAAGTTTGGGAGATACATTTATACTTAAAGACCTTGGACCAGACCAACCCGATTTGTATATATCACAGCAAGCTCGTGAAAAAGACAAATAGTATCAAAGAGGCTTCTCAGTAGCTGGTACACCAGGAAGGCATGGTTAGCTGGATGCAAACAGGTAAATGCTATCTTTTGTTTCCCATGCTTCCTCTTCAAACAGGGACAGATATGATCTGTTCAGAAACTAGACAAAAGTTAAACAAGTACAAACCACAGACTGTCTGTGTCATGGAGAATACAGTCGCTGGTTTATTTATGTCTGTATAGGCCGTTGTTGTGAGTGTGGACGGTCGGAGCATATATAACGTTAGCTTAGCCAAGCTCCATTCAGAAAACAAGCATTCTAAAGGGTTTTTCGCCTGCCGTCTGTCTGCAGACTTGTCAAAGCATTAATTCATGGTTTTTACTAACCGGTATCAGTATGTTGTTACGTCGGCATCGTTTAGAAACGTGTATTACAATTTAATCACGGTAAAATATGTTCATTTTGTTGTAGTTGTAGCTCCCGAGCCAGCGCGTCTTGTTTGAATGATGCGAGTAAACACAGCTGGCAGCCGCGGTGAAACTCGAGCGACTAGAGCGATGCGATAGGAGCGTTTAGAGCGAAGCGAATATTCGCATCGCGTCTGGTCTGAACGCAGCATTAAAGCGAGCTCCGCGCTGCACTGGAAATGTGCCATTACATCACCAGAAGTCCTAATTTAAGGGGTCATTTCTCCCAAAAAAAATTTTACTCACTATATCAACAGCCCCACCAAAAATATTTTTCACCAGCCGCCACTGTCCAGAGGGGACTAGAGGAGAGACTAGAGGAGGGACTAGAGGAGGAACTAGAGAAGGGAACTCGAGAGGGGAACTAGAGAGGGGACTCGAGGAGGGACTAAAGGAGGGACTAAAGGAGGGACTAGAGGAGGCACTAAAGGAGGGACCAGAGGAGGGACTAGAGGAGGGAACTCGAGAGGGAACTCGAGAGGGAACTCGAGGGGGAACTCGAGATGGGACTGTGGCAGCTGGGGCCACATCTGGGTCTGGAACCAAGGCTGCTGGGACCGGGACTGGGGCCGGAATTGAAGCCAGAATCCTGGCTGAAAGGTTCGGTTCTGGAGCCGGAAACATGGCTGTAAAGTCCGGTTCTGGAGCAGGGACCAAGGCTGCTGGGACCGGCACTTGAGCCGGAACCATGGCTGCTGGGCAGGGAACCGGAACACGGATCCATGGCTGTGTGGGGTGGTACTGGAGCACGGTACCATGGCTATGTGGGATGGTACTGGGTCACGGAACCATGGCTGGTGGGGCCAGAACTGGGTCCGTAACCATGGCTGCTGGGGGCTGAACTGGTTCTGGAACCCTGGCCCTTTGGGCTCGTGCTGCCAACCTGGCCTTGCGACCCCTTCCTTTAGGAGCCGTTTGGAGGCTCCGTGGACCTCCAAAGGCCAGACGAGTACCAGCGAATGGCTCCTGGACAGTAGCAAACACTGGGTGAGAAGCAGGGGCTGACGCCAGACGGACCACACCAATGCGTGTGGTGTCAAAACAGGAGTTGGGAGACCTGGGTCTGTCAGGATCGGGAAAACAAATTGTGAGGTAATCTAAAAGCCTGGCAGGTAAGAATTTCACCAAACTTTGATTCCTCAGTGTAAGGTGGACTGCTTCTGCCAGAGCAGCATCTCGCTGCTGAACCCTGACCGCTCCTATCCATTGATCAGAGCAGGTAGCCAAAGAAAAAGTCAAATCTAATAATTCCTGCTCAAAAGGATCTGCTGGGCCCATATTTGTGGTCAGTTCGTAATGTTACGGTGTGTGAAGCAGGTAGGACCCAAATGCAGATTAAAGTAAAAATAATTCCTTTATTTCAAGGCTATATATACACAGACAGAACAGAACACTCACCGAGGACAAGCCAAATCACAAGACGAACCGACACTGAACACTGGGAGACAGGGGAATTTAAACACAGGGTAACTAGACACAGGTGGGAACAATCAGGGGCGGGGCTGACACTGATGAGCACAGGAGACACACAAGGAGTGACAGGTGAAAACAATCAGGAAATTAGACACACCAGGGAAACTAACGACAGACATGAAAACACAGGGAAAAGAGACCCGACAATATACCAGGAGGAAAATACCCATAACCAGACATACAAAACTACAAACGTGACAAAACATGAGAATCCTGACAAAAGGTGAGCGTGGTGTTAAATGTACTCTATAAAAGAGTACATTTAACATCAGTTTCGGGGTTTAATAGGTCCAAGAGTTTGGTGTTCTCTGAACACTGTCAAAAGAGTAAAATATAAACTCCAAATAAAGAGTTAGATTTGAACACTTTGGGAGTCAAAATATACACTATACCTGCTACTTTTTTGATACTGTTTGAGTGCTTTCCAACATGTGCATTGTAAACCTAACCCTCAGAGTTAAAAATCTACTCTTAGTCAGTCTTTTATGGCGCATTTACACTACAGCGCGGAGCTTGCTTTAAGCGTGCCGTGCCCGGCCCGTTTTTGGTTGCGTTTCCACTTGGCGTAGTACCGGCTAGCGGGTACTATTTCACAGTTTTTCTGGCCCCATAAAATCGAGGTTCTTTCCGGATAGAGAATCGATGACAAGGGGGCTACAACTATAACAAAATGAACATATTTGATGTGATTTAATGGTAATACACGTTTCAAAATGATGCCGAAGTAACAACATACTGATACCGGTTAGTAAAAACCATGAATTAATGCTTTGACAAGTCTGCAGACAGACGGCAGGCGTTACTATAGTTACTGCCCCAGTTCCTAAACTGTAATGGAAACGCAGCAAAAAGTGAGCCAGTCCTAACAAGGCCTAACGAGGCCTAGCCATACCAAGCGAGGCCGAGCGAGGTCCTGTCGTGAAAATGCGCCATTAGTGTCACTGTGCAGAGCTGATTATTCAACACTTTGAGAGAGAAAATGTACTCTATGGTCATTTGTCGCACTGTTTCAGTGCTGTTTAGCCGGTGTACACCAAACAAACAATTTTGGGGTGAATCATTAACACTTCAGGAAATAAAGCACATATCAGATTCTTGAAAACATGCGTTTATTTTCGAAAATTTTCGAAAATTTCGTTGACTAAAACCATGACGAAATGTTCGTCAACGGCCTTTTTTTCCATGACTAAAACGAGACGATGACGAGACGGCACCGACGGCAGTAAACTATAACTGTAACGAAATCAACATGCAATATCGTTGACGAAAAGTGACGAGACGAAAATGTAGTTTACTAAATAAAAACTATGCCAAAATCTCTCTTTGCTTCCGTAGACGAAAAAAGAGGAGACGAAATATTATCAAAGATAACGTTACATCTCTGATAGTCAGTTTTTCTCCCAGCAGTTCCATTTCCGGTGCTACGGCTGGGCAGCAGCTGTGTGTCTGTGCGTTTGAATTACACCGGGGCTGCATTCGAATAGTCCATTTAGCTTAGGAACCTTCCTAACGGAGTGAAATTACCCGGAAGTCCCTCGGTGGCAGCCATGATACTGTAAGTGCCGTTCGAATTCTCTAGATCAGTGGTTCCCAAACGGTGTGCCGCGGCACACTGGTGTGCCGTGAGGCAAGTCCGGGTGTGCCGTGGGATTTTGTGACAACCATACGTTATTATTGCAATATACAACTACATAAAAATAATTATTTTTTTATTTACTATATCAGTACTTTGTAGGTTTATATGTACGTAATCTGCGCGACTACATCTCCACCTGCAGTGCTGCATAAACATGGCTGAGTCAGCGATAACTCTCGAGGGGTGGAGGACGTATGCCCATTATTTTGAGTTCATCCGAAGAATAGACAGGAATGTGACGGTGAGGTGCAAACTGTGTCCAGGCCAGAAGCTGTTATCCACTGCTGTAAACACCACGTCAAACCTCAACAAGCACCTGCAAATAACACATGCTAAGGTGGAGCTACCGCACACGCTATGTGTTTGTTTATATCACAGTCTGTTCTTCTTCTCTGTCTTCCGGTTGTTGCCTGTTTTGAATGACGAATACACACTACCGCCGCCTGCTGGTAAGGAGAGTTATTGCCACTCACGCATGCGCAGTTCGTACGTGCTCGGCTGAAGTCTTTGCGGTGTCTGGTTCCAGTGCAACACATGGCCAACACGCAGGAGAACACGCCGACGCAACAGAGTGAGCAGAGATAGACTGTGCAAAATATACAGATAGCAGGAGACAGAGAACAGCCATGGTCAGATAGGAAAACATTCAGGATGGAAACTGAACTAAAGAGAACATTTGAAACGTTAGCAGTCTGCGTGATCTGCCTGCAGGGAGGGGCGGGCCGGCCCTGCGAGTAAAGTAACGAGTTACTTTATGTAGAGAGTAACGAAGTAGTGTAATACTTAAGTAATATGTAATATGTAATATATTACTTTTTTTTAGTAACGACTCTGCTGAAATGTTACATTTATAATTTGTAGTTCAGGACCATGGACAATGCAGCTTCCTTGCATTGACAGTTATCTGTGCTGAATTTCCTTTGTCTCATTTTTAATGTTGTGACCTGTCTGGTTTAAATGAGTGTGTTGCTGCTTTGATGAAGCCTAATTTGATAACGTTTCAAATTCATTTCTGAAATATTTCGTTACTAAATATTTCATGAGTAATATAGTTGTCTTTGTTACATTTTATTTGGCATTTGTAAATAATTATGCACATTTACAGATATTTTACATGATATGAGTGATAACACGTGTTATCAGGGCTATTTTGCACAATAGGTGTGCCTTGAGATTTTGACTTGTCCTTTGGTGTGCCTTGGGCACAAAAAGTTTGGGAACCACTGCTCTAGATGATAGGAAAGGAGGTTTCAAACTTCCTTTATAACCTCCTTTAGCTTTGGAACCACTGGACCTCCCTCACAGAGAGGAGAGGTCGAGAGGAGAAAATGCTGCCCAACAATGCCTTGCAGTCACAGCATTTGCCGTCACACAACAGTCGGCCATTCAGGGAAACAAACGATTATGACGGAGAAATTATATCATGAAAGTTATGGTGCTTATTAAGCATTTTAAAACGTATGTGGTAAGTTGCCAAAGTGCTTTGTTTTGAACGTTCATCAGTATTATAATCAAAGAGAGAAATATGAAAGTTAGTTTTTACTGAAATTATCAAGTCAACATTTCACTTTTCACATTTCAGTCTTTACTGAGCTGTGTGGGGTTTGTTCAACTTTTAAAAGATGTTTGAATGGTGATATACACAGTGATAGATGTTAAGGACTAACGTTTATAATAAATACATTTGTATTTATTTTAAGATATTTTCATACAATCATACGTATTGGGATCATTTGTATTAATGTGGATCGGAGGGAGAGGGTGACAAGCATAAGTTTCACTTTCCTTTTTTATTTCAATTCCAACTTTGGTCCTGAAGAATATGTTTCTCTGTTGTCCACGTTCATGAAGCATAAAGCAACAGCATCAGAGCACGGTGCAGAGTCTCTAGATGAGTTTACAGTAGTCCCCGTCAGCGCGGGTGAGTGATAAGTTGTGTACAGACTCGACGGAAATGTTACGATCCTGTCTGTCAAAATGAGTGACAACGAAAAAGTCTAACGCCACCACTGCTTGGGAGAAAGAAACAATGTGATATTTGGGCCCATTTTCACTACAATGAGGCAGAGGAAAAAAAGCGAATGCATTTTTTTATCAGAAGGGAAGCAATGTGGCCATAACACAGCTGGTAAACACACCACAAACCTGACCAGATACTCTCTGTAAAGCTGCTTTCTTAATCATTCAACCTGTGTTTTTCATCAAATAAGGACAAGATATAATCTTATTGTGAAATAAGTTTGACTAAAATGTTCTATATAATCTGATGACTAAAAAAGACTCAACAGTTTTGATTGACAAAAAGTAGACTAAAATAATTAGTTTTCTTCGACTAAAATAAGACTCAAATGCTCAGACTTTTAGTCGACTAAAACTTGACTAAATAAAAACAGGATGAAGGTGACTAAATATGACTAAAACTAAAAAGGAAATTTAACACCGGACTAAGACTAAAACTAAATAAAAAAATAGCTGACGATATTAACACTAATCAGTAGCAACATCAAACAACCCACAAAATATATTGGTCATAGGTCAAAATGTGTGTACATTTGCTCATTAGGCCTCTTTAGCCTGGGGAAACACTTTAGAGATCATCATTCCAAAATCTTGTTACAACAAATGGACAACGTGGAATACCATACACTAGTGCTAATGAGCAAAGTAAACTGACAAAAATAGTGTTTTGATAGACTAACAATCACCGAGCAGGATGATCAACATCTAAAAGTGTACATGGCAACCACTTTACATCAATGTTGTAGATGGTGGTCTGCAAAGATGTGTACATGCCGTTTAAGGCCTGGTCATAGGAGATCCCAAATACATAATGTGCTTTAAAAAGTTCATCAAAACTGACAGGGAAGACTTGGCCTTGCAGGGAAGGAGCTCACCATCCAACGCAATGTAGTTGTTTCTTGTGGTCCCAACTGCTAGGATGTAGGGTTGCCTCCAGTGGACCAGAGTACTCCTGAAGGCTGGAGATGACTGTAAGATAACAATAAACACAAATATAACTACCCTGTACATCATATTTTGATGGATGGGTCAGACACTGACAAAAACCTTTGATAGCAAATCAGATCAGCTCGGCCATCGGCCATCAAATGCAACATACGCATTAATGCAGCAGTAATATAAAACCTAAAAGCATCCCAAAAATAGTAAAACACTGACAGGGACAATTTCACTGCACAATGAGTGCTTTTACATTTAACTGATTATATTCGCATACTTTTACTTAAGTCATGTTTTAAGTGCAGGCCTTTTACTTATAGTATTTTCACAGGGTGGTATTTGTACATTTATTTAATTTAAATCATATGAAAACTTCCTCCACAACTGGAATTGGTCTATTGCAAATGTACAGTACCAAATGTAGTGCAAAGTTAGACTTAAAGGACACATATCATGCTATATTTGAACAACATATTGTAAGGCCATACCTATATAAAGTTCAAAATACCAAACAGATCCTGCATTTTAGCCATGCTTCATTTCGCTCTATTTGCTCTTTCCAGCCCTGTTTTTGCAGGGGGCTGATTCTGTGAGCTGCAGCTGACCCCTGCAGGAGAGGGGAGCCTGCTTTGAGGGCTGTCAGAAGATGGGGAGAAAAAGAGATCTCCGTCCTCCGTGTTTTATTCTTATATACACTGAACAAAAATATAAACGCAACACTTTTGTTTTTGCTCCCATTTTTCATGAGTTTTGCTTTATTGGGGGGGGTCTGGGGGGGTCCGAAAACCAGTCAGTATCTGGTGTGAGGGGTAGGGTTAGGGTTAGGGTTAGGGTTAGGGTTAGGGTTAGGGTAATGTTGTGAATTGAGTGGCCCATGGTGGTGGTGGGGTTATGGTATGGGCAGGCGTATGTTATGGACGACGAACACAGGCCACTCGATTCACAACATTACCCTAACCCTAATCCTAACCCTAACCCTACCCCTACCCCTCACACCAGATACTGGTTTTCGGACCCCCCAGACCCCCCCAATAAAGCAAAACTGCACGTTTCAGAGTGCCTTTTATTGTGGCCATTGTAAGGCACACTTGTGCAATAATCATGCTGTCTAATCAGCATCTTGATATGCCACACCTGTGAGGTGGGATGGATTATCTCGGCAAAGGAGAAGTGCTCATTATCACAGATTTGTTCAGATTTGTGAACAATATTTGAGAGAAATGGTTATTTTGTGTATATAGAAAATGTTTTAGATCTTTGAGTTCATCTCATGAAAAATGGGAGCAAAAACAAAAGTGTTGCATTTATATTTTTGTTCAGTGTATGATTATACAGAGTCATTATTCATCTGTTTTATAGCTCAATAAATAACAAAGAAGACCTTTGACCGGCAATTTTCTAATTTTGTCCGGAAGATTTAAACTTTAAGGACATGTTGACCGGCGAAAAAAAAATCTAACTGAAACTCTGCCGCACGGTTCCCCCGTTCACTTGCAGAAAAGTGCATTTTTCTGCAATTGAACATTTCATCACTAAGTTCATTTTTTTTCTACAAGCTACAAAACTTTTTTTTCCTGTGGCTTCAAATTTGGTTCACAGATACGTGGATATTTTATATAAGAGTAAATGTATGCACACAAGCTCAGATTTTTTTTTCTGCAAGTGCTCACATCAGGTTTTACACGCTCTCGCATTTTGCACCATATCTACCTTCATAGAAACTGATGTGTTTAGTTGAGTACTGCAGATTACTATGCAAACTTTGAGACCGGAAATACTGAACACCCCAAGCTGTTTCCTGGCAACGCAATTCTGTTGATAGTTATTTCATATTGCATTAACACCATATCCCAACAGGCATTGCGGCTAAAACATCCAATCACGAGCTTCAACGATAGCTGAGGATCTTGGGTAATCAGTTCAGTGGGTGTGTATCGCACGTCTGTTTCCGGTGACTTTATTTTTAAATTCAGTTCCTGACGGACGTCAAAAAAGCCAGATATTATAGAATTAAACAAATCAATAAAAACAAGGATAATTGTGTGTTATGGTTGAGTAAACAGTGTGTTATTTAGAAAAGAATAACAAATTAGAAGGAAAAAAAGATTTAAAAAATACGGATTTCAGTATTTTGAGCCCCATTTCTTTTAAGATAAGATAAGACTTTATTCATCCCAAAGGAAATTGTTGTGCCAGAGTAACAAAATACAATAAACACAGCAGCAAAACTGTACACTAAAAGTGCTTCAAAAAGAGCAATTAAACATCCACAGACAACATGAAACGTAGAAACATAGAAACATAGATGGTCACACAATCAATGCAATCATTATTAGCAGTATTTAGTTGTTAGTAGTGCAAAAATTCAAACGTAGTGGCAGTTACGTAATTGCACGTTATCATAGCATTATTAATAATACTAATAATAATATAATATAATATTGCACATAGTTATATATATAGCAGCGAGTGTATTGCAATGATGTTAATTATATTGATATGTATATTGCACATAGTGTTGGTGTGGAAGTTCTCAGTGCCCTTTACTTAGGGGTGAAGAGTTAAAGAGTTTGATTGCCACTGGAAGGAAAGACCTCCTGTGGCGCTGTGTGGTGGTTATCGGTGATCTCAGTCTGTGGCTGAAAGTGCTCCGGTAGGAAACCAGTGTGGCATGCAGGGGGTGAGACCCGTTGTCCAGAATGCCGAGAAGTTTCCTCAGCATTTTCCCCTCCGACACCACTGCCAACGACTCCTGATCCACTCCCAGGACAGAGCCTGCTCTCCTGGTGAGCTTGTTGAGTCTGTTGGCATCAGCTGTCTTCACCCCGCTGCCCCAACACACTACAGCAAAGAAGATCACACTGGAGACCACCAAGTCATAAAACATCTGCAATATAGTGCTGCAGACGTTGAAGGACCTGAGTCTCCTGAGGAAATACAGGCGACTCTGGCCTTTCTTATATACAGTAGGGCGTCAGTGTATTTACTCCAGTCCAGTTTATGGTCTATGTGGACACCCAGGAACTTGTAGCTGTCCACAATGTCCACATCCATGCCCACGATGGTAATTGGGCTTGGGGCGGTACTCCGCTTCCTGAAATCAACCACTAGCTCCTTAGTTTTTGTGACGTTGAGCTGCAGATGGTTCTGGCCGCACCACTCCACAAAACTGTCCACCACACTACTGTACTCAGCTTCCTGATCTCTGATGATACAGCCCACAATGGCAGTCATCTGAGAATTTCTGCAGATGGTAGGACTGTGAGCAGTGTCTGAAGTCTGTGAACAGGAAGGGAGAGAGGACCTGAGGAGCGCCCGTGCTGCTCAATATAATGTCAGTGTTATTCTGCAGCTTCACGTACTGTGGCCGAGCTGTGAGATAGTTGGTTATGCAGCTCACCAGTGGAGCATCCACCTGCATGTCCAGTAGCTTACTGCTGAGCAGGGCAGGTCTGATGGTAGTGAAAGCACTGGAAAAGTCAAAAAACATGACTCTCACACAGTGGCGGTGCCAGGGTATAGCTGGGGTAGGCTACAGCAATACCAAGAAATGGCTTAGCCCTACCTTAGCCCGACCATGAAAAAGTATGTTAAAGTAAGTGTTATGTTTTGCATGGGGCTTTTGTTGTTTTTGTGTTTTACTTGTTGTGTGCTCCTTTTACCCCTCACTACTCTGTCTTTCTGTCTCTGCAGGGCTGGTGTGTGACAGGGGGGCGTGGCTGGTTACTCCTGGCTGAATGAGGCACACCTGTCCCCACTCACTTGATTACCTGCTCTTTAAGAGCCTGGCCCTCACCTCACTTCTCTGCCAGAGTATTTGTCATCCTGTCCCGCGGTCCGGAGTGCCTTTCTGCAGCCTGGAGTCTGTTGCAGTTGTTTATGGAGTTCTTTTTGAGTTTTGGTCGGGAACGTTTTCCCGCAGCTTTGTTTTGGATTACTACGGCCAGCCAAGCTCCCTGTCGTCAGTACCTGCCTTGGATTACCTTGTTAATTAAACTCTTTGAAACTTTATTTTGTGTCAGTCTCTGCTTTGGGGTCCCAGTAGTATCTAAACGTCACAGAATACTCTGGCCAATATGGACCCCGCAGAGAATGAGAGACTCAGGGAAGCGCTTGCTGCTCAAGGGGTAATGATAGGGCAACATGACAGAGCTCTGCAGAGAGTTATGGAAGCGATTCGGGATTTAACCGCCGGTGTGACCAACATCGGAGGCCGTATGGGACAGGTCGCAGCACATCTCTCCACACTCCCGCCAACTGCCAATGCTCAAGCTACAGACCCTGCTCCTCCACCTCAAGCTGATCCAGAACGACAGCCCGGCAATCCTCGTGAGCCCTTTATCCCCACACCCGTCAGGTATTCAGGAGATTTAGGGTCTTGTAGTCAGTTCTTACACCAGTGTAGTCTTGTGTTTGAGCAACAGCATTTCACTTATTCCACTGGTAGAACTAGGGTTGCTTTCATCATGAGACTACTGAGTGATAAAGCAGCAGCATGGGCCCTTGCCATATCTAACAGCAACTCGCCTATTAGTCAGTCTCTGTCGTCTTTTACTGCAGAGATGCGTAGAGTGTTTGATCATCCAGTGAGGGGGAAGGAGGCTGGTAAAAGACTCCTTTCACTCCACCAGGGTTCAGGCTCTGTTGCTGATTTTGCTATTGATTTCCGCATTCTTGCAGCTGAGAGCGGTTGGGGAGACATGGCTTTACTGGGAATTTTTTATAAGGGATTTTAATGATGAGTTAAAGGATGAACTAGCTGTTAGGGATGAAACCTCCTCCTTCGAGGAGTTGATTTCTCTAGCGATACGACTAGATAACCGCCTCCGCGAGAGGCGTAGGGAGAGATCAGGAAAACATAGCTCCACCTCCTTTCCGCCTCCGTCCAAGTTTCCTAGTCGGCCGGCATTCTCTGGACCTTCTCGCCATCCTCCTGACTCCGGGCCTCCCAGACCTTCTCCAGATACCCAGGTATCTCCCTTCTTTATGGAGGAGCCCATGCAGCTGGGAAGGATGACGCTTACTCCATCAGAACGTCAACGCCGTCTTCGTCAGAGACTCTGCTTCTACTGTGGCCAGGCTGGTCACGTCAGCGCCGGTTGTCCCTCTCTGCCAAAAGACATGGCTCATCAGCGACAGGGGGAGCACTGATGAGCCACACTTCTATCAACTCAGCCTCCTCCAACTGCATCCCAGTCAAAGGTACTATTTCCTGGTCTCAGAACTCTGTTCCGCTGCAGGTCTTGATTGATTCTGGTGCGGATGACAATTTCATTGACTCTGACTTTGTGATGCAGTCTAAACTTCCTTTCGAGCCTCTTCCAGAACCTAAGGATGTGTTTGCCTTAGATGGGAGACTCCTAGCCCAAGTCACTCACCGTACTGCTCCAGTTTCCCTCACGATCTCTGGCAACCATCACGAGATAATCTCCCTGTACCTTATCCCCTCACCCATGTCGCCACTCGTTTTAGGTTTTCCGTGGTTGAAGCTCCATAACCCCCACATAGATTGGGCCAACTCGTCTATCATTAACTGGAGTTTATTCTGTCACTCTCATTGCTTACACTCTGCTGTACCCCCCACAGTTACTAGAGCACCAGACCCCCTCAAACCCATTGATCTCACCTCTGTACACCCTGAATATCACAGTGTCAAGGAGGTTTTCAGCAAGGACCACGCACTATCCTTGCCGCCTCACCGGCCCTACGATTGTGCCATAGATTTGCTCCCTGGCACCCCCTTTCCATCTAGTAAACTGTACAATATCTCTAGGCCAGAGAAGGAGGCCATGGAGAGTTACATCTCTGACTCACTCGCTGCTGGGCTTATTCGCCCCTCTTCATCGCCTATGGGCGCAGGTTTCTTTTTTGTGGACAAGAAGGATAAGACCCTACGCCCTTGCATAGACTACAGAGGGCTTAATGAGATCACAGTCAAGAACAAGTACCCCCTTCCACTCATAGACTCAGCCTTTGTTCCCCTTCATGAAGCCACCATCTTCACTAAGTTGGATCTTCGCAATGCGTAGCACTTGGTGAGAATAAGGGAGGGGGATGAGTGGAAGACTGCATTCAATACTCCCAGGGGACATTTTGAGTATTTAGTAATGCCTTTTGGGTTAACGAACGCACCTGGGGTTTTTCAAGCTATGATTAATGATGTATTGCGTGACATGATAAACAGGTTTGTTTTTGTGTACCTTGATGACATCCTTATCTTCTCTCGCACTCTTCAGGAGCATGTCCAGCATGTTAGGCTGGTACTGCAGAGACTTCTTGAGAACAGACTGTACGTTAAGTACGAGTTTCATGCCTCTTCTGTGAGTTTCCTGGGTTTTATCGTTGACAAGGGACAATTAAGGACTGACCCCGCCAAGGTCCAAGCAGTGACCGAGTGGCCCACTCCCTCTAACAGGAAGCAGTTGCAAAGGTTTCTGGGCTTTGCCAACTTTTATAGAAGGTTTATTCGGGACTATAGTAGGGTAGCAGTACCTCTGACTAAACTCACCTCTGTCAAGTTGCCTTTTGAGTGGTCTCCTGCAGCTGAGGCAGCTTTTGTAAAACTGAAATGTTTGTTTTCCACTGCTCCTGTGCTCTCTCATTCTGATCCAGGGGTCCAGTTTGTGGTGGAGGTGGATGCCTCTGATTCTGGAGTGGGGGCAGTTTTATCCCAGCGTTCCCCCGCAGACCAGAAGCTCCACCCTTGTGCGTTCTTCTCTCGTCGGCTGACCCCTGCTGAGAGGAATTACGACGTTGGTAATCGGGAGTTGCTGGCAGTGGTTCTGGCCCTTCAAGAATGGAGGCACTGGCTGGAGGGAGCCAACCATCCTTTTATAGTATGGACGGACCATAAGAATGTGTCTTACCTTCGCTCTGCACGCACGCTCAACTCACGCCAGGCTCGGTGGGCTCTCTTCCTGGGACGGTTCAACTTCACCTTGATCTACCGGCCTGGCTCCAGGAATGTGAAGGCCGACGCCTTGTCCCGGCAGTTCGCTTCCCCAGTGGAGGACTCAAGAGATGCAACCATTCTGCCATCTTCCTATGTCGTGGGAGCAGCTAGATGGGAGATTGAAAGGGTGGTCCAGGAAGCCCAGGAGGACCATCCAGCGGCTCAGGATTGTCCACCAGACCGGCTGTTCGTTTCCCCCGATGTTAGATCTCCAGTGCTCCAGTGGGGACACACGTCCAAAGTTGCCTGCCATGCAGGTTTTCATCAGACCCTGGCCCTAATTCGACAACACTTCTGGTGGCCCACTATGTCCGCAGACACAAAGGAGTATGTCTCAGCTTGTTCTGTCTGTGCCCGCAGCAAGGCCTCACATCAGGCCCCCGCTGGCCTTCTTCGCCCACTTCCCATTCCCCACCTGCCCTGGTCCCACATTGCGGTGGATTTTGTGACTGGTCTCCCACCATCAGACGGGAACGACACTATTCTGACCATCGTTGACCGTTTCTCTAAGGCTGTGCACTTTGTCCCCCTGCCTAAACTACCTTCTGCCCTCGAGACTGCCACTCTTCTCACCGAGCATGTTTTTAGGCTGCATGGTATCCCTCAGGATATTGTTTCAGACAGGGGTCTGCAGTTTTCCTCCCAAGTTTGGAAGGCCTTTTGTCGGGCATTGGGGGCGTCGGCCAGTTTGTCCTCTGGGTACCATCCCCAGACCAATGGCCAGACGGAGCGGGCAAATCAAGACCTGGGAACGGCTCTTCGTTGTGTTGCCTTTCAAAACCCAGCCTGATGGTCTCTTCATCTGCCATGGGTTGAGTATGCCCACAACTCCCTGGTATGTTCTGCCACAGGTATGTCACCCTTTATGGCTTCCAACGGCTTCCAACCTCCCCTTTTCCCAGTTCAAGAGAGAGATGTGGCAGTTCCCTCGGTACAGGGGCATCTTCGGCGAGCCCGCAGAGTCTGGCGTGAAGCCCGGGCAGCTCTTACCCGCACCTCCGCCCGGAACCAGAGGATGGCGGATCATCATCGACAACCAGTTCCGGATTACCAACCGGGCCAGAAGGTTTGGCTTTCCTCCCGTGACATCCCTCTTCAAACGGATTCTCGGAAACTCACTCCCAGGTACATTGGACCTTATGAGATAGAACGGGTCATCAATCCAAGTGTGGTTAGGCTTAAGTTGCCTCTTGCCTTGAAGGTGCACCCCACTTTTCATGTGTCACTCCTTAAGAGAGTTTCCTGCAGCCCTCTTTGCCCTCCGACCAAACCCCCCCCACCCCCCCGGCTCATCGACAACCACCCGGCCTTCACTGTACGAAGGTTGCTGAAGGTTCGAAGGTGGGGCCGTGGATACCAGTATTTAGTGGATTGGGTGGGGTATGGGCCAGAGGAGCGACAATGGGTTTCTCGCTCGCTCATTTTGGACCCAAAACTCTTGAGAGACTTTTATGTCCGTTTCCCGGATAGTCCTGGTCAACACACTCTCACTCCCTAAGCGTCCAATAGCGACGTTTGGTCAGTGTCCGTGGCGTCCAATTGTGACGCTCCTAGGCTCCTTCAGCGTCATAAAGGGACGCAAATAGCTTTCAACTGATTGCAATGTATTCCCATCTGCGGCGGGATTTTACGCTCATGGAAGCACGGCATTCGTTTATGTCGGCTGCCCTTAAAGGCAATGTGAGCGTCCATTCCCATTGGATAACGGAGAATTGTACACCCGGAAGTAAGTATTCCTCTTACTGTCGATTGATTTTACAGTGATATCTGCACTACTCATCGACTAAAAAACACCAGATTATCTTTGTTAATTACACAACATTGATTGGTTTAAATTGTGTGCAATGCTTTTGTATTTTTCCCCTTCAATTCGGAGAAACAAATATTTTTTCTGAGTAAAGGATGGCAGAAGACACTACACTACCCAGAATCCCCAGCTATCGTTTGGACTACACCATGTGCTCTGTTTGACAAACCCCGTTTTTTTCACCTTTCATTCCGATGGCTGGCGTCTATGTCACATGATCTTCAAATTTCTCCCTGCAGAAAAAGAAAACATGGCCGAACTTCGTTTTATTCTCGGTGGAAAATGCATATTTTAAAGTTAGTTTGGCCATTAAAATGCGTTTTGATGTCATTTGATGCGAGAAATATGAGTTGTTATTTCAGATTATGTGTGCAGTGGATGTACATGATCTTTAGTTTTCTAGTTATTACGAAGATTACTTCAGGAAATTGCGTCCATAACGTTTTCATTGTTACCAAGGTGGTTGCTAGGGACGCTGCTATCGATATTATTTCTGTTATGTTGTGTAACTGTTTAATGGTGTTATCTTTATTGCTACCCCCTTCCCCGTCAATGTATAGTGTTGGTCCACAGCCTAAACATATTAGTTTAACAAAATCCGCATCTAAAGATAGCCTACGTTATTTTCCCCTGTGCAATTCCAGTCTCACATATCACAGCACATCGTCATTAACAAATACCGGAAACAGACCGAAAACATTTAAAAAAAAAAAAATAATACTTTATTCCGAGTGTGCTTGCTTTTCTCTTTGAAAGTCATCACATAACGGCATTGTAATACACGGTTCGGCTGCATTACATATTACATATCTGCCGTAGTTCTGTATTCTGATGAGAAGACCTCTAGACAAACATGAGGAACTGAAAACGTGACATAAATATATCAGCCATTAAACAACATCTTACATTTGTTTTCACACATTACGTCTCCTTGCAGTATCAACACTAATTCGGCTCACTTTTATATTTGATCCAATTGGTAGATAGGCTGTATTTACACCATAAAGGTGCACAACTGATATAAAGGGACACCTGGTGGTTAAAGCATGTTATTGAATTTAATTATTTTTATTATTAGATATTAATACGATCCCTATAAAGTATATTCATTACTCGTTATTCTCTACTAATAGTTAATTAAAGACTGTATATAATGACTATTTTGCACATCCCTTTCAAGATTTCAAGATTTTCTAAGGTTTATTGACATATCATATAGGCCTACACAACTGTGGTGTAGTTCTGCACTGAATAAAAAACTTGGGTTGCAGGTTCCTCAATAGTGCATTACAAGACATCTATCAATATTTGTGCATACCTCCAGCAATGTTAACTCTGTTGAAGCACTTATTTTAACTGATATTATACATAATGTATTATACTCTTATAAGATGTATGTAGATATTTCATCTCCGGCCTTGTCAGGTATTGAACAATAAATAAATAAAGAACACAGAATTGTTGAATATAAAACACAGAATTTGTGTGATTATACTAAATGATTTTCAAATAAACACAACTGCATATTTAACTGTTACACATGCTGATGTAATGCAAATGTTCCAACTTGGGATCAATAAAGTATATCTTATCTTAAGCTGATCGATGGCTACTGCCATATTTGCAAAATGTGCCTCTGAACCTTGACAAGTGCATGTTTCAGGCTTATCAATTAATGTAATGTAATGTAATGTTATCACAGGGGTCACAAACATAAGACCAGCTGTTAAATAAAGCTCTTCTGACCTTAGTTGGCATGTAGGTATATATATTAATACTGCCCATAATGGGCACAAGCAATGTTCACCCATTTATTAATTATATGTTTTAAATGTGAGTGTTTCCTGTCCCCTAAACCTCCAGGGATGTCCACAGTTTAATACTGGCAACTTCTTTTTATGGGAAATACGAAAACGTCTTTTAAAACTACAACTCCCAGTAGAGACGTGCCATAGAGAACATGTTGCGAAACAGAATAGCCAGCATGTGTAGTTCTGGGGACGGGGTGGGGGAGGGGGGGACGCGGTGGACCCGTTCAAATCCAGTTTTGGACAGTCTGCCGTGGTTCCATCCCATTTCAAGTGCTGTTCGAGAATCGGCTTAACCCTCGGAGCACACTCTCCAATCACAGAGCTTGAGGACTATCACGGGGTTTGTCAAACAGAGCACATGGTGTAGTCCAAACGATAGCTGGGGATTCTGGGTAGTGTAGTGTCTTCTGCCATCCTTTACTCAGAACAAATATTTGTTTCTCCGAATCGAAGGGGAAAAATACAAAAGCATTGCACACAATTTAAGCCAATCAATGTTGTGTAATTAACAAGGATAATCTGGTGTTTTTTAGTCGATGAGTAGTGCAGATATCACTGTAAAATCAATCGACAGTAAGAGGAATACTTACTTCCGGGTGTACAATTCTCCGTTATCCAATGGGAATGGACGCTCACATTGCCTTTAAGGGCAGCGGACATAAACGAATGCCGTGTTTCCATGAGCGTCAAATCCCGACGCAGATGGGAATACATTGCAATCAGTTGAAAGCTATTTGCGTCCCTTTATGAAGCTGAAGGAGCCTAGGAGCGTCACAATTGGACGCCACGGACACTGACCAAACGTCGCTATTGGACGCTTAGGGAGTGAGAGTGTGTTGTCCTGGTAGGCTGCTCCAGGAGGCGTCCTTTGAGGGGGGCGTACTGTTATGTTTTGCATGGGGCTTTTGTTGTTTTTGTGTTTTACTTGTTGTGTGCTCCTTTTACCCCTCACTACTCTGTCTTTCTGTCTCTGCAGGGCTGGTATGTGACAGGGGGGCGTGGCTGGTTACTCCTGGCTGCAGATGAGGCACACCTGTCCCCACTCACTTGATTACCTGCTCTTTAAGAGCCTGGCCCTCACCTCACTTCTCTGCCAGAGTATTTTTCATGCTGTCCCGCGGTCCGGAGTGCCTTTCTGCAGCCTGGAGTCTGTTGCAGTTGTTTAAGGAGTTCTTTTTGAGTTTTGGTCTGGAACGTTTTCCCGCAGCTTTGTTTTGGATTACTATGGCCAGCCAAGCTCCCTGTCGTCAGTACCTGCTTTGGATTACCTTGTTAATTAAACTCTTTGAAACTTTATTTTTTGTCAGTCTCTGCTTTGGGGTCCCAGTAGTATCTAAACGTCACAGTAAGCATGTTGAGAACACTGATTGTGAAAATCTACCGGTCGTGTCCACAACACACAAACTGATCCTGCTGTAACAACCGTAACAACAAGTGCACGTTACTGATGCAATATGGTTGAGACCATTCAGGCAAATGATAGAGGGGTGCAAGGAATAGTCTAAGTAGTGGGGGAGTTTTATACACTAAAGGTGTGGAAATTCTCTGGCGTTATAATATCAGCACGGTCAGATCAAAATGCCTCCGAATGCAATTTGAATAGACCTACAGCCAATCAGAGCAACGAAACGTTGGGTCTGCTGCATCCTGCATTACTGATACGTCGATACGTCACGTTCACAGTGAAAAGTCCCCAAACTCGCGCCGAGTAAATTGCAGACAGACAGCAGAACTTCTAGGATTAATTGTATATTTCGGATGGATAGATTTGTTCTTAAACGCCCTCGCATTGAGGTACAAGTCGAACAGGTGCCAGAGTTGAGTATAGTTTTGAATATATTTTGTAATAATGGGTCATTTGAAAAAGTGTTTTGTATGACAATAGAGACACAGGCCACCTGTTGTGTGCTGTGTCAGTCTCTATCTGTTTACCTGTGTCTGTGTCTCTCTGTCTCTCTCCCTCTCTCTCCCTCTCCGTGTCAATTCTATATGCCAACTTTTCTTGTTTCTGCCGCTGCGTAGCATGTTGTAACAACGTGGACTTAGCAGAATAGGCTATTGTATTGTTTAACTCACACCTGTTGCTCTCGATGTAATTTAGCTGATAAAAGGAGACTAATAAAAGCCTCATGCTTGGCGTTTCACTGTCAAGGGGGGCGATATAGCGTGTATGTAATTACATTACAAATACTGACTTGAGCCCCACCACTGTGTATGGGTTAGCCCTACCATAGATTACCCAACAAAAATACTCTGGCGCCGCCACTGCTTTCACAGTGATGCCTGCCTTCCTCATGGACGGCAAAAAAAGTCAGACATTATACGATTTAAAATAAAAACAATAATCGTAGCTTGATATTGAATAAGAAAATGTTTTTATGAACCACGCAGCTTCCGGTCTTCCAAGACCCGACCGGACATAAAGACGTGGTGCAGGCACGAGGCATACTACCAATATAAATACATTGCTTTTAAAATCGTTCTGTGTGACACAAAAAAGGGGAAAATCGTGTTTTGTAAACACGAATCAATAGATTAAATGTCGTGACTATAACACAAAATTCCTTGAGACTGGGTTGGCTACTGACGTCACTTCTTCTTCTGCTTTGGGTTTACTGGCGGGCCGCAAACAACTTCACCGCGTATACTGCCACCCGAAGTCCCGGAGTGCCCCGGAGTTGGGGAATGGCTTCAGTAGAAGCTGCTGGGTCGCGTCTTCCGAGTAAATCGCCAGAAGCGCCGACAACTCCTCATCACTCCACCGCTCCCATGTTTTCTTTTTTGTTGCCATAAGTTAGTCTCTCTCCGTTGGTGCGCTGGGCTAATGCTAATGCAAGCAAATAAAATGGCGGCTTCACAAAACCTTTCAGAGTTTTACGGGGCGTGGTTTGCAATTCGCCCAGCCAATCAGAAATGTTTAGTGTGGCCGACACACCCACGAACCATTTCCTCCCCAGGAAAGTACCACCTCTCTAGCAGGGACTATCTGGGGGTGAAAAGGTTTGTGTGAACTAGAGACTAGTTCCAGATCTTTTTGGTGTGAAACCAAATCTCCCTCCCCTATCGGCCTAGTTCTTGGGAAAAGTACTCCAGTGTGAAAGCGCCTATAGGCATGAAATTGTTAGTATTATCTGGTAATCACCTCAGGTTCTTTTTATTTTCTGGAAACCACTCTAAAACCGTTTTCTTGTATATCATGTTTTAAATGTTGTACAGGTTTTGTCGGTTCACCACAAATCTATGCTTTGTGTTCAGAAATACAAAGTCTATATTTGTGGGTTTAATTTTGTCCAGTAGATGACACTAGAAGAAGTATAGAGAGGAAGACACAGATACCTTATATGAACTCTTTTGGGGACCTTAAATGTTTAATATGACAAGATTGTTAAATGTGTTGTAATCTTGCGAGTAATTGATTAGATGTTCTGTATTTGGCAAAAGTGCTGGAGCAACCCACAACTGAAAACCTCTTCAGCAATGTCCTCCTTAATCCTGTCATGAAGGAAACGTTTTGGAAACAATTTGATCTTTTAACATCATGCCATTTTTTGAGAATTGCAGCTTTATCTTCTGTTAAAGTCCCCTCAGTGTCTTTACATAACTCCATAGGACCATCAGCTAACACGCTCCATCTCCGCCTGGAGTCATGTTGCTTTAATGTCCACCAAAGAGCCAATCATCTCCATTCACATGGGATCCCTTTGAGGACAGCCACAGCACAGCACAGTTTCTACATCTCGGACTACTGTGTGAACTTTTAATGCGATTACCGACCACATAGGATGACACGAATCCAGGCCACGGCGTCCGTTTTCCCAAAGCGAACATAAGAGGTTTGGATGGATGGTGGGCAAATACCCCTGCACACCCCTCCTGGCTATCACTCCAGCCTCCTTCTCTGGTCATCCTCTAATTTCCAAAGGGTCACTAATCTAATCTTAAAGGGCTGTGACAGTAATGAGCGCTGCGGATGTGTGGTCCGAGGCGGCAAGATTAAATGAGCACACTTACAATACCAGTAAAATCTGGCCAATCCCAGCAATATTTAGCTGGACGTTGAGCTGCAGTGCCTGAGCCTCAAGTCACGTTTGCTTAACACCAAACGCCACTCAAGTAAAAGGGGGTTGGGAGGTGTGTGTAATGCTCAGTTAGGAGCTTGGATTCGAACCAGGGCCCAACATTTTAATGGGTCACGTTCTTGGCTGTAGCCGCAAAACATTTGCTGCTTCCCAAAGTATTTAGCTTCCTCAGGCAGTTTCACTGGTTACACCTGAATGCCGTTTCAGTTTTCCAAACTCCGGACTTACCATTTTCCAATTCATCCATGCTGCAATAATAGCCGATTGATTAATCTGCAGATGAAATATGTAAGCCTTTTATACCCATGGAACAACTTCTCTGCTGGATTTTTACAGCAATGTGTGAAAGATTTTCTATATAATTTTGACATTTATCAGCACTTAGTAAGAATTGTATCTGGTAATCTGTTGGGTTTAATTATGAAGTGTATTAGCAACCAAGTTTCTGTTATAAAACAATCAAGATTTGATTCGACTTTTTTTGCATCCTCTTTCACATTATGCTGCCTTTTTCTTCTTTCTTTCTTTCTTTCAATCTCTTATCTCAAGGCCAAGAATATGAGACCAATTAAAACCCGGGGCAGGGTCCTACAACCGTCCTCTCTCCTGGCAGCCGTCCTGGTAACACGTTGCACATTCTTTGCTCCAGAAAGCCTTGCGCTCTACGCCCCATTTCCCAAAACCACATAAGACAAACGGGGGCTGGTGGCTCGGGGTGCGTGCCAGGCTCAGACAACAACAAAGACAAAGGAGATCACAGTGGGAATTAGGGGATTCCCCAGAGAGCAAGGGGGGGTGGATGATGGTGGTTATGAGGTAAATCTGCTGTGAAATCTCCCCCATGTAGAAAGTGTGCAGGGCAATGCCGTCTGCTTAGCCCTTAACGTGACAAGAATGAGGTCGATGAAGCCCGGGTGCATGACCCCTGAGTAAGTCCAGAGAATAAGGTGCCGGGGGCGATGATGGGCTTCGTTAAAACCAGGGGTCACTCATTAAGGGCAGGATCCTTTCCTCGGCTTAAACGTCTTGAAGGAGAGGGGGGCTTCAAAGCGATTATGGTCAGACATGGTTATCCATGTCAACCAGGGTCAGAAGTCAAAGGATCCCTGGTGACTGCCGGCATGTCCTGGGATGGTGCCCCTCATTTAGGCATCACTGGATGTCCATAGGGATTTATTTTCTTATTAATTGATGCCACCACTCAAATCCGGTAAGCCATATGGTACTAAAACAATTTCTAAGAGAATATTGAGTCAGAGTACAGGTTTAGATCCCGGATTTCCGGCTACATTTTTGGACCGGGTAATACAAATGGGGAAATTGGAAAATACCTATGAGTGCTCACATAGCAATACAAGTATTTTTATGTGAAAAAACAAAAAGTAAAATGTCCAAAACAGAGAACTGAAACAAAGTATTTACGGCAACAGCTGCAGCAGGAAACAGTATCATTTTATCAGTTTTTTTGGTGGGAAATGGCAGTGCTTTTAATATGTTACAAATACATAACACATGTCCTTCTTCATTTATGCTGCAGACAAGTATGTTTCAAGGACAAGTGGATTAAAGCATTCAAATCTACATTGATGGCCTTTTAAATTGTCATCAGTCCCTGGTAATTCAGCAGCTTTATAACAAGCACGTTTCAAATATTTCCAAATCGGATAAATTCCTGCATGAGTTCCTGTTAGGAAGCCAGAGAAGAAATGTGGTGAAAACGTGTGACTTCTAATACATCTGCATATGTGCTGCACATCCCTGTGGCCACGTGTCGTTTTAATTTCCATTTTGCACTTGCTGCTCATGAACGTCCATGATGGAGGTCGCTCGTCCAGACTGAGGCTTCTTTTTTCTCACTGTCGAAACACTTTTTGATTTGAATATTTATTACCAAACAAGTTCCAAAATGACCCTTCCTGTCCTAAATCACTGTCATCTGATTCTGAACAGGGTTTTACTTTTTGTTTTGATTCCAGTCCATGAGCCAACCCCCCTGAATTATCTTTCTCTGTTCTGTCTCTGTGAGCTTTTGTCTCTTTGAGATGAAACTTTGATGCACTTATGGAATGCAGAGCTCTCCCTGTGCACGGAGGCCACACACCCCCAACACACACAACTACACACACTTCTAATGCCCTCCACTCAGCAGCTGTGTCCCACTATTTGCTTAAAAGAAGCCCCCCTTCACTCACACACACACACACACACACACACACACACACACACACACACACACACACACACACACACACACACACCACACACACACACACACACACACACACACACACACACACACACACACACACACACACACACACACACACACACACACACACACACACCACACACACACACACACACACACACACACACACACCCTGCTCTGCTGGCTGCCCGTCGGGACCCGGCTGTGTGTTTGCTGCTGCTGGCTTTGATTTTCTGTTTTGTGCGGCGGTCCTGAAACTGCCACGGGTTTGAAGGGGGGGGGATTGGTGGTGCGGATAGCCCCTCCTCAAGGCATTTCATCATTTGTCATCTTCATCTCACAACTTTGCTCTCTGCTGCATTCAAACAGCCAAATGTTTCTCCCCTCCCAAAGCATTTTCAAACAGAAGTTCAACATTAAAATTGGTGACATGAGCTCTATTCAGACAGGACTCAGATGATGTGGAGAACTCGTGCAAGTCATGCATTATACCACAAACTGTGTTCAACAATCCACGTGCACATGATTCACTGATATGTGTTGGTGAGGGATACAGCACAACGTTTGTAGGATTTCGTTAGGTAAGTTATAAATCCGAATTAAACAATCATGTTTTTTTTGTGTTCTACCTGTATACAACCATTGTTTCCATTGTTGTGCTCATGGCAATATGGCTCTGTACAAATATCATCAATTACAAAAGAAAATGTGACTCTTTAAATCAAACAGCTCAGCCAATCCGTTTTTTGATTCCTGAACATTTTGGAATGTGCCAACGTAAATGTCCAAATGACACCACAAACTTATTTCTCATTACTCTCACAACTTAATGTAAAAGGTCGGAATTTTCTCTTCAAGAGTTTTAATCCGGTAGCTCAATTATTTAAAACAAAAAGAGGAGGCCCCACGCACTCTGCGTGATCTGCGTGTAGGGAGGGGCGGCCCTGTTGTGTTCTAAGGAAACCATTTTTAGGTTCAACTAATACTGTTGAGGTGGTATACAAAAACACACTGGAATGATACATTTCTGTAAATCAATACTGTACTTCCACTTGTAATCAAAGTTACAAACCGTACACATAGCTACGACGTATGCTGCTTTACTTTTCTGTTTGTTAATTATATGTTGGTATTTTACAGATTGAAAGTTGATTTATAACAAACTTTTAAAAATCAGTCTGTTTGAATTATCCTGTTTTTGTGAGACAAGTAGAGCAAAGCCAAGTGGAGCATTTGAAGAGTTTGGAGGACGCTGCCCTGCCTAGACGGAGGCAGCTGAGCAGCTCTCCTCCCAAAGTGTGTTTTGGTGTGTTGGGTTATGAATGGGAGGATGCCCTGAGGGCAGAGGAACCTGGAACATTGAGCCTTGCCATGGTGGTTCAGAGCGGCTCTCAGCCTTGAGAGGCTCTGGCAGCTTGCCGAGCGTGGAGGTGACAGTGGGGGGGCATAGGTTTGGAAGAGGCCCCTAACTCTTCTGGGACACACAACCACACTCCCTGTCTGAGGAAAAGGAAATGTTTGAGTCACTTTACTTTATGAATCACGTACGCCACAGAAGGGAGAGTTGGCCAAGGTAGCCTTTGTTTGTCTGTGTTCATCCAGAAGAGAGAGCAGCAATAATTAAAACATTTTGGGAAAAATGGATGCCAATGACCAGATACTGTTCTACGGCTGGACAGTGTTCGTGAAGCAGACAGAAAATGTGTCACCATTCTTTTTGAAAACGTCCCAAAATAATCACTGTTTGAGTTGGCGCCAGGTTGTTCTCCTGGGAGTTGAGCTGTCAAACAACAAAAAACAGATATACATGACAGAAAAACTTCAAAAGGAAGCTAGGTCAGCACTGTGTGTGAGTGCTTCATGGTCGCTTACCGGAGTTGTGTTAGGAACCAGTTTGATTACCAAAATAAAAAGAGATCACAAGAGAGAAGCTTTCATTGACCTATCAATTCATTTTAAAAGAGTATTCAAATGAATATGAAGATTTTCACTTTGATTGACAAGGAGGCACATTTGAGACATAGATATGTGCCGTACAAACCTTCCTCCATGTGTTGGCATGGTTTTCTATAAAGTCCTAATCCTGGGGAACCGGGGAAGTTCATCTGGTAAAGCAACCCCTTCGAAACTGGGTGCAAACTCGGTACATCTGATACAGACGCTAAAGGGTGCTTAGTGGGCGAGTATCAGTAGACGCGGGCTGTGACAAAACATCAGTACGTAACACAGTGCAACGAAACCATGCGAAACCATGCGCTGGGCTGGTCAGAGCGGATGCCTCATGCTCCAAGTCTGGGTCAACCGATTTTACTGGAGGGGCCAGGCTGGGGCCAGATATTGTTTGAGTGGGGCACAATAAATGTGGGTTAAAAAAGACAACAACAATGTAAAGTAATTGCGTAAAATAAACATAAAATACAATAATTGGTATGTGTTTCTGTACGGGTATTTATTTTAGTAACTTCAATGAACATTTCAATCTCTACTGTACATCAGGGTCTCTGCATCCCAGGCTGACTTTTTCTGTTGCAGAATTACACATGACAGTAACAATATCCTGCGATTTTTGGTGAGTTTTAGTCTCTCAAATAGGTTTGAATATTACTTGAAATAAAAAGGGAACAGCCTTTGGTCGGAGATGACAAGTGTTGTTTTGCCTGCGTGCTTCAGCCGGCCAGTGGCGGTGTTCCGCTCTAAGGGGTACGACTAGAATGCTGAGTTACATTAGTTCTCACCAGCGCTATAGCCAATAAATCGTAATATTATAAACTTTTCTTTTGGAGGGGGGTGCCAGGTCAGCTTTACGGGGGCACTGGCCCCTGTTGGCCCCCAGTTTTGGACCACTCTAGGCTTTATAAGGTAAGTTTTTTGTGTTTTTCAGGTGTGTTCCAAATAATCTGTTTAGGGTCCTTCTCAAAAGGATCCAAAGGATCAATGCCACACAGATGCACCAATTGTAAAACAAATTATTTTAGGTGGCCATTATATATTTGTTTACATGACTTGGTTTGTTACTCGATTTTGATTGGTCAATTTGGACATTTCAGAGATTGTTAATTCTGGCTAACAGACTGCTGGTATTTCATTTCATTTCAAACCTTTATTTAGACAGATAGGTCCCTTGAGATCATGGATCTCTTTTACAAGGGAGACCTGCATCAATTTAGTTCCACATGAAACATAAAAACAACGTAAAAACAAACAATAGAGGACATCATATTTACATATTCACCAACACTTACAAACACCCATAGTGTCAGAAAGCATCTCGTGCAGACGTGCCTTAAAAACATTCAGAGAAATAAAATTGCTCAATTTAAATGTGGACTGTAGGCTGTTCCAAGCAACTGGAGCTGCGCACATAAAAGCCATGGAGAACAGACCGTTGCTAAGTAGAATCAAGGGATGATGTGCAGTCAAAACAATCTGCAGAAAGGAGCCCAGTCAATTTATCTTCAGCTGTGGGGGACAAACATTAGTTTTCTCCATCAGAAAACACCAAGGAATACTTTTTTATAATTCAGTTTTATATTTGTGGAGAGCACAATACGATGGTTTATGATGGCCAAACTGTCGCAAGTAAAGACAAGAGTTTAAAAGACAGAGCAATAGATGTCAGAGAAATCAACAGATGAAGACAGACAGGAACGGAGCACTAACGGGAACCCGGTATGGGTTCTGGAATTGTTTTTTTATGGCCAGTATTTTTAGGGCCAGAGATGGCCTTTATTAGAGATGTTTAGAGTTGAAAGGGAGAGACAGAGGGGAGGACATTGCCTGAATCGGGATTCAAACCAGCTAACTAGGCAGCGGTCACCAGATATGGGCTCTGGTGTTGATTAAATACAGGAACTAAAATTCAAGTCATACATTTAGTAAGAACACCGACATGGTGATCAGGATCCTGACGTGAAGTGGAGTGATCACCATGCTGCACATTATCCCTTACATAACAATAAGCATCAAGGAGGCAATTTTCAATTCAATATTTTTTCAATCTTAGCAACAGAAAAATACCTTTTTCATTTCCATTCAGCTCAAGGTGTCACTACTGTCACTATTAGGACCGGGGGTGGATAATTCTCAAAATCTTCGAAAAAACACTGAACTGTTCTCAATATATGTTTCCACCTCTGTGTGTTCTATGTACCAAATGTTATTTCTTTAAATCCATTGTGCGACCCTCCAACTAAAGGATTGAGTGACGTTGTTCTCATTGACCGAACAAGCCGAACAGAGGTGAAGAATAATGTTACTTGATCTATACGCAGCCAGTTCCTTTGTCTCTCTCTTTCTTCCCCTTTTATGTCCATCTCTTTCTGTCTCCTCTTTGTAGTTAGAGCACCAGAAGCTGTGGAGAGAACAGTCCAAGCAAGCCAACAAATCTATTGAAGCATCACTCCTCTCCCTCTCTCTCTCCCTCTGTTCAGGCCTTGCTGTGTTTTTGGCAGTTACTACTGACCATCATGAACGTCATTGCCAATTTTTGTGAAAACTGGCACATATGGCAGCTGAAGTGCCATATGCCATACAGAATATTTGTTGGCCCTTTCCCCATTTGTATAATCACTGGATCCGGTATAAAAGTGGCTCATTATTAATTCAGTCCTTCCCAGATTTCCCCCCGTCTTAGTTCCCCTCTGAGTTTTTTGTTCTCAATTTCCTTCATTTTTTCATATCCATTTGATGTCTTTAAGTAAAGGAAGGACAATTTAATTTAAGGCGCAGTGTGGGGATTAAAGCATTTGGTTCATTCAAAGCTAAATATGGGGATTAGTGCCAGTACTCAGGTCCAAATTCATGCATTCATTTGTCACTACTATAGAACAAATTAGGTTTTAAATGCTTTACATGAGATACAAATTGCTTTATTGTGTCAACCTCTTTTGACATTGGATGATGAGGAAGAATGCTCAGAAAAAGTTATTTACCATGCGGGTGAGCGAAAACAATTTCTGTCCATTTCCCATTTCCTTATCTTGAAAGTCAAAACTGCTCACAAATATATTTATTAATAAAAAGAAAAAAAGGCTTAGCCATATCCTAAAATGATCCTTTTCAATGCTGTATTATTACGCTGAGTACTGTATTTGAACCAGGAGTGAAGTGTATGTGTGTTTGAATACAAATATTGTACTACTGTACAGTGTGTGTGTGTTCACCCAGTGCAACAGTATGGCTCATTGATTTGTTTGTAATGTTTCTTCTTGGACAACAATGGATCTCTATCACAGAGAAGAGGCTGTGGCTCAGTGGTATAGTGCGTTGATCTTTGGATCAGGGGAGCACGGGTTCCACCCCCACTACCAATGCAACGTTGCATTGGTAGATATAGAAGGGCTGGGTAATTGAGATTGCATATAATGCCTTGCATGTAAATATTTTAAAAAATCTGACTTAGGGAGATTACATTTTTTGCTCAACTGCTCGAATGATGCCTAAGTACTTCCTAAATTGAACCCATATCCCTAAAGAGTGTTTAACCACTGAGTTTCTGATATATATATTATATATATATATCTGATGCGTGAGTGTTGGCAGCCCTGATTCAAGTTACTAAAATAAATACCCGTACAGAAACACATACCAATTATTGTATTTTATGTTTATTTTACGCAATTACTTTACATTGTTGTTGTCTTTTTTAACCCACATTTATTGTGCCCCACTCAAACAGGGTAGTGGATGTTTGGATCCAAGCAGTGTAAGAATAGATATATTATCCTCTGAGTGCAGCTCCATGACTACCCAGTTTGGGGGATTGAGGTGGCTGTGGAAGTGAGAGGAAAATGTAAAGTGGTGCAGATTAGTTGAGCAGTTGTAAAACAGAAGTTGTAAAGGGCCGTACCATTAGCCTTGTGTTTTTGCAGGTGGGCCTTGTTGAGACGGGGATGCTTACCCTACCATATACATGGCCTGCCATATATATGAGGTAATAAGGGAATCCAGTTGGTTGAAAAATGATCTAGGGATAAAGAGCGGTAGGGCCTGAAAAAGATACAGAAATTAAGGTAGGATGGTCATTTTGATTGAATTGACACGGCAAGGGACATTGAAAGAGGTGACCACTTTGTTATTGTTTGTTTCATCTGATTTAACAGAACCAGCACATTTTCCTTGAATCTGTCTTTTTATTTCCTTGTAACTGAGACACCCAAATAAGAAAGCTTGGAACTTTACATTTTAAAAGGCATGTAGGTGAGATTTAAGGTTTGTGCTTTGTCATTGATTGGAAAGAGTTCGCTTTTGTGAAGGTTTAACTGACAATTGACCAAACCGACCGAGCAGTGACATGGCGGGGGGGCAGAGAGGTGCTCGGGTTTGATACAAAATGAATGGGTCGTCAGCCAGAGTGAGACCATGTGCTCCATTTTGGTCCTCTGATAACGGATTTGTCTTTGCTATTGCGCAAGGCTGTAGTGAGCGGTTCGATGGCCAGATCAAAGAGCATGGGGCTAAGGCTTTTTAATCATATATTTATTAATACAAATCTAAATGCAGTCTTTATGTATCAGTTTCATAGTTTAAAATTCCCTTTTGCAACAGATACGACTGTATGAGTTTTCTACCTACGGCGTCAGTCAATTTTGAAAACAATGACAAAAAAACAACATTTATTTAGTCTATGTTTCAGTCTGACTCTTTCACACGAAGTCCGCTATTAGTTCCGTTAGCCGTTAGCTGTTAGCTGTTTGCTGTTAAGGCCCGGACACACCAAGCTGACACCAAAGAACTGACACAGATGGACCCCCGACTGTTGTGTTGCCTCGCATCTCTGCATCTTGGCCATGTGTCGCACTGGAACACACCGCAAAGACTTCAGCCGACGGCCAAGAAGCACGTACGAACTGCGCATGCGTGAGTGGCAATAACTCTCCTTACCAGCAGGCGGTGGTAGTGTGTATTCGTCATTCAAAAGAGACAACAACCGGAAGACAGACTGCGTGATAACCGAGAGAAGAATAACAGACTGCGTGATTTAAACAAACAACAAATAGCGTGTGCGTTCCATTTTCACTCTACAGCGAGAAGCTCATGGGGCTTTCCCGAACCTGTGTCGAGAGCTGGAGTTAAATGACATCTCAGATTTGCCTTCTTAATAGTTTGTTTGGGTCCCTCACTTCCGTTTCGCTTCTCATACACTGATTCGCTAGCTGAACAGCTAATCAGAGTGATTTCTTTTGCCGACAGCCGACTGATTCGACATGTTGAATGGGTGGATTTTCGGCCGAAAAGGTGTCGGCACGGCTGAAAAGACACAACGGTGCGGGAAACACCAATCTGAGTAGGGCGTGTCGACGTTCATCGTCGGCCTGACGTCCATCAACGGCCAAAATCGGCTTGGTGTGTCCGGGTCTTTAGCTGTTTGCTGTTAGCTGTTAGCCAAACAAAAGCAGTCTAAAGCAGTGGCCCCTACTTTAGACAGTCATTATGAATGACAGTATGAATGAGAAAATAGTTATGTTTTTTCTATAAAATTAAAGTATTAAACAATGAATATGTTTTTCAATACACCTCTCCAACCCAGGGCTGGACTGGCCATCTGGCATACTGGGCACTTTCCCGGTGGGCCGACGTACCTTTTAGGCCATTTTGTGAGTGAGAGAGAGAGACGGGATTGTTGTTGTTAGCATCTGGCTAGCTAGCTATGCTAACGGTATAAGGAGCTGTACAACAAGGTGGAGGAGTGCTCTCTCCTGTCAGACTGAGAGGCTCTGATAACTACAGCTCAGGTGAGGTAAAGGACTCTCTGAGTGTTTACATCTCTTCATTTTGCCCTCAAAGTGCACCAGAGTGAAGCATTAAACTCCAACATTTAAAGAAAATCATCCCGGGGGAGCATGCCCCTGGACAGGATGTGAGGTACACACTAAATAAAACAGTTTTACATGGTTAGGTTTAAGTTTGCACACGTATTACACAATACAGTATGTCCATATGTTTCTGTTGGTAGTAGATCGGTCTATTATAGGGAGTTAAAATGCATTCATTACATTTCATATTGTGTATTATTTGGAGTCTATAGTTATATGAACATAAATAAAAGAAGGGGAAAAAACGAAGTGAAAATTGAATCTCACATTATTTTGAATCACACAACATTAATTCTGAACATATTTCACTGCTTAAAATGGTTCTCTCCAGTGTTGGCTATCGGGCACTATATTAAACAATTGAGAAGGAATGACAGCTTTTTCTTAGACATATTTTTGTTAAGATCAGTCTGTGTGGTTTTCTGTTTGCATTGTGTTTTGTCTTGTTTAGATCTGTCTGTGGTTCCCTGTCGTTAGTTTCCCTGGTGTGTCTGATTACCCGATTGTGTTCACCTGTGGCCCCTGTGTTTTCTCCTCCCTCCTCACCTGTGTCTTGTTTGTGTGATTAGTCTTGTGTGTATTTAAGTTCTGGTTTTTCTGTCTGTCTTTGTCGGTTCGTCTTGTGTATTGACGTGGTCTGCGGTGAGTGTTCTGTTCTGTGTTTGTTAATAGTTAGCCTTGTAATAAAGGAGCTATTTTGTGTCACATTAATCTGAATTTGGGTCCTGCTTCCTGCACACACCGTAATATTACGAACCGACCTACGATATGGGCCCAGCAGATCCGTTTGAGCAGGAACTAGTGGATTATACCGTTTCTTTGTCTGAGTACGCTCATCGATGGATAGGAGCGGTCAGGGTTCAACAGCGAGATGCTGCTCTGGCAGATGCAGTCCACCTTACGCTGAGGAATCAAGATTTGGTTAAATTCTTACCGGCCTGGCTTTTGGATTACCTCACGGTTTGTTTTCCTGATCCTGATAGACCCAGGTCTCCAGATTCCCTTTTTGATACCACACGCATCGGTGTGGTCTGTCTGGCGTCAGCCCCTGCTTCTCACCCAGTGTTTGCTACAGTCCAGGAGCCATTCGCTGCTACTCGTCTGGCTTTTGGAGGTCCACAGAGCCTCCAAACGGCTCCTAAGAGGAATCGCAAGGCCAGGTTAGCAGCACGAGCCCAAAAGGCCATGGTTCCAGAACCAGTTCAGCCCCCAGCAGCCATGGTTACAGCCCCAGTACAGGCCCCAGCAGTCATGGTTCCAGACTCAGTTCTGGCCCCAGCAGCCATGGTTCCAGACTCAGCTCTGGCCCCAGCTGCCATAGTCCCATCTCCAGTTCCCTCTCGAGTTCCCTCTCCAGTCCCCTCTCCGGTCCCTTCTCGAGTCACCTCTCGAGTACCAACTCTAGTCCCTTCTCTAGTCCCTACTCAAGTCCTTTCTCAAGTCCCTCCTCTAGTCACTTCCCTAGTCCCTTCTCCAGTCCCCCCTTTAGTCCCCTCTCTAGTCCCCTCTCTGGTCCCTCCTCTAGTCCCTCCTCTAGTCCCTCCTCTAGTCCCACCTCTAGTCCCACCTCGAGTCCCTTCTCTAGTCCCATCTCAAGTTCCCTCTCGAGTCCCCTCTCCAGTTCCCTCTCAAGTCTCCTCTCGAGCTACCTCTCGAGTCCCATCGCGAATTCCCATCTCAAGTTCCCTCTCGAGATCCCTCTCAAGTCACCTCTCAAGTCAACAATCAAGTCACCTCTCGAGGTCCCTCTCAAGCCCTCTCTCGAGTCTCCTCTCGAGTCCCTTCTCAAGTCCCCTCTCAAGTCTCCGTTCAAGTTCCCTCTCAAGATCCCTCTCAAGTCATCTCTCTCGTTCCCTCTCGAGTCTCCTCTCGAGTCCCCTCTCCAGTCACCTCTCGAGTTCTCTCTCGAGTCCCCTCTCAAGCCCTCTCTCGAGTTCCCACTCAAGTCCCTACTCAAGTACCGTTGGAGGTTCCGCTGGGGGTCCTGCCAACCCTTTGTCCTGTCCCGTTGGAGGTCCCGCTGTCTACTCTCCTGCCGGGGGTCCTGCCAACCCTTTGTCCTGTCCCGTTGGAGGTCCCGCCGTCTACTCTCCTGCCGGGGGTCCTGCCAGCTCCTTGTCCTGTCTCGTTGGAGGTCCCGCCGACTACTCTCCTGTCGGGGGTCCTGCCAACCCTTTGTCCTGTCTCGTTGGAGGTCCCGCCATCTACTCTCCTGCCGGGGGTCCTGCCAATCCTATGTCCTGTGCCGTTGGAGGCCCCACCGTCTACTCTCCTGCCGGGGGTCCTGCCAACCCTATGTCCTGTCCCGTTGGCGGTCCTGCCGACTGCTCTCCTGCCAGGGTTCCTGCCAATCCCGTGTCCTGGTCCTCTTCCGTGGGGGATCCTGCCGAGGCCTGTCCCACCAGCTCCGACACCGGGTCATGCCCGGCCTCCGGCGCTGTCCCGTCAGCGTCTTCCTGCCCGGCCTCCGGAGCTGGCTGCTTTTCACCCTCGAGCCCTGCCCCCTGAGTGCCGCGGTCCTCACCCTCGGGCCCGGCCCCCTGACTCTTCCTGCCACTGCCTTCGCCCCTCCATAACCCCCTTTTCAAACTCTGCCTTGCCCCCGGGCCGTCCGCCCGAGACCCCTTCCGGGTCCTCCGCTGTGCCCCTGGGCTGTTAGCCCAAGCCCGTCCTCCAGACCCCCTCCACCCACCCTGTTGGCCCTAGTTCTGTGTCCCTCCTCCGGAGATCATTTTTCTGGCTGAGGACCCCCAGACCCCGTGTGTTGTGTGTCCCCCACTTCTCAAACCAAAGTTACACCTTTGTGTATGTTGGTAGGTTTGTGTGCACTGATAGTAAGCATTTTCCTCTGGTCAGGAGCCGCTACTGTGTTTTGGTTTGATGGTTGTGGGCCGGTCTGGGCCAAAATGCCATGGCCAATCGGTCCCAGTCCAGCCCTGCTGCAACCAATAGAGGTGTCTGAGCATACGGTCTTGAATTACATTACATTACATTGCATTTAGCTGACGCTTTTATCTAAAGCGACTTACAATAAGTACATTCGACCAGGAAGACACAACCTTGAAGAAAACAGAATCATATAAGTACATCAGGTTTCATAGAGCCAAGCATTTCAAGTGCTACTCAACTGGCTATAGATAAGCCAGTCCTTTATTAGTATATAAGTGCTCTGTTAGCAGTTCTTTGTTAGTAATTCTATCGCTCGAGGTGGAATTGAAAGAGATGAGTTTTCAGTCTGCGCCGGAAGATGTGCAGGCTTTCTGCTGTCCTGATGTCAATGGGGAGCTCATTCCACCATTTTGGAGCCAGGATAGCAAACCCACGTGTTTTTGCTGATGGGAACTTGGGTCCCCCTCGCAGCGAGGGTGCAGCGAGTCGTTTGGCTGATGCAGAGCGTAGTGCACGCGCTGGGGTGTACAGTGAATGAGATTAAAAAGTCCAAAAAGTACTTAGCAGTTCTTAGCATAGTTATTTTCTTTTTGTGAAAGTGCAAATTCCCTTATTTTTAACTATCTCTTACTTAACAACCCAGCTCTTCTTGTTTATTTCACATGAGCCAAAAAGAAATAAACCTAATCACTTCCTGTGTGACACAGAGGAGGACACAGCTAATTTTAAGAGCTCTTCCGAACTGTCCGAAGGTTGAGTCACTGTTATATCATTGAGAGTGAGTGAGTAGGATTGACATTTATTTTTTAGAGATGTGATTAAATGAGCCGGCAGCTCTTATATAGTACAGAGAGGCTGCCTTTTACCGCTGCCTTTTCACCCTCCTCTGTCTCACATGAACAGCTTTTCACATTCCTCTTCCACTATCACAGGAATTGACACACAAACATCCCACACTTTTTTTGCTACTCTCTCTTCCCTCTCCTCTTCTGCCCTCCATTGGAAAGAGACTGGAAGGTCTGCAATACTCAGTCAGTCCTGTCTCAGTGTTGCTGCTCGTCCCTCATACAGTAGTGTCAGTTTGGGATTCGGGTGTTATTTTCTTATCTTGCAACTCTTCTTCAGTGCATCTGGTCTGTGTTTACAGCAACTCCACCAAGAGCCAGGGTCTCCTTGTTGATTCATCCGAACAATGACGACATCACTCATTATCTGATGCAGGTCCAAAATCAATCTCTTCATCCACTATACCAACCAGGGTCAGATGGTGGCAAAATCAAAAATGTATGAAAGGAATCCTAGTCAGTCTAACTATAATTGAATAATTAAGGTATGACAAAATTAAATATATTTTCTAATTTAATAACAATATCCTTTTAATACATTTCATCTGTATCCATTCAGAGGCGATACGTGGTGAGACTAATATATTTGACGTAGGAGAGAAGATTTACAAAAAATAATAACAAATTACACAATTTTATTAAGGTAGGTATATCATTTTTTGTTTCTTATTTTGTTAATCATGATGTTTGGTTTGTAAAACCACTGGTTTACTGTAGAGGTGGCATTCAATAGAAATTGTGCACATTTCTATAGTGTAAATGGCTTTCATTTCTATTGGATCTACATTATGAAACATGTTTTTTTTTTAATCTCCACATAAATCCACATCAATACGTATATCAAAAATAAAACAATGGATCAAGCAAGGTTTTATTGATAACTCAACACAACCTGTGTATCAATTCTTGACACTAATATCAAAACTTGTATGACTTTTTGAGTGGAAACATTTAAAAACACACATAGCGATTGCCATATGCCCTAAAATGAACACTTGGAGATATTGCTAAAACGTAAAAAGAAAAGGCATTTCCTGGTGAACCTGTTAAGTCCCTTTTTGTTTAGGAACTTTATATTCAAATGTTGACTCCTCCACGACATGGCACTAGTGTAAAAGAGGAGCTCCTACCATTTCATGAAGGCACTAACCTAACCCTAACCTTTTCCATCTACACATAGAGGCTAAATTAAAAACTCAAATTTCATTTAAAATTGGCTATTGAGTGACATGTGTATATTATTGGGTTAATTCACAACTAAAGACCATGTCCTCTTAACAATATCAAACATCTCCATAGCCTGATACTGAATTACCCTGGTTTTATTTTCTTTGCTGAAAGGCACTTTAGTAATCCAGTCAAGAAGAGCATTGTCATTGGAACCAGAGACATTTTCAAGTCGAAAAGAGTGTGTGATATATGCACTTTAATAAAAAGGAACAAAGTGTCCTATCGTCCTTTTATTTTATTTATGTGTTTGTGTGTTGGACCATAACAAAAAACATATTCCGCTCCACGTATCAAAGCGGAGAGAGATTTATTAAACAGCTTTGTTGGAAGCAATAACTGTCAACATGTCCACAGCTGAGGACACTGACATCATGGGTGAATAACTGTTTTTCCTGTGATGTGTTTACCCATCGAAGATCAATGCATTCATCTCCCGGGCTGAATTTCTTTTTTTCTTTCCGAAGCGCAAAACATGCCTAATATTTGATGAGACACGGTGACAGTACGTCCGGGGCGCAGCGCTGCCACTGTCTGTCTACTGAACTCCATTTGCAAAAGCTTCTGTTGTAATTCTCCTGATGTGTTGAATGGAATTTCTGCTTGTGAATTTTGCATCAGATAAAGTTTAGTTTAGAAGTTGTAGAGAACATATTGAATAACGCCTGTTGAGCCATGATACAAATATGATCCTGTCAGAGACTCTATAATTGATGGCTGGCCATTTGTAATCAAACCATTGTTCCCACAAGATGTTGAAGAATGACGGTGATGGCGTGGGCATCAACCTGCTTTCCTCATGCAGTATTTACTCAACAGGTTATTTTTCCCGATAGGAACTTCAGTTTCGCAAGAAAAGGTAAAACATTTTTTTAGAGCAGAGCAGTTGCCTTAATTTTGACAAATTAACTGGGTTGTAATTTCTTAAATTTGAAATACACGTAGGTGGGCTAACCGTATAAATCGCAGAAGTAATTAGAGTAATTCAGAGGAATCAGAATATCAATCTTGAGATAGGTCGCTTTGGATAAAAGCGTCAGCTAAATGCAATGTAATGTTCCTTGACAACATGTTTTTTTAATTGTACTTTCTTAAATGTATGCTTTTACCAATATCTGCAAGACAGAAGAGCCAGCATGTGTTCTATTAGCCGGCAGGGGGTGACTTTTCTGGTTGCAAAAGGAAGTCTGATTCTATAGAAGTCTATGAAAAAGTTTCACTTTATTTATTAGGTCAATAAACACTTTTCAAATGTGTTTATGGTCTCAATCACAACCTTTAAGTCTTCTCCAATACAGCATGATGTTCATTTCCTAAAATATGATGGCATTTAGGGTAAAATAGACAATTAAGAAGGGTAGGCGTTAAAGTGGGGCTATCTTGGGATTGCCATTTCCCTTTTGCAATGTGTTTTCAATTCTTGAAAGTTACATTTTAAACTTCCAAACATTTCTTGTTCATCTTTCAACTCATATTCACGTCTGGGTCCAAAAATCTAAGATGGTGACTGACAAAAAGACAAAACGCCAAACACAGGGCTTTAAAACTGTAGTCCACAAACCAATTATGTCACAATGCAAACGTCTATTTCTTATATACAGTATATATTTGTAAGTGCAACTGTTAGGGACCAAGCAGTAACGCAACAGGACACTTGATTAAAAAAAACTGTTATTTTTTATTACCCCAAAATAAAAAATAAACATTGTAAACCAAGAAACTCTAACTAAGCCTATAGAAGAGGTCAACAGAAAATACCTTCAATAAATATAACGGCAACTTAACAGGTGTTAAATCAACAAACTGACCTGCCTCATGACAAAACAAGGAACATATATAGTGGCTTGGCCAAACCAAAGAGAAAACAAGGGGTTATTACGATTAACCAAATACAAAAGGACACTGACAAAACCTAAATCCCCCCTTTGACATGGAACCATTTGGTTTGTCCCAATGTGGCCCAATTGGCGGCTTGCAACATGTATCCAGCCTCAGCCCTCAGCAACTCCTTTTGCTGGACCAGGAAGTAACCTCCCCCAACGACCACAGTAACTCAAAGACAAAGAAAGTCTTTAATACAAATAAATACTTGTTAGCTGTTTGTGTGATAATAAACTAAATAATGTCAGGTTACAAGCAAATAGTTTACCTTTTTAAAATCAAATGTGTGGTATTAATTGTTGGCTTGTTTTACTGAAACTGAAATGAAGCAGAACGACTGGAGGTGAGTGTGCAGTGTAATTGTTTAACCCTGTGTTGCTGTGGCCATCCCAGTAAAATTAACTCAAAGTTTGCAACAGGATGCATGAAGTTCGGGATTACAAAAGGCCCATTTGCCATCTGACATTCACTAGTTGCAACAAATTACTTGTATTGATTTATTATTTTGTACTGCTTATTACTTACTGCAGTGGCACTAAACTTGACTGAATATGACTTAAAGTCAAGGCTATCATCTAAAATGAACATGGGCAAATTATCATTATTACTTTGTGTTGATTTGAAACACGCTTGTTTTTCTTTGCAATGGTAATGAATTCAACACTTTTACATGACTAGTTAGACCTTTTGATCCAAAGCGACTTACATACTCAATACTGTGGACAATCCCCACAGGAGCAATTTGGGGTGAAGTGTCTCAGGGACACAACGACATGCTGACTGCAGTGGGGTTTGAACCTGTGACCCCCTGATCCGAATACATATGCACAACACACTGCGCCACACACCTCGTTAATATCCATTTATCAACATCCAATAGTTGTAAACATGACTTAATTCAAATCAAATCGTATCCTGCTACCATTAGCATCTAGCCAGATATGAGGCAATCTAGGAACCCAAAATCTTCAGGTCTAAATAGGCCTACTACTTGTACTCTGGACGTAAAGGGCTACATTTTTAGGTTTGTAGCCATCGGACAACCTTTTCCTTGTGCTGCTCATTGTTAGATTAGCAACTTGAGATGCAAAAAATGTAGCTGTAAGAAGACCATGTATCCGACTGGATTTTTCGGTAGCCATTTTACAAGCTAACTTTAAGCTAAGTCATTGACAGACGTTAGCAAATCGCCCTCCACAGTGACTGGCTTTATTCAATCAAAGATTAAACGCCATATGTGCTACAGGGATAACAAACAGAAACCAGAATGCTTCCAAATCCATTTATATGCAGAACCTGATAATAGAGATTGATGTTAAGGCTAGGCTAGGTAAAGGCTAGCTATACCACTTGGGATAGAACTAACACAAAGTCTGAAAAAACGCTGAGCCTGACATGTGGTAAAATGGCTACAATACACAAAATACATTCAATATTTTTTAACATCAAGCTTAATTGCTCTCTCTTCCATTTATTTTGATTATCTTTTTAACAATATAAAAGCATCTCTTTTAATGCTTTATTTGTTTCTCATGACAAAGATCATCCACTTCTTAGGTTGCTTATAGTCTTTCTAAAAACATCATCCATAAACAATTCTTTCCGAAGAGCTTTGGGACCCTCACACACGCTGTTTCTCATTCTCTTCAGAACAAATTGACTTCCCCAGTAATGAAATATGAGAGCGTTGGAATCTACTGTGCTAAGGGAAACAATGTAGCTGTCAAATTATCCAAATGACACACTACTGCCTGAGTTGTGAATGTCTGTCTTGACATACACACACACACACACACATTTTATTTATATCTTTATCTTATAATGTAAGCGCAGAGACTATATTTTCCAGAAATACTAAATCTAAAAAGATCATATAATCACAAATCCATACAATTAAGGAATACAATTAATTTACATAAAAAACTAGCACAGCAGATTGCCATATATGAAAACAGATTTTACTGTAATTCATGTAATTGAATCAACAATGTATTTCTGCGGCAATGTTATACATGCTCACATTGCATGAATATTAATTACTGGAAAAAATAGGCTTTTAGACATTAATTTATCAAATAAATGTAAAAAATGAAGAAATAAGATTTTTTATCAATTTGTTTATTTTACTGTTAACAATTTGTCCAGGCAACAAGGGCTATTTCATCATATGACTCCATTGATTTTGGATTGGACATGTCTACACATACACATTTTGACATAGCAAATTAAGCAAGAAAACTAGATTAAAACCTAGAACAAGTAAGAGTGTGTGATTTATTGTTTGCCCCCTCTCAACACGTGTGAGGCCAAGCTCCCAGCAAGCTGTGACAACTGTAGTAAGGCGCTCATGGATTTGTGCTCGAGTGTATTTGTGATAATTTATTCCTTATCCAAAAATATTTGGTTCACTATACTGATCATTTAGTTCAGGACAGGATGCTCATCTGCATTACACCTCAAATGTACCTGAAACATGCTGTGATCCCCTGGCATTTCTTTAAGTGTTTTTTCCATCTCTTTATTTGTACAACCGGGCGAAGGTTTTCACAATAAAAGCAAAACAAAAAAGATAAGATATTGCAAAAATATAACAGAAAATGTGGCTCTCACTTGATCTGAATCCAAATGTAATAAAGATAATTACGTCTTTTTATTCGTCTTTCTTTCTTTTGGAATCAAAGCATTTGATTTATTTTAGAATTGTTGTATAATTGGTGTAAAGGTACATCAGTGTTGTTGTTGCTGTCAACAGGGGGAAGTGACAAGAGCGAGTATTAAAATGGACTTCTTGTAAGATTACATACCACTTTTTCCTTCATGTTTTCTGCTGCTGCTCTGTTTTAGTCTAAGTCTTTTAATGGTATTAGATTAAATTATAAACAGAGGGATTACACCCTCTTTTTTTGTCACACTAATATACATACTGCACACACAGTGAAATTGGACCTATAGCTGCACCCATCCTAGTACTACGAGCAGTGAGAAGCTATTGTACAGCGCCCGGGGAACAGTGGGGAGGGGGTCCGGTGCCTTGCTCAAGGGTACCAGGAGGGGATCTGGGACCTCTCCAAGTACCGGTCCACATTCTTTACTGTGATCTGTTCAGACCAGCCTCCCGTTTCCAAGCCGACTCCCTACAGACTAAGCCACTGTCGCCCTACTGCTGCTAAGACTCGAATGATAGAAGAAACAGATCAGCAGGGTAATTTAAGGGCAGAAGTATGACTAACAACATGTCCATTTTTCTATTTAATTTCTTCAATGCTGAGGGACCCTTTAGCAGGTCTCGGTCTGCATCCCTTTTTTATGGGGACATGTGTCATCTTGGGTTACTTCTCCTCTTTTTTCAGCTGTCTTTGGAAGCTATATTTATCCTATAAAAAAAAAACCTCAACCTGATCTGCAGGTTGCCAACTTAATTTAACTTAACTTGATTTAGTACTCGTATCATTATTTGTTCTTCAGCTGGGCAAAATACACTTCTACTGTATGTTCAACATGAGCCGTAAGGTTGACAAGTGTTAAGTGGAATAAAATAATGTATACATATTGTTTAGAATTCATTGTGATTTTTATTTTGTTTTACACTTTGTAGAAATAAACAACTCAATAATGCAGGAGAGTGGACACTACACTAATGCTTATTCAGCAGTTTAAGATGTTGGAAGGCCATGATATATATTTTTGATCTAAAATATTTACACTTAAAATTATTTACATTTTTTGGAATTAATATCCAACTATTTTGCATTTATTATATGAAAGAATACATTAATAATAGCAAAAAGGTACCATTTGACTTTAAAATATTGTCACAAAAATATATTATCCATTTGGGAAGTAAAAGTGTTCCAGTTTAACATCATCAATGTTTGTGAATATCTGCTAATATACCATTTTTTAAAAGTCTAAAGATGAATTGTAGGTGACAAAACGAATACATGAATGTACCAAAAATTAGGATGCATTTAATTTTGCAAACATGTATTAATCATTACGTTTTTAAATATATTTCAGAGGGCATAAATGATTATGTCCCAACATCAGAGCTGCGCGCGCCTGACCTGCAGCTCTCCCTTCCATCAGGAGATCAGCCTTCACTCAGTGCGAATTATACACTGGCGCCCCCTAAATGAGCCTGAACACAGTACAGACTGCAGCGGCGCTCCGCCGTGACACAGCCCGGGCTGCAGAGCCGCTCTGGCCGCGTGGAGGCTCACGGTGTCCCGGTGCTGGAAGTCCCCAAAAAGTACTTAAGATGCGGGATGAAGACAAAAAGGCAGTCCGTTTAATTAGCCTACATTTAAATACATTGTAAGTGGGTGGGGGGGGGGGGGGGGATAAATAATCTTCAAAAATATAAATAAAACAAAACATTAAATAATATTACAAATAGTAATGATAATATAAATGTTACCGTTTTTGTATCAAGCTTACATTTCCAACATTTGATTCCAAATGCCCCTTTATTGCAATGTCACCACCAACTATTGTGATTAGAATTACAATAATAATGGGAGGTGGGGGTACGGGAGGAGGGGGGGGGGGGGTCTCCATCCCTCTGCTCGTCCATAAATCGCATCAAATGACAGTCGGTCAGTGAAGAGTTAAAGGGAGGAGACGGAGAGTGACACGCCTCATTGGGTAGATTATGTGCCGCAAACAAAAAGTGTGTGTCGGTGTGCCAGTCAGCCAGTGCGTCGGGCCCCATCTGCACGCCTCTCGCTCTCTCTCTCTCTCGCTCTCTCTCTCTCTCTCGCTCTCTCTCTCTCTGCCTCCCTTTATCTGCCCTGCTCTCTCTATCCCTCCCGCTCACTCCCAGTGTCTGCGAGTATCTGCAGCAGCACTGTCACTTTCACCACACCGGGGGGGAAATGTACTGACACTATACGGAGCAGACCGGGAGCGCATCACCATCTCCATCACCTCCATCTCCGTCACCGCATCCCCCCTTCGCTTGATTTCGGGGATTTTTTTCTTCTTCTTCCCGGAAACGGGTTTTGATTCGGAGCACCGCTCGCAATTCGATTGTGGATTATTGTTCCTCCTCATCGACCAAAAGGTAGGTTTGTGCAATGCAAAGAAGCTGTGTGTGCTTTTGGATGAGTTTAGAGAGGGACACGGGGACATCAGCCACACACCCTGAAAGCGGCGCAGAAAAGGAAGGCAGATGTGTCAGCACCGTAATTCAGTCACTGCGCTGATTTAGGACAGTTTTCAGCCTGGCACGGCTTTAGCAGATGGGTTAAACACCCCCCCCCCCCCCCCCCCCCCCACCTCTTCTCCACCCCAACCCGGGGGGAGGCTGCTTTCCTCCACTTTCTGGATGTGGAAATGCTCTTTATGTCTTTTACCTTAACGCATCATTCGTAAATGTTGTCTTCTTCCTTCTGAAGCGACTGTTTCTGTGCATCTGAACATAAAGGGGTTCTGTGTGGTCAGTGTGGAACCTGAAACGAAATCGTTTAGCTGGCAGCGCTTTGGAAAGGCTACACTTGCGGAACATTTTCTACAGAGAACCCTTCTGTTGCTGAGCCTCTTACGGTATATAATGCTCCTAATGAGCGGTATTAAAAAGCGCTTTTTTAGGAAAAATCAAGGTCTATTTAATCAGATCCATGCAAATAAAAGTAAATAAAAACCAGAAGAAGAAGCAGAAACTAGCTAGATTTTCTTTCTGCGCATCCAATCAAAAAACAGTGGATTTTTGGGATGGACAGGAGACAGCTCATTATTCCACACTGGCCAGCATTGTTATTATTGTTATCAGGCTACTATTACATTGATTCTCTGTGTGCCAATGTCAGGGTGCATCTTGATGTTGCGCAGAGAAAACTTTTGGTCCAACTGTTTTTATTTTTATTTATTATGTATTACTTATTCTTTCTCATTTATTTCCCTAATGAAAGAAGGTTGCTTTATATTGCACGAGATGTGTCACACTGGACTTGTTTGAGTGCGGGCAGTGATTTATAACGTGTTATAAACTGATAATAGTAGAATTAAACATTACAATAGTAATACTAGGCTAATAAAAAATGATAAATAAAACTGGCACCATAGGCCTCAAAAGCAACAGTAAAGAGTTATTAATTCGTACAATAATAATAAAAAAAGGTTGTGCCGCATTCATTTCCCCTACAGTAGAAATAGAAATATAATTATTTCAACAATTTCCTACTTAGGACATTGTTTGTTTTTTCGCGATTACAGCTTTTTTTGACGATGTTATTTATGTAATATTTTTTTATTTAACTGAGGGTAATTTACGTGCGTATCAGGTGCAGGGCATGCGCGCACAGTGTGTGCTGTATCTAACCGCAGAGCGAGGAGAGCCGCAGCCGTCTAAACACACATTCAGAGGTTAGGACGGGAGAAAAGAAATAATTAACTGGTCGTGCTGCTTTAATTACAGTCTCAGAGGGGAACGTGCTGGATTATGGTAATGAGGCGGCATACGCTGCCGCTTGTAGAAAGCAGAGAAAGGTTGGCTAACATGAAATCACTGACTTTGACAGTCCACTTGAAACCCATTGGACATGCTCTCTCCATTGGACATGCACGGACCTCAGCAGCTCCCACTGAGAGGGTTCTTTACAGTAATTATTTTTTAAACAAGAAAAAACTATCCTTTTGGGATTCTGTTGCTTGTTGTGATTTTTTGACAAATAAACATGTCCTGGCAAAGCTACAGCCTTACTATTAGAGGAATAATAAAGAATACATGATAATGAAAACATCACAAATAGGAAATTGTAAATCACTCCTGAGACTTCACGATTCATTTAAGAATAGTATAGGACTTTTGCGTTTTTAATGTCGCCATCATAATAATACAGCGAAGTGAAGCGTGATCGGAGCCGGTAGAGGCCTTCTAATTATATAAAAATAATAAAAATACTAATGCTTATAATTTCATTTTATATTATATGAATGAAGACATATGATGCACATACTGTGGTTAACAACAGTTTTCCTAAAAGGTTATAGTTTTTAACATTTGTTTCAAGTATATGGTATAACCAAAGACAATGTTATTACTAATTGTAAGTATTAGTATAAGACTAATTATCGTAACAGTAATAATAATAATAATAATAATAATAATAATAATAATTATACTGCTCACATGTGATTTGAAATTATCCTTTTTAGGCGAGGCACATTTTTTCTTTTATAATTGACAACATTGGGAAACCACATCATCAGGATGCTGGACGTGATGCCATCATGACCGTTTTACGGGGTTTGAATTAATTAGAAAGCCTGGCCAAAAAAAAAAGGAACAGTCCCCCAAACGACGCCCTGACAGCTGGTTTAGCCAATCTGTCCAGGAAGAGATTTATTCCCTATCAGCAGGGACAGCGGAAGGTAAACCCACTAAACTGTTAGTTTACATAGGTTTAAGTTAAAATACAAATCGAAGAAAAAAAAGCCTAAATATTTTATTGTCATGAAACATTTTTACCGACTGCTCGTAGTATTTATCTCCTCCCTGATGTCTGACCTCTGCTGCCTCTTGTCTCCGCAGTGTGAAATGGAGGAGTCCAGCTCTCAGAAGTTGGTGTGGGACGGAGACGCCAAAGCGGTCCAGCAGTGTCTGACCGACATTTTTACCAGCGTCTTCACGACATGTGACATCCCAGAAAACGCCATTTTCGGGCCTTGTGTGTTGAGTCACACGTCGTTGTATGACAGCATCGCCTTTATAGCTCTGAAATCCACCGACAAACGCACAGCACCTTATATCTTCAGGGTGAGTGAATCTTTATTACTGTTTTGTGGATACTAATTGCAATTTAATGCAAGCCCTAGTATGTCCTCTAATTGTATCGATAAGCTCCCTATTTTATATTTACCAGTTATTAATTAATCAGGCCTGTCAGCAAAATGTCTTTATTGCATATCTTGCTGTTCAGTTCCAAATTAAGCCAATATTCATTACAAATGTTATATTAATCATAACTGAAGCAAGAAGCTGACATTTTGAGGAAAATCCCCATGCCTGAGCAGCAATGCTCAAAAGCCATGTTGGTATCTTTACAGTCTCACTTAAAATAAGATTGAGTCAGGGAACTGTTCCCTTGTTTCTTAATACTACAATAAGGACATAATCTGCCAAAGCATTGGAGATCATTTGATTTAATGAAAAGCCATTCATTTAAATAATTGTCAATAATAATGAAATCTGTCAATGTTTTTGACAATTCTTTCCTAAAGCGGTTTAAGTCATTATATTTATTTAAATAAACAAAGATACAAGTTGATATAAGATTTTTAGGATCAAATATTTGCCAGAACATTTATTTGAGCTGAAGTAATAACTCAACGTGTTTGTATTTGTTGTAAAGGTGGACACATCGGCGGCCAACAGCACCTCGGAGGGCTTGATGTGGCTTCGGCTGGTCCAGTCGGCCAGGGACAAAGAGGAGCAGAACCTGGAGGCCTACGTGAAGAACGGCCAGCTCCTGTACCGCTCGCTCCGCAGGATTGAGAAGGACGAGGAGCTGCTGGTCTGGTACGGAAAAGACCTCATCGACCTGCTGCTGCTCAGCCCCAGCAGTGTCCCCGCCAAGAGCAAAGGTGAGAAGACTTATACCATATCATCAACATCCATGATCACTGTTTCTCTATGGGCTTTCTTTTGTGCAATCTAACAACACAAAACACCTTTGGAAGATAGCTTCAGGATGATCGCTTTTCGTCAGAACTCATTTCCAAATCTTTTCTTTGCAGGTTCCTCGCACTATTCATGCCCGGACTGCAGCCAGCGATTCCAGTTTGAGTTCCCGTTCTTGGCCCATCTCCGGTTCCGTTGCACCAAAAGATTGCAGAGCATCACGGGGGCCGAAGAGGAGCCAAGCAAAGAGAGCACAGAGCGACCAAACACATCTCCGAACAGGACCAGCCCAAAGCTGGGCCGTCCCGAGGGCTTCAGCAGCCCCCAGGACAGCAGCAAACCCTCCACAGACTTTCATAACCTGGCCAGGGATCTAGAGAACAACCGGACCAGCCCTCCGAGCGACAAGGAGGCCGAGATCTGCAGCGAGAGCTCGGGGAAGAGGAAGTTCTCGGAAATAGATGACAAGGAGAGCCGAGGGCCCAGCCTTTTACAGTCCAAGTCTAAAGATGAGCTTGCCACATCTGCACAAAACTACAGAGGGGCGTACGGCCTAGAGGAGAACCGCAAGTCCTTCTCCCCGCCTGGTTCCACTGAACTCGGTCAGGGCAAGCGCAGCGCCTTCACCGAGGTCAAGAAGACTCCACAGAACCTCAAACACCACAGCGGCAACAAAAACCTCCAGAGCTCCAACTCTGAAAACAAAGATGGTAGTCGTCCTAGCAGCAATCCATCAGAGAAGCACCTCAACATCAGGCAGGTGCTGTCCGAGACCCAGCCGCCCCAAACCTCACACATGGGCAGCGCTTTTACCTCTGTTACCCAGCAAGGAGGAAGTGGTGGCGAGAGGAAGAGCGCCTTCAGCCAGCCGTCTCGCTTCTCCCAGATCTCGCCGCTGGTTATGCCGACTAAACTGCTGGACTGCCACCCAGCGGTGGGCGACACCATCTCCTCCAGCAGACTCTACCAGGCGGACCACCTTGCCGCCAAACTACGGAGCGCAGAACTGGGCGCCAACTGCCCCGTGCCAAGCATGGCCAAGCAGAACCCCTTTGTCTACGCCACCACCTTCTGGCCCAAGAACTCCGGGGCTATTCAGCTCCAGATGCCCTCGGCTCTCACCCTCCTGCCGCCTTCCTTCACCTCCCTCTGTCTGCCGGCGCAGAACTGGTGCGCCAAGTGCAACGCGTCCTTCCGTATGACCTCGGACTTGGTTTACCACATGCGATCCCACCACAAAAAGGAATTTGCCATGGAGCCTATGGTCAAGCGTCGACGCGAGGAGAAACTCAAGTGCCCCATTTGCAATGAGTCCTTCCGGGAACGGCATCACCTGTCACGTCACATGACCTCCCATAACTGACTTTTAAAGAAAGGGAGGGACTTTTTTCTAACAAGGAGGGACTGTGACCCTGCCTGGATTTAAGCACTCCGACTGGAGAAAACCCTGTTAAAAAAACAAAAACACCCCTTGCACTCGTTTTCACTTTGGACTATGATCTTCTAATTCCTGTTCGGTCTGTTTACTTTTCCTCCCATGTACAAAATGTCATGTTTTGGGTGTATGCGAATGCATTTTGACTTTGAAAAGTGATCTATTTATGAAGCACTTGAACGTTTGGGAATAAGGGAAGATTTACATATGTGTAAATGTACAGTAAGTTGTATTTTATATCATATAATGCAAATATAGAAGAAGAGACGAAACACAAACGTAGTCACATGTCATGGTTTACAGAGCAGCACGTTTTTTCATGTCTACGAAGAATATGGACACAAATTGGGATATTATGTCAGACTATATTTCAGAGTGCATGTAATATTAAATAATATTGATTTAAGATGCAGTCTATACATGAACATGTAAATAACTGGTTTTATTTGAAATACAAAGTGTAATATTTTGTGTCAGTGGGGAATAGTTTCAGTGTTTCTTCCTTTTACGGGAATTTACTACTTGATAGTTTATCTAATCACGTTGAATGCATTGACAATAAAATAGCTTTATTTTCAACTATGACCTTGGATTGTTTATTTTAAACTGCAACTGATGAATATGATCTCTTGACTATTGACAGCTCTGGTTTCTCATTTTGCATTTTTAAAGCAAAAGTGACATAACAGTGTTATATATATATATATCTGAAATATGCATGAAGCCCAAATGTCACCTAATTTAAAGTCATTTTTTAAATGTTGAAACATATTGCATTTCATTATTGCCAACCTTCAATATTAGGCATATACAACTCTGTTTGTACAGTCCAAATACAAATAATAAAAACTAGTGCTACCTGAATTAATGCTAAATATGGTTAATGTTTATGTTCATCTCTATTTAAACTACAAAACAATAGCTGGCCCATTTTATGAACTTATCGCCATAATAATTATAATACTACATTGTGTTTCCTTTACTGCTTCATATTATTCATATTATTATTATTACTACATACGCCTTCAATACACGTGGGTCCATGAATCCCTATGACGTGTTCCCCTGAGAGCCGAGGTCGCGTCAATGGGTTGCAATAAGACTGTTCTGAATATTAACGATAACATTCCGATACCTGCAAATGTGTCTTTTATGCATTCATTTTAAAAATACAGAATAGGGGAAAGTACAAAAATGAAAGATTTCACATTAAAACATTGTATATGACGAAAGAAGTTTAGCTATATGTCAAAGAAGAAAATAAACGGGAAATGTTTGTCTTTTGAACAGAGTGCATTACAAGCCAGTTTACTTTACACAATAAAAACATTCTGTAGTTGGGATGTATTGATGGCTTTAGCATTATATGCAATCGATTACCCTTGCAGAAATAGCATTGCAGACCGGAAGATGCATGTGGAGTGCACACAGAGGCCAGGATTTAAAATATATACATACAGTTTAATAACAAATGCTTTTTTCACGTGTTCGGACCAGGGGGTCACAGGTTCAAACCCCACTGCAGTCAGCATGTCGTTGTGTCCCTGGGCAAGACACTTCACCCCAAATTGTTCCTGTGGGGATTGTCCACAGTATTGAGTATGTAAGTCGCTTTGGATAAAAGCGTCTAACAAGTGACATGTAAGGTAAAAATAGAGGTGTGATCAAATATATAAATATCAATAACCTACCAGCCGTATTTGACCTTTAAATGTATAATATTTCACGTCAAATAAGACAGAGAACTGTTATATAATAATGTCAAATAAACACTTGACGATGTCTGGACCAAAAACAATCATTCTCGCTAATATAAATGAATTTGAAGAAAAATAGCAAAGAGAAAAGAAACAATACAACCGGAGAGCAGAAACGAGATGTGTAAAATAGCTCAACAGCGCCATCCAGTGGTCACCATGTTAACTACACGGATATCAGTTGGTTAGTTAGAAATACTGTATTCTATCATTTGGCCTCTTTTTAAAGACAATTTAAATTAACCTTGACGCTCTTACTTTGAAATGAATTATACTGTTTAAATGTTATTGTTAAATAAGATATGGACCAGAGGGGGAAAAAGTACTCAGATCATGTACTTAAGTAAAAGTAGAAGAACCAGAGTGTACTCTCTGTTACAAGTAAAAAGTCCTGCATTCAAAATGTTACTCAAGTAAAAGTACAAAAGGATTTGCATCAACATATACTTAATGTACCAAAAGAAAAAGTAATCATTATGCAGATGGGTCCCTTCCAAATGTGTTAACTAAAGATCATCATCATCATCATCATCATCATCATCATCATCATCATCATCATCATCATCATCATCATCATCATCATCATCATCATCATCATCATCATGTAGACATTGCCATTGATTATGTTGAACTTTAAGACATTTAAGATTATGTTCAACCGCCGCAGAGACAGAAATCGACATGTTCATGAAAATATTTATAAATCATGGATATGGCCTAAATATTTGGATTTGAAATTACGCTTCAAAGTTTTAAACTGTTGTGAAAACATACTGGAATCACTTTACTTTATAAGAAACCTTTTGATTGCATCACATAGAATATATTTTTGGTTCAAATCAAACACATAATTAAATAATCTCAAAATGGTATGAATTGTAAAGGTTCCCTTCATTAATAAAGGATAAATAACTTTATATAAATCGCAATTTATCTGATAATCCTTGTTTATGTACTGTATCTCACGCTCTATTTCTTTCTTGATAGCGAGGAAAACAGCTTGTTGAAATCACTTGTGTTTTTTGTGATTCTCAATACATCCCAAAGTGGTCCATCCCTACCTAAACATATTGGTTCTGGGTGGCATGAATAATGTCAACCAAGTCGAAATGAAAAAACAAATGCTAAATCCAATACAATACTGTAATACTGATCATCAATACCTAAAGTAACCAAGCCGTTAAAGGTCAAAGTCATATTTGTACTAGATTTTTTAAGTTATAAGTGAACTAATAGGGTCAGTTCACAACAAATGTCAACACTTCCTATTATGTCCACAGAGATCTCTCCTTTCAAATAAATATAACACAGGTGAATTACATTTAGTATGAAGCCTGCATAGTTTTTAAACAAGTTAAAAATGTTCCTTTCCAAAAGTTGAGAAGAGAATGAAACATATTGCTGATGCTGTATACTGGTGCTCTAAATATGTCCTGCAGACTGATATCATTTAAACTGATGGCCACACCATGAACCTACTGTATAGGAGTTTGAACATGAAGATGAACATTGAGTGTATCTTTGGGAATAGTCAAACAATAGTTATAGGCACAAGATTGAGATAATGGGCTACTTAGCTTCTATAATAAATGATGTCTTCTTAGGGGGAAAAACCCCATTCCAAACACAAATGTAGGTTTTACATTCAAGAACTTTGTCTATTTGCTGATTTATCTCAAATTTAACAACATAATTTCTTGTATAACAAAAAGGAAGTTCTTAATTTTTCTTTCAACGTATTTTCCTATAGCGTTTAATAAAATTCTATACAATTTATTATTATAAAATGGAGTGACTGGATCCTTGAACAGCTGAAACTCGAAGAACCAGAAGGAAGCCAGATGAAGGCAATGCTGCAGGAGCTGGATGCAAAACAGCAATGAGGAAAAACAGTGAACAAAAATTCTATACATGTTATTATTATTTTAATGTCTATGTCATAGACATTAAAAAACAAAAAGATTAGTATTTCTTTTTAAAACCAGAAATCGTATCTTTAGTAAAACATACACACACCAAACATTCTAGTTTCATTCTTTCTGATATTCTGAGGGTTTAAACAGAGGGGTTTGCTATTATAATTCCCATTCTGATTTATATATTAAATGTTATTCCTGGGAAAATGTATTTATTAATGAGAGATGTTCATCCCTCTGTAGAAACGGCACTGTGAATTGTCAACAAGGTGAAACAAAAAGTGTTTCCACTGTTCAGATTTCTGTCCGAGAAATGTAGTCAATCATTTTTTACATAACGGTTTAGAAAAAAAAGAATTGTTTTGTGGTATGATATCATCTGGTTAATGGTTTTATCCTATTTATAAGAAAACTTTTGAAAATGGTGATTTACAGCCAGGAAAAATGCTTCTGTAAATAGTTGATGCTACCACTTTGCAACTCTCACTGTGGGTGAAATATATGCTACTTTTGAATTTTTTGTGAAAAAATCGCTTGAAATGGATCTGTGTCACCCGGGACCAAAACATTTTTTACAACTGGAACACATTGAGCAGCAGTGAGACATGCTAGTAGCAAATAGAAACACATAAAAGAATGGAGTGGATACAGCACGGCGGCATGTTGCTCATAATGATGGATTACAGCAGCAGTGCATATGCCTGCACGTTACACCTCATCTCACATCAACACACACCTCCTATGACAGCAATCCCAAACGGGTCAATCTCACCACCAAGGCATGTGATCGACGAGACACACACACTCCAGTGATATTTAGTGCCCTCGTGCTTTGGGGCTTGTGTCATCGTCCCTTTTGTGCCCCAACTTCCCCCCTGAGACATTTGTCACTGCATCACTCAGCGAGGGGCGGCGTGGGACAGTTCATATCTCTGCTAAGCTGGCACTTCCAGTTGGCCCTCGGCCCCACTCACACTACATTTTTACATTTTAGGCATTCAGCTGACGTTGCTATCCGCAGCCAAGTGAGCAGGAAAGTGAGCAAGCAGGTAGAGAAACCTCACACGGATTCTTAAGATCACTCTAACGATTGCTGGATCTGCACCAGTGTCCTCTGTTTTTTTTACAATAAAGGCTGAGAATTGTTGCATGGTAGGATTAATAAGAACTTGGTTTAGTGTACTGAGACCATAAAGTTGGAATTATTGTTCTGTGTTAAGGATCACATGATGAGTTTCTAGGCAAGGTGCAACGGGAAAATGTAGGTGCAACGGGAGAGTTAATTAAGCTCACAAATGATGAAATAAATGCAAACTCTTTCAACTACCCCTAAAGCCTATGCTTACCTTCCTCCTGTTACCATAGAAAAACCAACAAAACAAATGTCTGAGTCCATCTACAATCAAATGTGGGGTCCGACGAGTGCTCTTTTAATTGATTCAAGTTGATGCGCCATTGTTGTCTGCAATGTTTCGCTAACTGGATAACTGGATCTGTAACCAGCTGAGCACTTGAAGAACCAGAAGGAAGACAGATGAAGGCAATGTCTCAGCAGCTGGAAGCAAAACAGCAATGAGGAAAAACAGAAAACAAAAAGGAAGAGGAGAAACCAAACAGGTGGTCGAGGGACAGAAGGCGAGGCTTTTAATGGGATTACATAAAGAAAGGTTGGTCAAGAACAGGCAACGGGAGATCAGTCCGAGAAAGAGTGCAGGAGGGTCTTGCATGTAGGCAAAGAGCAATCTGGCAGTGTGCACTCCCTCACTGTGAGTGGGGCTCATGGTACCCCTCAACAAGACGCCTGTTTGATGTCCTGGCTCCAAAATGGTGGAATGCGGTCCCCGTTGAGATCAGGACAGCAGACAGTCTACACATCCTCTATTTCATACTGAAAACCCACCTGTTCGAACTGCACCTTGGCCATACAAAAATACATTGAAGTGAATATACCTGCAAGTTTGTTGTTGGGCTGAGTTTGTATCTTTATGGTTCACTGCATTTATTGTAGGTTGCTTTGGATACGAGCTAAATGTAAGACCTTTTGAGACAAACAGACAGAATTATGTCAAAGGTTAAGAATAAACTTGTATATCTCTTGAGTCATTTTCATATTGAGGTCAAACAATTATACTAACACTATTCAACCCAGTCCCACAGCATTTCGTGTTATAGTCACAACATGCAATCTATTGATTCGTGTTCACCAACACGATTTTAAATGGGAAATCTGTATTTTTTAAATGTTTTTTTCATTCTAATTTGTTATTCTTTTCTAAATAATACACTGTTATTTACTCAACAATATATATATATATATATATTATTTCACATGTGTTACTTCTACACATTAATATCTGGTTTGTAAAACATCATAGACAGAAAGGTATATCCTCCATTTAATGGTAAGCTATTGAAATTCTGAATCCATAGAAGTGTCTCTCGTCACCCAAAACCCCTGACTATTCTCTCAACTCAGTATTTACATTCTTATATTCAAAGAAAATCAGTAATATCTTTAAAAACTACAAGTCCCTGTCTATCAGCTGTGCACCATTATGGTGTAAATATAACCTATCTACCAATTGGATCAAATATAAAAGTCAGCCGAATTAATGTTGATACTGCAATGTTGATACTGCAAGGAGTATTGTGTCAAGAGAAATTGAAGATGTTGTTTAATTGCTGATATATTTATGATCCACGTCACGTATTCAGTTTCGGTGGCAGTTCTTCCTGTTTGTCTAGAAGTCTTCTAATCAGGGCTCTATAAATAAAGAACTACGGCAGATGTGTAATATGTAATGCAGCCGAACCGTGTATTACAATGCCGTTATGTGATGACTTTCAAAGAGAAAAGGAAGAACACTCGGATTAAAGTATTATTTTCTTTTTTGTAAATGTTTTTCGGATTTCATATCGCATAAACACCATATCCCAACGTGCATTGCGGCTAAAACATCCAATCACCGAGCGTCAACCATATAGGATCTTGGGTAATCAGTTCAGTGGCAGTGTATCGCAATGATGCTCGAAATGTCCCTTATAGGCCTACATCTGTTTCCGGTGACTTTATTTTGAAATTGTAAAAAATGTATTATCTTTTCAATTTACACACGGCATCTATTGCACGTCTGTCCGTCCTGGGAGAGGGATCCCTCCTCTGTTGCTCTCCCTGAGGTTTCTCCCATTTTTCCCTTTAAACTGGGTTTTCTTTGGAAGTTTTTCCTTGTACGATGTGAGGGTCTAAGGACAGAGGGTGTCGTATTGTCATACTGATATTCTGTACACACTGTGAAGACCACTGAGACAAATGTAACATTTGTGATATTGGGCTATATAAATAAACATTGATTGATTGATTGATTGATTGATTGATTGAAATTCAGTTCCTGAGGAACGGCAAAAAAGCCAGAGATTATAGAATTAAACAAATAAATAAAAACAAGGATGATTGTGTGTTATTGTTGAGTAAATAACAGTGTGTTATTTAGAAAAGAATAACAAATCAGAAGGAAAAAAAGATTACAAAAAATACAGATTTCAGTATTCTGAGCCCCTTTCCTTTTCCTCGCGGACTGCAAAAAAAGTCAGACATTATACGATTTAAAATAAAAACAATAATCGTGGCTTGATATTGAGTAAGAAAATGTTTTATGAACCACACAGCTTCCGGTCTTCCAAGACCCGACCGGACAAAAAGACGTGCTGCAGGCACGAAACATACTACCAATAGAAATACATTGCTTTTAAAATCGTTCTGTGTGACACGGAAAAAAGGGGGAAATCGTGATGGTGAACACGAATCAATAGATTAAATATCGTGACTATAACACGAAATGCCATGAGACTGGGTTGCACTATTAGCATGTTACTGGCCAAAACAGGCAATCTAACGGCCCCTACACACGGCGGCGTGCGTTGCCGCTTCAACGCTTCTGCCCATTCACTTTGAATGGAGTGACGTCACGATTCGCCGAACTGCATTGTGGGAGCAAAGCGTAGCTTCTCTCGCGGTGCTCACTGCAAAAGTAGAGCACTGTTCTACTATTGCCGCCTCGACGGAGGCGTCAGCCAATCAAATCCCGCATATGCAAATCTGACAGTACAAGCACTAACTAGCCAATCAAACCGCGTGTATGTTGGGAGAGCCAGACCGCAGTTATTTCCCATATGTCAAAAAATGGAGGAGAAAATTATCGTGGCGGTAGGGAATCACCTGGTACTATATGCCCAGTCCCTCTTTACATACAGGGATACAAACCAGAGGAGCCAGGCATGGGGGGAGGTGGCAAAGACAGTGGGGGAAACTGGTAGGTTTTCGCTTGTTTGGGGAGTTTATATCCAGTGTACTTCGTTTGAATGGACAGCTAGCAAGCATAGACAGTATATTCAGCCAGCATGGATGTAGCATGAATGCTTTGCTTTGTATGTCCGGGGCGGGACATTCATGTGATTGGTTGTTGGTCGTGTTGCTCGCGTTGACTCCCCAAGCTCAAGACACGCCCACCGCCAAGCGGCAACGCACGCCGCCGTGTGTAGGGGCCGTAAGTGGACGGAAAACTGAAAAAGACATATTTGCCTGACATGATTTCACGTTTCTGTCTCTTTACCTTGCCAGCTGTCCCAAGATACTGGACCATTTATAAAAATGTTGTACACTCTAGTCTAGTCAGTTAGAATAATAGAAACACGGGACAATACAAAAGTTAACCTTTAAGCATCTTCTTACAGCTCCAAACAGAGGACTCCCATGCACACTGAGGGGTTTAGACAGCAAGCTAACAAGGCGGTGAAAGAGAAGCCATATCAGAAGTATTGATTTCACACAGCCACAGAGTCCTGGCCTGCAGCCCTGCACACACACTCCACAGTGTGTTTAAAGTTCTAAAACAGGGTGTGCACGAGGCCAGCTTCCTGTGCTGCGGTCTGATTGGGATATCGCTGTCACATCATTATTTTTTCAAAGACCTATATATACACAAACAACATCGTCCTCTGTGCACTCGCACTATTTCTGCCCCACATTGCACTCAATCTACAGGTCTGCTGACAGGGACACATTTACACATCATGTCCCCTCTGAGACCATCCCCATCCGTCCACATGCCTGTGACAGAGTGTCTCTCGCTCGGGGACTCTACCTGTCTTCAGGGCACTTCAGAGTCTTGGATTCTCCACATCGTGAAGATGGCGAAGACTCCCGAGGTTAGATATTTAGGTTACAGCTGTTTCCCAGATTCAAGCTGCCTTTGACAGACGAGCGTCGATGTGTCACACTGTAGCGGAGCAGGGAGGACCCAAACGCTACAGGAAGAATAGTAGAACTTCCAGATAACATATGTCAGACGGCGTAAACTGAAAACTAGGACTTAAAAGGGCCCTATTATGCTCATTTGAGGTTCATATTTATATGTTGTGCCTCTACTGTGACATGTCTCCATGCTTTCATGTTCAAAAAGCTCGGCGCAGCGCAGACGCTTCCGGTGGGATCAGGGGGTAAGGCCAGGACAAACAATCAAAACAGGCGGGAAAACACACAAAGACAGGAAGTAAAAACACAGCGAGAAAAAGCTTTTCAAAATAAGTCAGGAATCATTACATTTATGAAGTCTATGATATTATTTGTGTAATCTTGGTATTTTTCTATAATATTCTTGCTCTTCCTTCTTCACTGTAGATCTGGTACTTAACTTGTTTCAATCAACCTTGTTTATAAGATTTGGGGTCATTTAACTTCTGCCAAAAATGTTGAATGTTTTGTTTCCTCTATTTCTTCTTTAGGGGTTTGACATTTTTCTGAGCCAATTCAAGGCTATATACTTTCCAGTATATAAGGTATAGCTAGTTATAACTGAAACAGTCAATACATACTATACTTCATAATAGTGATGACAACGTATGATAACAAAATATGATAAAAAATATGTATTATATATAATATATTCACATCTATATATAGTTGATACCCTTTTTTTCATAACTTTGCCGTATTGAGCATGTTCTCTAATTATAATGAATAATTATAACACTGCTTTATCAAAGTATAAACAGTTATTGGTCTTGATATATATATTAAGAAAATCATAGATGAGCAACATTATTTTTTACATTTTCCACATGATAAGACATATTTTCATCAAATTATCGTATTTTTGAAATGTTACTAATAATTGCTTTTTAAATAAAAAATAATTCAGCAATAAGTTATTTTATTTGTGGTCGTATGAAGTTATTCAACCATTGAAATCCTAACATACAATATATGTTACATATCTAGAACGTTGTTCTATAAACGTTTTTCATTTAAAGGAAACACAACTGTCTCCGTCTTCATCAGTTCTCTCTGTGTATATAGGGTCGTATTACTTTGTTACACATTCCACTGCAGCTTTTGAAGTACATCTCCATAACAGCTATGCCCTACGGTTTTCATTTCCCTAAGCCTCCCCCCAACCCCTTCATGTCATGAAAGTCAACCCAACTTCATCAGTGCCAGTGATGAGTGGAGCGAGGAGGACGACTCAGGTTGAGAGTTGGCTCTTTCTGGACCTTCAGCTAAAACAGCATTGGACACCTCAGTTATTTACAACCAGCAGCCAACCTTAAACACACACACACACACACACACACACACACACACACACACACACACACACACACACACACACACACACACACACACACACACACACACACACACACACACACACACACACACACACACACACACACACACACACACACACACACACGTACTGTGGCATGGCAAAACTAGACGCAACTGATATCTGTTCTCCTTTTTTTGCACAGCAGCTCATTTAATATCATTACAATTAGAGAAATGTAATATCCAATTTGATGACACAAACAGAGTTAGGAAGTGGAGGAAGTATTTAGATAGTTTACTTACATAAAAGCCGTAAAAATAACATCAAAATAGTTTTTAAGTTTGCATTTCAGAAACTGGATTTCCTCCCACAAAAAAGTCTGTTAATGTACTGCAGGTTGAATTGTGCTGTGACAGTTGTGAGGTTGAAAACATAAAGGCTACACATATCATGGACAACACTGTACTGTAAGCGTGAGGAGAACCGGTGCTCTTCACAGAGTTTCAAGCACATTTAACTTAAATTGTTAAAGAACTTTCCGCTATATCATTACAATTCTTCCCATTTAAAAGAAAGTTGAAGACCTAATTGGAGGGTTGTGCACTGAATCCAAACTGCTCCAAATTCTGAACGTGAGGCACAAATGTACTGACAACGTTTTTAAACTTTTTAAATATATACTCAACAATCAGTGTTTTATTTTTCCTGAAAAGGTCAGGAATTATTCAAGATCAAAGCAAATGAAAGAACCGGAATCATGTTAATCTCAGACTGTCAAGCCTTTTTTTCTGTGCATGCTTGGAAGTATACATGTGTGATCGGGCCCAGTGAAAGGTCCGAATTAAGACGTATGGGGGCCCAGGGGTGGGCCAGCCGCAAAGGTGGATAACAGATTAGTGAAGATCAGTCTCGCTGTTTCCTGTGAGGAAAAACAGACCAGATTTATCTTCTGTCCTCTGTCCAAAGGCCACCCAGGAACCACTAAAAGGAAAAAGATCTAAGTCTAATGTGTAAATATTCAGAAGGGAAAGGAGGGGGAAAAATTGATACCATCACCAGTCGACCAGAACAGAGGAAAAGAGAGTATTTGTAAACCTCTGACCTGCAGATAATGTTACAAAAGTTTCTGGAGTTTCAAAAGTCCTTTATTTAACTATTGTTAAACTCCTGTTACACTTTGGCTCCAGTTTGGAGGAACAATTCCTCTTAAATCTACCTTTGGTAAAGGGTATGACCTGGAGTTGGATCAGAGACACTGCTGTATTCCTTTATGATATAATTATTTGTTTCCAGGATGTCTCAATGTAGTTTCAGGAATAAAACAACATTTATATTCTCAAATCAGCATATATATTTTTTTTTATTCTTAAATGAGGAAAATCTTGCCTTTATTTCTGATTAATGAATATGAAGTCTATTGACTGGCATTTAAAAAGAACAGCAGTGATACCAAATGTCAGAACCAGTTATATTTCACACAGGCTCCGTCCTCTACTGGACTCTATGGGTACTACCCTTAACCATGCTATGCGAGCATTCACATACTGAGTTGCATAAACGTAGCCGGCCAATCGGGGCGAGCCTACCTGAATGCGCGCGCAGGCCCACAGCATATAAGGCGGCTACGCCTCCTGCCTGTCATCCTTTTTCTCTTCAGCAAGCATCAGAACAACTGAGAGAGTGAAACGTGAAGAAAGAGAGGAAAACATTGGAAGAACGTAAGTGATGGACTCACCACTCGAGACCCGGCCCTGTCCGACATGCCCTGGCTCGATTGCGGGCGCTGATCTCCACCAAGTATGCCTCAAGTGTTTGGGGCCTGACCACGCTGTGAACAGCGCGAACCATTCCCCGGCCTGCAATGCCTGCAGAATGCTCCGGCTGCTCAGACGTCAGCACCGGCTGGAGCATCTTTATGTCTCGCCAGGTGTGGCGGAGGACCAGCTGGAACTCGACGGGGTGGAGATGGCGGAACAGGATGTGGTTGGGGAGGTGCCATTTGCCTTTGCCATTCCGGGGAACCGGCCAGCCCCGTCTGTCGAGGAGAGGGACTCGATGTCGGACGCTTCCGGGTCCGGCGTCCATAAGGGTCCATACGGGTCTGCCCGTCAGGACTTTCCGGTGGTGATGGCCGTGGTGATGGCCGTGGTGATGGCTGTGGCGGCGGAGCATGTGGAGCTACCGCTCCCTCCACCACTACCACCGAAGCCGGTGAGCCGACTCCGTCAGGGGGTCTACAGCCCTGTTCGTCCGGCGCAACCGGCCTTCGTGTCGCCCCCGTTGCCGGACATTTGGCGTGTGGAGGCGACTTGGCGGGACGCTGAAAACTGACGAGTGGATGCTTCACCCGGAGGTGGTGAAGCAGATCTGGGCCCAATTCGGGAGAGCGGAGGTGGACCTGTTCGCCAACCGGCGCAACAGCCACTGTGCCCTGTGGTTTTCCATGGCTCGGCGGGACAATCCACCCTTGGGAGTGGACGCATTTGCACACGAGCCATGGCCAAGAAAGCTGCTCTACGCCTTTCCACCACTGCGTCTCATTCTCCCCCTTCTGGAGAGGGTGAGACGGGAACGTCTGTCAGTCATCCTAGTGGTTCCAGGTCGCCGGTTGGCGCCATGGTATGCAGAGGTGACACAGATGATGGTGGGCCAGCCCTGGACGGTGCCTCAGGTCTGGGGGGCGCTGTCTCAAGAGGCAGGTGCAATAGGGGCGTTACCCAATCTGGGCCAACCTCTCCAGGCTTGGCTCCTGAGAGGGACAGGCTGAGACAGAGGGGGACTGTCTGGCGAGGTTATTCAGACTATCCAAGCAGCAAGAGCAGAATCCACCACAGCCTGTTACAGGCCAAAGTGGTTGGGATTCCAGCAATGGTGTGAAGAAAGGAGTCTAGAGCCTCTGTCTTGTACACTGGGCTCTATTCTGTCCTACTTACAGCTACTGGTGGACAGGGGGCTTGCTTATTCCACAATTAAAGTGTATGCATCAGCCATTTCATCCTGCCATGAGGGATTTGGAGGCAGGTCAGCCTTCAGTCAGCCGCTTATGGCGCGTTTTTTGCAGGGGCTCAGGAGACAGCGCCCAGTGGTGCACGCCTCCGCCCCACAGTGGGACCTGCCGTTGGTGCTCGAGGCTCTGGTCACAGAACCATTTGAGCCTCTGGAGCGCTCCTCCCTGAAGGCTCTGTCATTGAAAGCAGGTCTACTGCTTGCTTTGACTTCAGCAAAAAGAGTGTCCGAGCTGACCGCTCTGTCAGTACACCCGAGTTGCCTTTTGATCCGGGGTGACCATAGCGGGGCGAAACTCGGCTTGAACGGCTTTAGTCTTCCACCCCATATTGGGGCCAGGGAGGATAAATTACACCTCCTCTGCCCGGTGCGTGCACTGGCATGTTATATAGAGCGCACGGCTTCCAGTAGGCGCACTGAACAGCTGTTTATGTGCTTTGGGGGGTATGTGGCCGGTAAAGCTCTGTCCAAGAAACGCCTGACAGGATGGCTCTGCGAGTGCATCTCACATGCCTACGGACAGACGGGGAGGGCCTTCCCCACTGGGGTCCGTGCACACTCTACACAGGGTATGGCCGTGTCAACAGCCTTGTTCAACGGTGTGAGTGTGGAGGGCAAATGCACGGCGGCGTCTTGGTCTACGCCAGGCCCCTTCATAAGGTCTTACGCCAGGCCTCTTCATAAGGTCTTATCTCTTGGACATGTCTGACTCCTTCTCATCCTCGGTGCTTGCTGGAGCAACACACAACTGGTGAGAGGGGGGGGACATAGTGCGCTTATGTTTTCCCATTGCACCAGCATGCTGTAAACCCCGTACAGGACTGGAGGGCGCTCCTCGCCTTCCTCACTATTTTCCATGCACACTCTACACAAGGTGAGCGTGTGTGAGTGTGGGGACTAAAAGCCGGTCAGGGGCAGTGTGATAGGTCGATGTTGTTGAACGACAGGACGTTTATCCATCAGGGCTCCACCCACTGTACCCATAGAGTCCAGTAGAGGGCGGAGCCTGTGTGAAATACAACGGTGGGTTACATATTGTAACTCTGGAATATAAGCACAGGCGAAGCCCTCTACCTAGGGGCCCTGTATTTTCTATGCCGCTCGCTGAAGAGGGTGTAGGATGACGCCCCGATTGGCCGGCTACGTTTATGCAACTCAGTATGTGAATGTTCGCATAGCATGGTTAAAGGTAGTACCCATAGAGTCCAGTAGAGGGCTCCGCCTGTGCTTATATACCAGAGTTACAATATGTAACCCACCGTTATCTTCACTTCTACACCATAATTCACTTCTGTCGTTGATTAAGCAGCTGCTTTTGGCTGAATTATTTGGTTAATATCTTCCACAAATACGTTAGAATAGAATTGTATCACAGTCACAGTAAATCCAAAATTGAGCATAGTGTGCATACAAGCATATTTGATTTCCCATTGCGAGAAACTTTTACAATCATTACATTTTCTATTGCAGGAAAAACAAGAAATATCTACACATTTAAAGAAGAAAGCAGACATTTGTTGATTTTATTTTGAAGGCAGTATGGTCTTAATGGGTATCAATTTGCACAGTGTATGTCTTAGGCCAGGGGTCTGCAACCTTTTTGACCAAAAGAGCCATTTTGCTCCTTTTTCCAAAACATTTTTTTGTCTGGAGCCGCAAAACATATTTCATAGTTTTGTATTGTTATATCAGACAAAAACTACAGTTTTTTTGCATTTATTAGGCTATTTATTACATGATATAAAACTGTTAACCTCTAATAAGAAACAAAGAACTCTTATAAGGAGAATTAAAAATAATACACAGGCCTACTTTAAAATAAATTAAACACAGCACTTGGGGAGTCCTCTGCACATTTGAAGGGAAAAAAAATATTATTAAAATGGGCCCACTTTGAAATAAATAAAACATATAGCTGCACCCTAAAAATAGTTAAAGGTAGGGTAGGTAAGAATGGAGAAACCAGCTCGAGTGCGCTAGAATTTGAAAGTACACAACCGGAACAAATATGCCTCTTCCTTCAGACTTCCTCACAGAGCCCCTCCTCCTCCAACACACACGAACGCGCACATGACCAATGAGGGCACGAGATAAATTTGTGCACCGATGGAAGGCTGACAGGCAGGTAGGCCATCCAGTTATTTTAGCCGGGCCGAGGCAGATGATTGGTCGTGCTTTTTACAGCGCTACGGCTTCCACAGATTAATTTTTGTATGTATTTATTGTCAAAGCATTTAATATATTCATTGCTATCGGGACGTTAAGAGCATTCCATGGAATATAACAAAAAGTGTTTTCTGAAATAAATTACATACCGTTTTGTTTTTTATTTATGTGTCACAGTATCACCTCAAAATACAAGATACGAAACATTTTCAACCATGCAACAAAATATAAATAGTCCTACAAATACTTTTATTTTATTTCCTTCTTATTTTTGTCTAAACCCAAGGGAGCCAGAGCAGAGGGCTTAAAGGGCTGCATGGGGCCCGTGGGCCGGGTTGCCAACCCCTGTCTTAGGCTGTTAATTTGTGAACAGCTGGATATATGGAGTATATATTATAGGACTTCTCATTAAGTGTGCCCTGTGTCAATATGATTTTAGGTTACATTGGTTTAAATTCAGATTGATTTCTGAAAAAAATCTAAAAGACCATTTTTAGACCAAGTTTTTATCAGTTTCTGCGTTTCACTGATTAGAGGGGCGTGGCCCAACAGCTGTAGCCACTGAGTAATCAGGCCTGACGTCCATGTTAACCAACGTGTTGTTAAAGTGGCAGACTAGGAACTGTGAAAACAGCTGAAAAAGGTTTTGACAGGCAAACGTTTTTTGTCAGGATAATTTGAAATGACAATAATGTTACATACTGTAAGTTGCTAACCAATGTATTTATCTTGTGTTTAAGTTCATGGAACCATTTTACCTCACCACAAATAAATCATCAATGTTATATTTAACTTACTCAGCCTTTTGTGGCTAAAATGAGTATTACAACAAAAATTGGTTCCCCCGACCTGTTTTACAGATTATTTATTAATTGTTCTTAAAACAGGAAGTCGTAAACAAATTAGATATTTAAATGGATGCCATTTTAAAAAGCATCACCAGAATTGTGTATTTTTCTCATTTCCCTTCCTCACCTTCATACATTTGTATTTCAAGAGGCAAATAATGTCATTCCAAATATTTCAAATATTCTCTATGTCACAAAGTCAAATTCCAGCTGAAGCACACAAACACTGTCAGACACTTCAGATCCATTCCATTCTCTTGGATGTGCTCCAAGTTTAGGATTGCAATCAGCTGCTCTCAGCTGTTTTCACTAGGAGCTGAAGACCTCCAATAAAGACTCCGCAGGGAACATTTCATCACCTGGAATCCAACCAGCACACTTCACCACTCCAGACCTCAGGAATTGGACATGAGCTCTACAGGAACCAGCACCTGGCTCAGGACGATTATTGCCTGCGTTTTCACTTATGCACCCTAACTCTTGGCCATGTGAGTGCATATAGCTGATAACAAAACACTGGTTAACACCAAAACAGAGAGACCAGGCAAGGTCATATAAGAAAAAGGGGTGTATATCAAAACGTAACAAGGAACAAACAAGGGAGCGACACAAAGACATCAGCCAGACAGATTGCCAATATCCGGTAACACAGAGGCTGAAACGACACTGGTAAAAACAGGTTCATATAGACAGAGGACTAATAACGTTGACAATACACAGCTGGAGAGGATATGCAGAAACACAAGGGCTGAAGGTGATTAAGACACAGGTGGTGATCAGAGTGGGGCAGACAATCACATGAAGGCAGGAAAACACATGGGTTGCGGTCGGATAATCCAAAAATCAGCTCCTAACGTCTAACCCTATCGTCTATTCCTTGACCTCTGAGTGAAACGTCATGGGGTTAAGGGATAGTGGATAGGTTCCTAAGCTAAATGGACTATTCGACTTCAGCCATGGACAGGAAGGGAATACAGGCACCACTAAAGGGTTGCGGTCGATTTGAAAAAATCAGCTCCTATCGTCTTGACCTAACCACTATTCCTTAACCTCTATGTGAAATGTCACAGGGTTAAGGAATCCCCTTATTATAAGCAATCTTAGGCTTGAGCTGCCAACATTTTATGTAACAAAATAAATGAAACCCCATATGGTACAGAGCCCCCTAGGGGACATGGAGAAGATTTATTTTTTTATTTGAACAAAAGCGAGATCTCGCAAAAGTATTGCGAGATCTCGCAAAACCCCGTTGCAGTTTGGAGACGGTCCCGAAGCACTCCTCTCCCTCCTCCAGCTGCAGATTGTGACCAATTCTTGAAGTTTAGCTCGGATGACGGCGCGTATCGAACATTATATTCATGAGTTCTTGATCCGCGAAATTTGAATCTCTCAATAACTCAGCTCAGAGTATGCTTTGCGACGTGCATGTCCCCTCGCTCTGAGTGTTCTCTTGAGGTGTCTTTCACTTATGTGAAACCCGTGCCTATTGCCAAGCACTGATGTTATATATTTAAATTGAAGGCCAAGCTCAAAGTAAAATTGATGAACCGCTCCATTGTTGTGGTTTCTGTGTTGCCGAACTGAGCTAAATGAAAAGTTTTGCGATCTCGCAAAACTTTTTTATTTTTTTTAATTTAAATAATTTGTTTTTCTTCTACATGTCCCCTAGGGGGCTCCGTAATATGGAGAGCTGCGATGAAGGCTGCTTTCTTTATTAAAGCATATTCAGGTGTCAAGCATAATCGACCTACATTTCATTGATTTTGCTAACTTAACTTAACTTATGAGGCAATATACCTCGCCTCTAGTGAGTGGCCCAGCCCTTCTCATGTTTTTTTTGTATGTTACCCATAGTAAAACATTTTTGGATACCCTTGGTGTAGACGTTGTCTGATCAAGAGTCCCAAACGGTTTTGTGTCTGTGCCTCAATCTAACCCTAAGCCTGTCATGAACGACATAAAACATAGACGACTGTAGCACAGGTGGATTTTATCATGGAAAAGAGTAAGGCTTTATCTGTTCGTGATAACTTTTTTCTCAGTATACATGAAAGCCTTTCTTACTTAATATTTGGAATTGTCACCCGAACTTGGCCCCTCCCTTTAATCAAATATATATACATTTCCAACATAAACTGGTGCATACAAAATCACCAGAATGTAGAGCATGAACACTGATATCCTACTTAAAATGAGCCAATGTTGAAACTAACCTACCCTTCTCCACCATTCAACATTGACTCGTTGACAGTGGATAAAATATCCCAACACACACACACACACACACACACACACACACACACACACACACACACACACACACCCTCCTTCTCCATGCTGACAGGTGGTGTGTCTGTAACAAGTGAACAGGTGTTGCTTTGTGGCTCCGCCAAGAGACAGCAAACTGAAAAAAACTAAGCAAACAAGCAGCACCATGCTTGTCCTGCTAATTACTGAGAGAACATTGATGACTTTAGTTTGAGTTTAGTTAAAAGCCTTTTGTCACGATTATCATGTCATGTCACATTTCTATGTCTAGGTTTGGGTGTTTTTGCTGTCATGTTGTCCTCTGGGTTATTGTCTGGTCCTTTTCCTTGTGTTTCTCCTCCTGTCGTTAGTTTCCCTGGTGTGTCTAGTTATCTGATTGTGTTCACCTGTGGCGCTTGTGTTTCTCCTCCCCTGCCCGGCTGTTTCTCGTCTTGTGATTACCCCTCCCTGTATTTAGTGTTTTGTCTAATTAAGTCCTTGAAATAAAGGTGTTATCAAGGGCTATCTGCGTTTGGGTCCTACCTGCTTCACTCTGCGTATCAGAAAGCACCAACCAAGAAATGGGCCCAGCAGATCCGTTCGAGCTGGAATTATTGAATTTTTCCTTTTTTTTGGCTAACTGCTCGGATCGATGGAAGAGAGCACCCGGAGTTCAGCAGCGAGAGGCTGTGTTGTCGGAGGCGCGCCAGATGGCTAGAGAGAAACCAGGTTTGGTGAAGTTCTTACCTGGCTGGATTTCAAAGATCCTCCCGGTGTGTGATTCCCAGCCTGCTAGCCCCAGGCTCTCCCTGTCTCCCAATTCCCAACCTGGTACCATACGCCTCGCTGGGTTCCGTCTGAAGTCAACCCATGCTTCTTCCCCAGTTCCTGCTCCTGGCCAGGAGTCGTTTTCTGGAACTCGTCTGGCTTATTGAGGTCCACGGTGTATTCAGGCGGCTGCTAAGAGGAGTCGCAAGACCAAGCTAGCCCCAGGAGCCATGGCTACAGCCCCAGTACAGGCCCCAGCAGCCATGGCTCCATGCTCCAGTATCGGCCCACACAGCCATGGTTTCATGCTCCAGTACCATCCCACACAGCCATGGTCCCGTGTTCCGGTTCCGTGCCCAGCAGCCATGGTTCCGGCTACGGAACCGGCCCCGGTACCCATGGTCCCGACTCCAGCTCCTCGTCTCCAGTTGGCTGTTCAGCCGACGCCAGCTCCCCGAGTCCTGTCGGTGTACCGGCCGACTCCAGCACCTCGTCTCCTGTTGGCTCTCCAGCCGACGCCAGCTCCCCGAGTCCTGTTGGTGTACCGGCCGACTCCAGCACCTCGTCTCCTGTTGGCTCTCCAGCCGACGCCAGCTCCCCGAGTCCTGTCGGCATACCGGCCAACGCCAGCTCCCCGAGGCCTGTCGGCGTACCGGCCGACTCCAGCACCTCGTCTCCTGCTGGCTCCCCAGCTGACGCCAGCTCCCCGAGTCTTGTAGGCGTACCGGCCGACTCCAGCACCTCGTCTCCTGCTGGCTCTCCAGCCGACGCCAGCTCCCCGTGTCCTGTCGGCGTACCGACCGACACAAGTTCCTTCTCAAGACCCATCTCAAGACCCCTCTCAAGTTCCTTCTCAAGACCCATCTCAAGACCCCTCTCAAGTCCCCTCTCAAGTCCCCTCTCAAGACCCCTCTCGAGTCCCCTCTCGAGTCTCCTCTCGAGTCCCCTCTCGTGTCCCCTCTCGAGTCCCCTCTCGAGTCTCCTCTCAGGTCCCCTTTCGGGTTCCTTCTCGGGTCCCCTCTCGAGTTCCCTCTCAAGTCTCCTCTCGAGTCCCCTCTCAAGTTCCCTCTCAAGTCACCTCTCGAGTCCCCTCTCGAGTTCCCTCTCAAGTCACCTCTCAAGTCTCCTCTCGAGTTCCCTATCGAGTCCCCTCTCAAGTCACCTCTCGAGTCTCCGTTCAAGTTCCCTCTCGAGATCCCTTTCAAGTCACCTCTCAAGTAAACTCTCAAGTTTCCTCTCGAGTTCCCTCTCAAGCCCTCTCTCGAGTTCCCACTCAAGTCCCTACTCAAGTGCCGTTGGAGGTTCCGCTGGGGGTCCTGCCAACCCTATGTCCTGTGCCGTTGGAGGTCCCGCAGACTACTTTTCTGCCGGGGGTCCTGCCAACCCCATGTCCTGAGCCGTTGGAGGTCCCGCAGACTGCTCTTCTGCTGGGGGTCCTGCCAACCCCATGTCCTGTGCCGTTGGAGGTCTCGCAGACTGCTCTTTTGCCGGGGGTCCTGCCAACCCTATGTCCTGTGCCGTTGGAGGTTCCGCTGGGGGTCCTGCCAACCCCATGTCCTGTGCCGTTGGAGGTCCCGCAGACTGCTCTTCTGCCAGGGGTCCTGCCAACTCCATGTCCTGTGCCGTTGGAGGTCCCACAGACTGCTCTCCTGCCGGGGGTCCTGCCAACCCTATGTCCTGTGCCGTTGGAGGTCCCGCCGACTACTCTTCTGCTGGGGGTCCTGCCAACTCCATGTCCTGTGCTGTTGGAGGTCCCACAGACTGCTCTTCTGCCGGGGGTCCTGCCAACCCTATGTCCTGTGCCGTTGGAGGTCCCGCCGACTACTCTTCTGCTGGGGGTCCTGCCAACTCCATGTCCTGTGCCGTTGGAGGTTCCGCCCACTGCTCTCCTGCCAGGGGCCTGCCGGCCCTGTGTCCTCTTCCGTGGGGAATCTTGCCGACACCTGTCCCACCAGCTCCGGATCCTGTCCGGTCGACACCGGCTCCTGCCCGGCCTCCGGAGCTGTCCGGTCTTCGACCTCGAGCCCGGTCACCTGAGTTCGCCCGCTGTGGTCTTCGCCCCGCCTCGAACTCTGTCTTGCCCCCGGGCCGTCCGCCCGAGACCCCCTCCTTGAACTCTGCCTTGCCCCCGGGCTGTCCGCCCGAGACCCCCTCCTCGAACTCTGCCTTGCCCCCAGGCCGTCCGCCCGAGACCCCCTCCTCGAACTCTGCCTTGCCCCCGGGCTGTCCGCCCGAGACCCCCTTCTTGAACTCTGCTTTGCCCCCGGGCCGTCCGCCCGAGACCCCCTCTTCGAACTCTGCCTTGCCCTGGGCTGTCAGCCAAGGCCCGTCTTCCGGACCCCCTCCACCCACCCTGCTGGACATTGTTGGATTTTTGTTTTGGTGTTTAGGGACGTCTAGAATCCGTCCCTTGAGGAGGGGGTTCTGTCACGATTATCATGTCATGTCACATTTCTATGTCTAGGTTTGGGTGTTTTTGCTGTCATGTTTTCCTCTGGGTTATTGTCTGGTCCTTTTCCCTGTGTTTCTCCTCCTGTCGTTAGTTTCCCTGGTGTGTCTAGTTATCTGATTGTGTTCACCTGTGGCACTTGTGTTTTTCCTCGCCTGCCCGGCTGTTTCTCGTCTTGTGATTACCCCTCCCTGTATTTAGTCTTGTCTCTTCCTGTGTTCAGTGTTGGTGCTTCTTTTGTTTGTGACCTAGTTCACCGTAGAGTGTTTTGTCTAATTAAGTCCTTGAAATAAAGGTGTTATCAAGGGCTATCTGCGTTTGGGTCCTACCTGCTTCACTCTGCGTATCACCTTTTATTTGCACTTCAAGTGCTTATCTCATTCCCCTCTGAGGTTTTCCTTCCACCTTTACTCGACTCCTCATTTCTCAGAGCTGTCTTTCAGAGCAGGACTTGAACTTTGAAAGAAGAAAGGTTCAGGGACGGGAAGCTCTGTGGTAACTCAAAGAGGTCATCAACGGAGCGGGAACAACATGGCCGCCTCCAAATGGCACGTCTAGAGGGGCTGCTGATGATGGGAAACGCTGATGGGGACGTCCCCCAATGTGTTTGTGGATTCAGTAACATTTCTGACGCAACTCTACTTTAAAGTCAATACATCAGATGGCAGTGATTTGTTTGTGTGTATAGAGGAAAATGGCCTCTTCACACTGCAAGACATGTCTTCATTCCTGTTCAAAGCATTAGTGTAAACATTGTAAATCATATATGACCGGGTTAGAGAATATGGAGGGAACTTGGCTGACCTCTGTAGTTGTAGCAGGAGACTAAAGAAAAAAGTCTGACGAAAATCTTAAAATATTGGGTGGCCAAAGAATATGTACACACAAACTAAGCGTGCTCGAGTAATTCGACTCCGACAAAAAGGCTCAGAGAGCAAAATAATATACAATGATCTGAGGCACAGCTCATTAATTCTGACCCATGCATGCCGGACAAGCAAAGGCAGAAACAAATTCCACATCAGTACAAATGTTAAACCAGTTCACTGTCAACTATGAACTTAAGCCTGGGTTTCTCAAGATGTCTTCTCCTCCATTTACAGTACTGAACAACTGCAGCACAAACATTCAATGTTGAGTTTGTTAAAGCTGACATGGGGGTAGTGTAAAGCTTGTTTTCTTTTAATTTCACAGTTTTGGTCAAACAAGCTTTCAACTCAATGATGGTGCTTGGTTACATTTTCCACCCCTGTCTAGTAAGAAATGCTGAAGCTTACTCCTCTATGGAGATCAGGGTTGCGTTGAATAGTTCAAAAATCAGCTCCTAAGTTCTAACCCTATCTCCTATTCCTTGACCTCTGAGTGAAATGTCACGGGGTTAAGGGATAGTGGATAGGAGAATTCAAGAGGATTTAGGAGAAGAGACTGCGGTACTTTAGAGAATCCGAATGCACTTTCACTATCCGACGTGTTTATGATGTGTCAGCGGACGTCATGAATGTGCGTCTGCTGGAGTGGGGAAACTACAGTTTTCTATACAGCGGACTACAACATGATGTAGAATAAGAACGAGGGACTACTGTAAACTCATCTAGAGACTCTGCACCGTGCTCTGATGCTGTTGCTTTATGCTTTATGAACGTGGAAAACAGAGAAACATATTCTTCATGACCAAAGTTGGAATTTATTTAAATAAAAAATGAAAGTGAAACTTATACTCGTCACCCTCTCCCTCCGGTGCACATTAATAAAAATGATCCCAATACGTATGATTGTATGAAAAGATCTTTAACATAAATACAAATGTATTTATTTTAAACGTTAGTCCTTAACATCTATCACGTTTTAAAATGCTTAACAGGCACCATAACTTTCAAATCAAATCAAATCAAATGAAGTTTTATTTATATAGCACATTTATAAACGATTTTTGGTCGAGCCAAAGTGCTGTACATATAATAAAATTAGCCTACAGTAGAGATACTTTACAGCAAATACAACAACACAGATTGTTCAGAATATCAGTATGAGAAAAACGACACCCTCTGTCCTTAGAAACCTCAGGGAGAGCAACAGAGGAGGGATCCCTCTCCCAGGACAGACAGACGTGCAATAGATGCCGTGTGTAAATCTAAGAGATAATACATTTTACAGCATATAGACCGAATGTTAGGAAATGCATGTGTCTGTAATAAGAAGATGAATCCACGTGATATAATTTAACAGCCGACTGTTGAGTGACAGCAAATGTGTCACAGTTTGCTTTCTCACTCACCTATTTTCTGCATTAACTTTCCTTAGTCACCTGGTAGTCACACCCTGTCTCTCTCTCACTCTGTTGCACCCATCAGCTCCATTAGTATTTAGGCCCACTTCACTTTCACCTCAGTGCCAGATCGTACTTTGCAGCATGCCAGTCTTTCCCGCATTACCCTTCAGATTGCTCTCCCGGTTTCGACCCTGCCTGTCCCTGACCAGCCTGCCTCGCCTGCTCCCTGACCCGTGCTGTACCTGCGACTCCCGTCCTGCTTTCTCCTGGAACCCTCACCTGTCCCCGACCAGCCCTTTGCCTACTATCTGCCGTTTTGTCTCCTACCAGCCTATTGCCATCAATAAAGCTGATTACCGACTATCCCTGGTTTCCCGTGTTCTGCACTTTGGTCCTCAGCTCGTTTGTGACAGAACGATCTGGCCAGAAATGGACCAAGCAAACACCGGGTCTCCTAGAGACCGCTTTGAAAGGGTTGAGGATGCCATCCAAAGACAGGAGGTCACGATAGCTACCTTAGCTACCGAGACCCACCAGACAACCTCAACCCAGGGACAAATGCTGGATTACCTTACCTCCCAGATGCAACAGATGGGCGCCACGGTACAACAGCTAACTGCTACCATGGCTGCTACCGCCCCTCCGCCCGCAGCTCCGATGCTCAACTCCTCCTGACAGGCAAATCTCAGGCTCTGGCTGTTTTTATCGACTCCGGATCAGATGTCAGCATCATTGACGAGGAGCTCGCACTACAGCTGGGCATCCAACAGGTTCGGTTGCTCCAGCCGGTACCGGCTAATGCTTTGGATGGTCACCTACTGGGAACAGTGACACACCAGACGACGCCGGTACATATGCTCATGTCGGGGAACCACCATGAGACAATCCAGTTTCATGTGCTACGGTCCCCACAAATCCCTCTGATTTTGGGCTATCCGTGGCTCCGCCGCCACAACCCAAACATTGACTGGGCAACTGGGTCTATCTTAGGTTGGAGTTCCTCCTGTCATCAGGTTTGCCTCAAGCAGGCTTCCGCACCTCAACTATCTGTGGATATGAACCTGGTTCCGGATGTTACTGGGGTTCCGGCAGAATATTTGGACTTTAAGGAGGTTTTTAGCAAGGCTAAGGCGACATCTCTCCCACCTCATCGGCCCTATGACTGCGCCATTGAGCTACATCCAGGAGCAGTTCCACCCAAGGCCCGGTTGTACTCGCTTTCGGCACCAGAGAGGAAGTCCATGGAGACTTACATCAATGACTCTCTGGCTGCAGGAATTATTCGTCCTTCCACATCACCCGCAGGAGCAGGTTTTTTTTTTTGTGGCGAAGAAGGACAAGACCCTGAGACCCTGCATTGACTATCAGGGCCTGAACGACGTCACGGTGAAGAATCGTTATCCCTTGCCACTCATCTCGTCAGCATTCGAGTTACTACAGGGGGCTACAATCTTCACTAAGCTGGATCTACGAAACGCGTATCACCTGGTACGAATCCGTTAGGGGGACGAATGGAAGACCGCCTTCAACACCTCTTCAGGACATTACGAGTACCTGGTGATGCCATTTGGACTTACCAATTCCCCTGCAGTTTTCCAAGCATTGGTGAACGACGTACTCTGGGACATGTTGGATCGTTATGTTTTTGTTTATCTGGATGACATTTTGATCTTTTCAAGGAACCTCAAGGAACACGTCCATCATGTCCAGACGGTCCTCCAGAGACTTCTGGAGAACTCGCTGTTCGTCAAGACGGAGAAGTGCGAGTTTCACACTTCCTCGGTCGCCTTTCTCGGCTACATCGTGGGTCAAGGAAGTGTGGAGATGGATCCTTCTAAGGTTTCAGCGGTTACCTCGTGGCGGGTCCCTGATTCCCGGAAGGAGCTGCAGCGTTTCCTGGGATTCGCCAACTTTTACAGACGGTTCATCCGTGGCTACAGCACCGTGCCCGCCCCGCTCACCGCCCTGACCTCGTCCAAGGTGACGTTCCGATGGTCCCCTGCAGCCGAGGAGGCTTTTCAGGACCTCAAGGGCCGGTTTACATCGGCTCCTATCCTGCAGGTACCAGATCCTGCTGGTCAGTTGGTGGTGGAGGTGGATGCTTCTGACGTTGGGGTGGGGGCCATCCTGTCGCAACGTTCTGGGGAGAACCAGAGGCTCCATCCCTGTGCTTTCTTTTCGAGGAGATTGAGTCCGGCGGAGAGGAACTATGACGTGGGGAATCGGGAGCTTCTAGCAGTCAAGTTGGTGTTGGAGGAGTGGCGACACTGGCTTGAGGGGACAGAACAACCATTTCAGGTTTGGACCGACCATAAGAACCTGGAATACATCAGGTCGGCCCGAAGACTGAATCCCCGACAAGCCAGGTGGTCGTTATTTTTTACCCGGTTTAATTTTTTCCTCTCCTACCACCCGGGCTCCCGCAACGTTAAGGCCGACGCTTTGTCCCGGCAGTTCGAGAGGAGGGGAGACAACTGGGGTATTCCGGACACTATTCTCCCTGCTCCTCGGGTGATCGGCGTCCTCACTTGGGAGATTGAGGAGAGGGTTAAGACCGCTTTGGTGGACCAACCCGGTCCGAGTTCTTGTCCTCTCAACCGTTTGTTTGTGCCTCAGGTTTTGAGGGCTGAGGTGCTTCAGTGGGCTCACAGATCCAGACTTTCCTGCCACCCTGGAATTCAACGTACCAAGGGGAGGGTTCTAGAACGGTTCTGGTGGGCCACGCTGGAGGCTGACACTCGGGAGTTTGTGAACGCCTGTCCTGTGTGCAATCGGCACAAACCATCTCATCAAGCGCCAGCGGGACTCCTTCATCCATTACCGGTCCCACGTCGCCCTTGGTCACATATTTCATTGGACTTTGTGACTGGTCTACCACCGTCCCACGGACATACTGCCATCTTGACGGTGGTAGATCGGTTTAGTAAGATGGCTCATTTCGTACCCCTGCCTAAGATCCCGTCAGCTAAGGAGATGGCAGAACTGATTCTTATCCACGTTTTTCGCATTCACGGACTGGCGACTGATGTGGTTTCTGACCGGGGGCCCCAGTTCACCTCTGTGTTTTGGAGGGAGTTTTGTGAACTGATCGGGGCGACGGTCAGTCTCACCTCCGGGTTCCACCCACAGGCCAATGGCCAGACCGAACGGAAGAATCAGGAGATGGAGACCACTCTCCGCTGCATGGCTTCCGATCATCCCACAACCTGGTCAAAACAACTCATGTGGGTGGAGTATGCCCACAACACCCTCATCAGTTCCGCTACTGGTCTTTCCCCTTTTCAGTGTGCATACGGTTTTCAACCCCCATTGTTCTCTGCATTGGAGAAGGAGGTTACCTGCCCGTCTGTCCAGGCTTTCATCAGACGTTGTCGGAGGACTTGGAGGCAGGCTCGAACAACTCTGCTTCAGTCTGCTAACCGGTACGCCACATCAGCGAACCGCCGACGCACCAAGGCACCTGTGTACCAGGTAGGCCAGAGTGTGTGGCTTTCCACTCAGAACATTCCCCTTCGGGTGGAGTCTAAAAAGTTAGCACCCAGGTTTATTGGACCCTTCGAGATTGTCAAGGTCATTAACCCTGCAGCAGTTCGACTGAGTTTGCCCCGGAACATGAAGATCCATCCCACCTTCCACGTTTCCAGGATTAAACCTGTCCGGGAGAGTCCTATGATTCCCGCCGCCCCTCCACCACCACCCCTAGGATGATCGATGGGGGCCCTACCTACACCCTTCGTCGTCTACTCCGTTCCCGTCGCAGAGGAAGAGGGGTTCAATATTTGGTGGACTGGGAGGGCTATGGTCCCGAGGAAAGGCAGTGGATTCCTGCTCGCCATATCCTCAACCCTCAACTCATCCGAGACTTCCACCTGCGTTACCCGGAGCTGCCTTCTAGGACCCACGCTCAACCAGGCGTTAAGCCAGGGGGCATTCGTCCGCTACAGACCAGAGGCTTCGTCGAGGGGGAGGGGGAAGCGTCATCAGTCGAGGAGGACGAGGATTTCCAGGAGGGAGAAACCGAGAGAGCATTCTCAGATGAGTATTAGCCTTTCCCCATACCTCCACCTTCCACCCTTTGTCTGTAGGGTTTTTGTCTATTCTTCTTAGATATATATATATATAGTTTTTCTTTTTTTTTTTTTCTTTTTCTCCTAGAAATTTTCTTAGGCGTCAGGAGCCGTCCATTAAGGGGGGGGTTCTGTCACAGTTTGCTTTCTCACTCACCTATTTTCTGCATTAACTTTCCTTAGTCACCTGGTAGTCACACCCTGTCTCTCTCTCACTCTGTTGCACCCATCAGCTCCATTAGTATTTAGGCCCACTTCACTTTCACCTCAGTGCCAGATCGTACTTTGCAGCATGCCAGTCTTTCCCGCATTACCCTTCAGATTGCTCTCCCGGTTTCGACCCTGCCTGTCCCTGAGCAGCCTGCCTCGCCTGCTCCCTGACCCGTGCTGTACCTGCGACTCCCGTCCTGCTTTCTCCTGGAACCCTCGCCTGTCCCCGACCAGCCCTTTGCCTACTATCTGCCGTTTTGTCTCCTACCAGCCTATTGCCATCAATAAAGCTGATTACCGACTATCCCTGGTTTCCCGTGTTCTGCACTTTGGTCCTCAGCTCGTTTGTGACAAAATGCTGCGGCTGCAAGGCATTGTGGGGCAGCATTTTCTCCTCTCCTTTCGGCGAGGGAGGTCCAGTGGTTCCTAAGCTAAAGGAGTTTATAAAGGAAGTTTGAAACCTCCTTTCCTATCATCTAGAGAATTCGAACGGCACTTATCATGGCTGCCACTGAGGGACTTCCGGGTCATTTCACTCTGTTAGGAAGGTTCCTAGTAACATTGACTATTCGACCGCAACTGTTGCCCATTTTAATTCACAGGAGGTATAACGAGGAGTTTTTTTTATCTATTACACAGAAAAACTGATGATCCTGTCAAAAAAAGTAGACAAAAAAACATTATTTTTCCAGTAACACAGATGAAAACTCTTAGTTTAATCCTTTTTTTTGCTACGTTCTGAAATCTTATTAGATCACACATGGATCACCAAAATGTTTTTCACTTTGTCACTCACGGCTTCCCTCGTTAAGGAACTTCCACATCAGGGTTTACGGTAACATGCCCGTTAACCAAGAGGCCAAGGTGTGAGGCAGATTGCGGTCATAGTTAACAAGAACCCAACTCTGATTGTGGTTAGGAAATGAGAAACACATATTGGTGTTCCGTGTTAAAGGTCCCCTATTATACTGTTTTTCATGAATGTATTATAGGTTTCAGATACATACAAAATATTTCTCTGAAGTGTTTGGCTCGAAACACCAAACAGGTCATTGCAGAATCCCATAAACCCCTGTGTTTCCGTGCTGATTCCCTGCCTGTTACTTTGTTTAGATGAAAATAAGGAGCCCCTCCCCACGCCCCTCTGAGAGATATTTGGTTAAAAAGAACACAATGGTGCTCTAGGGGGAGATTCAGCTGATGAGAGAGCCAATCTTTTTTTCCTGAAACTTTCAGAATGTCTTTACACAGAGGGGACACATACTTATTTATAAAATACATGAAAAAGTGGATTTTGCATAGGTGACCTTTAAAGTCCGACACTACGACAGCGTATCTTTCTCTGCATAACATCTGATCTTTCCTATACACTCATGAGCACGAACCCATCACAGATATCCTCACGTGAACCTTCTCGGAACACTGCTGGCACCCATAGATGTTTCATAGTTTTCATTTCTGACAAATACTTCCTTTCTCCATTTATCACATACTGTAAAGGTATTACTTTTTTGAAAGCCTTTTTTTTATTAGAGTCTTGAGAGTTCTGCTAAGGTGAATGTATCAGCAAAAGTATGACACGCGTTTGAATCCACAGTGATCATCAAGACTTTTCTTCGTTCTTAGATTCTTTGGAAACCGTGAAGGCAGGTACCACAGAGGAATACATGGTGATTTAGAGGGCGAAGTATACCTTTAATCAGCACTGGACATCAGAAAAATACTGTCATTTTGTTGATGATTAAGGCCTTGGTCGGTACGATGCTCCCAAACAGTGGCCTCGACCCTCAGATTGATCACCGTCTCCGGGGCTCAACCGGCTGTCTGCAGTTTGCTTAGACTAAAAAGCTGCTAAAAGCCGGGATCAATGGGGTGGGGGAATCAATCAGGATCATCCGTGTTTATATGACTCAGGAGGATTACCTCACTGTTACTGAAATGGCCTCGCAGGACTGACTGGCCATTAGAACAGTGGGACTAAACACTGCCCTGCTGTTTACATGAAAGGTAATGTGGGCCCGGCCCTGGCTCCGTTTGCCGGAGACAATTAGGCCCCGACACAGGCCGTAATCCACCGCCAGGCGCGAGGTAATCAAATTCCAACATAGCTGGGCCCACGAAAACAATGAGGGACGGGATTAAAGCAAATGCATGTGAAGATAGAACAAATTAATAAACTTAACACTGAACATGTGCTCCAGGGGCCGAGTATACAGCATCAGATGGTCTATGGTTCGTCAGAAAGTATAACTGTAAAGTGAAACACTGCATGTACTTTAAGGTAGGCGTCTTTTATTTGGAGATCTTAAAAACTCAGATTAAGTGCCATCACTGTTTTTCTGGAGGTGAATGCCAGCTCACAGTATAAAAAAAAGCAATGCCGTAATCAATCTGAGAAATGGGGGAATTAGAAGTCCTGATGCATCTATTCTGCAGCTAATTTAAGGTTGTAGTAAAATAACTTATAGAAATCCAGTGAGTGTCCTCAAAAGCTGGTATTTGTAAGTGCACATTCCATCTTCACGTTAAGGGTTCAGCGTGCTTGAAACTGTTGGATCATTTCCTAAGACAAAAACCCTTTACAATGGCCAATCTTAAGGATGGGATGAATATAAGTTTCCATAAAGACGGATGAAAGATACATACAGGTATGTTTCAATTGTCAACTGACATTTAGACTTCAAGCTCAGGTGATGATAGTAACATAAACATTTGCTTTGTTTTATTAGTCACCCAGTGAACCAGCTTGAACCATAAGAGGACATTGTATGTATTGTCACCTGTGCTTTTTCTTTTGTGACGAAAATGTCATATGTGATTTTGTTTCAGACAACTTCAAGGCAGAAGCAATGTTATTAACCAAACATTAATATGTTTTTTTATAGATAAACTGGAATAAACATTAAAAGCTTGATAATTCGTCCACTTTAAAATTATTTATTTTCAAACTAACTGACTTATTAACTAAATTGAATTGCATTGTTGATAATCAAGCTGTATGGCAGACCACCCGGCACCCTATTTGGCCCACATGCCTTACAATGTGTCCCTCTGCTTTAGAGCACTCAACGTTCTGACCAGCAGGACTTTGGGTTGTTTCTCTTGGCTTTATATGACGCTCAGAAGGCTCTGACTGAATGATCAATGTTTTTTGCCCAATTCCGAACAACATGCAATAAATCATCAGCAAGCTCAAACCCTATGTTGCCTAGCTGCTCTGAAAGAATCTCATCAAATAATTTGTAATATAACTTTACCCTTAGTTTAAAACAGGGAAGATGTATGATATGTTGTCTCAGTAAGTTAACCCTTTTGAGGATTTTAACAAACAAAATATCTGTAGTTATTCATGTAATAATAACTCTTATTTTTACTGGATTAAGCTTTTATCACCCGCATTTTCTACATTTCTGTGTTTGTGTGTTTGTTTGGCAAAATAACCAAGCCACTGATGATATTAAGCCATGATGTTGAATATTAAAATGTTTAGTGACATTAATCGCTGGAGACACTTGACTAATAGGTATTCTTATGTGGGGAATTCAATGTTCAATGTTTCAATTCAATGTTTCAATTCAATGTTTTTGGACAGGCTTCTGTTTCTTGGACACAAATTAAAAAATAGTTTTCATTATAAATGTTTATTCAGAGTGGATATAACTAATTCTGTAAAATCTTTAAAAAGAGAAAAAGGGAATGACATGTGTGGTTAGTTTTTTTTTCTCCAATAGTCCACAGTTTGATAAATACAATGTCCCCTGTGCACTGCTCAGAATACACCAGGATGCTTGACAGGCACTTCTCCTGTAAGCATGTGGACGTATCATATGATAAGGTGGACTAAAGCCTATAAATACGGCTGTGTGTGTCCCGGTGAGGCAGTGCTTAAACTCTGCTGCACCACCTGATGATCCCTGCAGCCTGAAGCCCACCGTCCTGCCTTCAACGTCCTTATGTCGGTAAAACTCTTCTTCTATGGAAATAAAGCGCCGTTTTATCCAAGTTTATTTATGTATAACATCATCTCACCCTCGATATATTAAAAAACGATGTCTCCCTGTGCGTAAAATGCCGCGCTCAGTGCGTCCTGGCGCGGACGATTCCTTGGAAAATGTGCGGGGTCAGTCGCGTTTCCTTCACGCCCCGCTGCTGTGGATCGGTGCTCAGCAGGAGTGGCATCTCGGCGACAAAATCCGAATGAAAGAGCGTCCTTTAGAGCTCAGGCATGCATCGAGTAGTGAGATCATTGGCGTTATAAATATCCCGGTGCCAGCAGAACAACTCCAGCTCCTGCAGCCGGGGTAATGCTCAGGAGCGCTGCACGCGTGTGTGCGCACGGTTCGCGGTGCCCAGACCTCAGGAGCGACACCAAAAATGCTCGGAGTGGCATAGCGGGTGTCTCCTGTTTGGAAGAATGAATGTTCCTCTTTACCTTCTGACCGTCGCCCACTTGATTTGCGCCGCCGCCGGAGCAGAGCACGTCTCTTTGGAGCGCCAACTTCTGGAGGAGGGGATCAGTTCGGGACGCAGGACTTGCAGGCTCTACTGTAGGGTTGGCATCGGCTTCCATCTCCAGATTCATCCCGACGGCAGAGTCAACGGCAGCCATGAGCCCAACCAGCTGAGTAAGTCACTCCAGTTGCTCCACGGTGCACACAAACAACTGAACTACTAAATTATAAAACGTCTGACGCGCAGATGAGTCCTGTGCGTCCCGCTGAGAATGCGCACTAGGAGTTTCATTCCCTTATCCGCTCGGAATGATTCCATGAGTTTTTATTTATTTTAGATATCATGACTGGAGGTTGTTACAATAGTGATTTACACAGGAAGAGTGTAAGGTCCGCACACCTAAACTTAGGCTGCCTGACCCTGTGAAATATCTGAGCAGCGAGCTTCTGGTTGACGAGCCTTGTTTGTGTCTCTCTGGGATGTTGGCAGGTAGACTATTTGTGGAAGTAACAGGTGCAGCAGGGAGGATGTGTTGGATTGCCGACTGTCATCACAACAATGTTACTCCAGATACACTGCAAAAAACATTGACTGTAAAACAATTATATTTTATTATTATTATCATTACTATAATTATTATCATTATTATTATTGTCTTACTTAATCCTCAAACTGTTTGCCATCAAAAACTTGTAAACAATGTTTTTTTGCTTATGGTGCAAATTCAATAATTATACTTTTTTCAATGACACAATGAGGAATTATTTGTCTTGAAGTTAACATTTTAATGATTTTTCGAATGTTTTATCTAGCTGATTTGAAGGAAATAAGGTTTTTGAGGTAAAAACAACAACATTGAGATAGGCTACAGTGTAAATAATAGCAAATGCATAGTGCCCAGTGTCTCTCCGTGTCCAGTTATTCAAGCGCCATACTGGATTTTTGAGGCTCATACAATTATTACTAATGGGAAGTTTGACAGTATACTGTATGGCACGCTTTTCTGCACATGATCTCACATGAGCAATATAATGTATTTGCACGGATTTATCGGTCAATTGATGTACTTCCAGTACAAATTTAATTTAAAACATGGGTGTGAAGCAAAATAAACTCCTTTCTTAAAGCCAGTGACAAAAACTTAAAATAAGGCAGATTATTCAAAATATGTTTATGATGACATTTTAATCATTATCGCTTTGGATATCAACATGAGTTGGGACTGAAAACACTTTTTGAAAGTCAAAGTCAGCTGCTTTCAAATGCCAAAGGTTCAATTTTGCTGTGTGAGAATCTAATGGCCAGAAGAATAAAGTCATAAATCTTTTTCTTTCTTTTTTTTACTGCACCATCAGACCCCTCGTCGCTCCTCCAAACAGCCGAAGCTCACCGTGAAAGTGCACTTGTGCCTCCATTTCATGGTCCCCTTTAGAAGAGTTGTCAGGTTACATAGATTTCAACACGACAGCCATGTGGCTTTGAATCCTTCCTGACAGCACCGGAGACGAGCAGCAGACTGGGCGTCTTGCTCAAAGTATAGTTAATACAAGATTCAGTTACTGCAGAGAAAAAAACGTCTAGGACAACAAGTATGTTCTTTTATTATAACTTTCGTTCTGGGATACTTGACGCTTGATGCTTACTATATTCCGTTAATGATGATTCCCAGAACAAATGACCATATCTTCCCTTCTAAAAGGGTTACATTAATAATCTTTTTTCTCAAAGCAAGCTTACACCTGTGAGTTGGATGTAGAAGTGTCAGAATCAATATAGATGTTTTAATTGTAAAGTAAATTCAGATTGAACACAGTAAAAAAATGTAAATTATTGTGTCCGTCCAAAAAAAATAATTACTTATAGTGAAAACCACCCTTGAATGATGGGATGGTAGACTAAAAGCTTTAGGAATCCAAACTACAACATATAATAAATACCCTGTATAGCATTGATGCAAAACAATTGAAATTTGACCTTTTTAGAGAGATTTAGCAAAAAAAACACTTCTGGGGTCATTTGGGTGGATTTTTCCATATCTCTGGCCCCCCTTGCTCGATTTTGCTGATTGATATCTCTTTCTAACCGTCAGAGCCAATGAAATCGAGGGGAACTCCCACAAACTCCTTATTTGGTGTGTGTGTGAGAATGACGCATAGCCAAAACCGGAAGCTGCGATAACTCTGGTGGCTACCATTAGCAGCTAACTTTTACTTTTACTAATTATGAATTATAAATAATTTTTTCAAATCCACAGAAACATTATCAACCTATGGATTAACCGATTCAGCCGCGTTTTTTCTCGTTTGAATGCCATTGAACAAGTCTTTTGATACGGTGAGACGATCTCCCGTAAAAGCTACGTAAAGGTACGTGTTGTGATGTCTGTGTTTGCTTCCCCTAATAATAATAATATATATAATTTATATAGCGCTTCTCATCTGCCAAGACAAATCTCGAAGTGCTTCACAACAAGGGATACTGATACGCTTTGAGATAAAAGACAAATAATTGTAATAATAATAAGAAATCAAAAAATAAAATATAAAATAGAGTACAAAAATAAAAGTCGGAGATAGCGATAAAAATGGCAGTACTCCAGGTGTACCGTGTCGCGAGTTCGGATCACTCATTGATGATACTATACCTAAATAATCTGTGGAACCTCAGCTTTAATTGGATATATTGTATGTGCAGCTACAGGGGTCATTTAGATGCTTCTTATGACACTTGTGTTTTGTTTTGGTAAAAATGGTTTGTATCGTCAGAAAAAAGCCGAGGGTGGCTTTGGGGCTTAACAGTTAATAAGACCCACTGGTTTGCATTTCCAAGAAAGACTGTAACATCACAAAAGTGTTGTTTTTATACATTTTTGAAAAACAGCCATAAGAAACAGATTGTTTTGTAATGAACACATGTTAAAAAAAATTTATTCTGATTCTTCTCACCACAAAATGTCTGCTTTAGGCAACTAAAAATCCCTTTTAAGGAAACATTCTGTCAAGGCAATGGGTTAAGTTAAGTTTGTGAAAGGCAAATGTTTTATTTTCTTTGCAATACACACTACAAACTCCGACATAACTTATTTCTTTGGCAGCAAATGTCGCTATTAAACATAGATGGACGTTCAAATGATCTGCATATGACTTAATTTAGAAGGTGAAGTAGTTTTGGGAAATGTAGCTGGACTTTGAGCCACTGAACAGTTTTTCTAGAGCGTTAGCGATAGCAGTCACCTAGGGAGAGGGTCTCACTTGTACGTTGTGTACATCGTACCCACTAACCCTTCTGTGGCTCAAACTGCTGATCCTGCCTCTGTGAAGTCTAGACCGCTAGTGTTAGTATGAAAAGTAGTGTCATGTGAACCACTGACCGGTTTGTGCTCTCACACAACATTAAAGAAACACTTCACCCACACAATGACCATTTGTATATCAATCACTCCACCCCTGTTACCTTGAATTCTTAAAGTAAGGAGTGGAGCGCCCAGCAAGCACAAGACTGTTTATGTGGAAGTGTATTAAACAGCGACCAATATTATGTGAAATATAATGCTAATTTTCAGGTTCAATTTTGTATGTTGTGCCTCTACTGTCTGTGACATGTTTACATGCTTTAGGGTTCAGAAAGTGATTTATTTTTACTGTCTGTTCTGCAGCACATTTTTTGTGGACAGTGACAAGAGGAGTATCCATGTTCCCAGGGGTTCTTTGTTCTTCACCTATATATATCCTTGTAAAATTATAGAATAAAGAAACCTTTAACATGTGTTATGTTCTCAATGTACATTTGAAAGCAGCCAATTACAGCCTATACTGTTGTTATATAAACTTAATCCCTCCAATTGCAATCGAGGCAGTTTTATTGACGATAGACATTGATATCTCCAGAGTGGCTGAACAGATTTTTACCATTGAATCTGCAATTTAAATCTCCCTTAAATTGTTTGCAATTTAAACTGTGAATATAGCCCTTTTCAATGTCTCACAAAAGAACATAGAACCCCAGGAACATAAGAGACTTTGAATATAGGGATGACCCCTGTAAAAATATACTCTGTCACCCATCAATCATCAGAGCATGTTGTTTGTCCTCCCAGGTGTCCTGGAGCTCTTTGCGGTTTCTCAGGGGGTCATCTGCATCAAAGGGGTCTACAGTAACAAATTCCTGGCCATGAATAAAAGAGGAAGGCTCTACGCCACTGTAAGTATCCCACACGCTTATGTTTGTCACCCTGAACTCCAAAACTCACCCCCAGGGCTCGCATACTGCTGACTGTGCAGGGTCAATAAGTGAGACGTTATTCTTTAGTGACACTAATTTGTTCTAAACAAGTGTTGATTGCAATGTTGGTGTCCAGTCATATTGTTTTTTAAATTGTTAATGTGATACCATCTTGCTAAATGTATTGCTGAAGATTTATTGACAAATTGATTGTTTGGCCATTTGAGGACTCATCTTTAGACATACTATCAACTTTTTTAAAGTTATGGATGTTAGTTAGCCAACGCTTGCCTTTTTCCACATCTGGAAGACACAAAACAACATCACATGTTTTTTAGTAGTCTTTTTGAATAAAAGTGACAGCAGTGTTTTAATTTCACTTAGAACATTTACCCAAGTACTGTAGCCTACTTGTATCTACTTAAATAAACTATAAGAGTTGCTGCTACTGTATACTTCTGCATCACTTTTTAAAGAGGAAATATTATGCACATTTTCAGTTTTTGTATTTTGTGTCTCTACTGTGACTGTAATGTCTCCATGCTTTAAAGTTCAAAAAGCTCTTTATTTTTCTCATACTGCCTGTGCTGCAGCAGCTCTTTTCACCCTCTGTCTGAAACCAGATCCCAGTCTGCTCTGATTGGTTAGCTGGCCGGCTCTGTTGTGATTGGTCAACCGCTTGTGATTGGTCCCGCCCCTTAGTACAATGCGTAGAAGCGCTAGCCAATAGAAGTGCAAGTGTGACTTAGGGAAGTCACTACATAAGTAAACAAAGAAGTCCAATCGAGACTTTTCATGTAGGGGGGAGGGGAGTGTGTGGGAGAGAAACTCCCTCTGGAGGACGTTGGGATTTTGGCTTTTGCATTTTACATCCAAAAAAACCCATAAAGTTTATTGGGCCACTTTTATGAGAGAACTGAATTGAACTTTGGAGTAACTATATGCTGTAAAACCAAAACTAAGGACATAAAAGGGGCTAAAACGCTCCATAGAACTATGCTAGATTACATTTATAATACCAATTCATTGTGAATATAAAAATGTTGAGGATTAGTTCCCATCTCTGGACTGTCATTTTAGAAATTGATGATTATGTCTGACCATGAAGTCATTCACTGTGTTTCACAATAGGGAAAGTGAGAGGGTAATCGTGTCAAGCCCTCAGACAAGCAAACTTTGGCAATTCCAATCCACCCCTTACCCTACCCCTACACACTACCCCTCCATTTGCGCATTCGCGCGGAGGGTCCGCCACATTAAGTGCTGTTCCAAACCAATGAGTGTGGAGGGGGAGTGGGTTATCAAGCCCTCAAACAGCGAGTCTGCATCGGTGCTGACTTCACCTGCTGCCCTGCATGACCGGACTCAATGCTGTGTGTGCCCGTCAGGAAACAAGCTGTTTACAAACAGTTCCTGCAAACATTCACTGATGCATTGCAATGTTAACAACCTCATGATAACCTTATTTTTTCTTTTACTTAGGATCATACGTGTGTTTAGTCATACCTATACATTTTTATTATAAAGTTGTGTATATTTACAGACTGTTGCAAAAACTAAGAAGCTGATAAACATCAGGTTTAAAACTAGAAGAGTTTTAGAAAAAACACAATTAAAGATGTTTGGAGTTTTATTTGAGTTATTTGAGATGCTGATTTAAAACCGTTGTTACATACAGTTACGGCATTTCCTGTTTCTGCCGGAGAGAGGGGAGGCCGTCCCAAAGCTTGCCGCTGTATGGAGTGGGTAGGGTGCGATTTGGAATTGGGCCTTTCTTTGAAGTATATTGACGAAATTACTCAGTAATACATGTTGATCCCAAAGATAAAGAACACATTTCCTTGCTCATATTGTTTTCTTCTGATTTTGATGAACAATTATTTTGTTTTGAGCACACACCCTGCCAGTGTCCATACCTACGGGACCAGCATTTTAATTGAGCCTTGTACTGTGAATCTTCTTCTCATTTGCAGCTCTCTCTGATGCAGCACAGCTAATGTTGGACTCATATACATGGGTTGATTTCTCCATCAAAACCTTGCGGCTATATTTGCCTTATATATTAGTTTGTGCAGCTTTTCATCAATGCCGCATAGCAAAATCCCCAAATCTGACATTACCAAGTCATGGCATACTGCTGTAATCTTTAGCCCCAGTTTCTCAGACTTTGAAATCCCCCCAAACACACAGTAAACCCAAATCTGCCCACAGCAGCTTGGCCTCTCTGCCGTAAGAAGGGGCGATCGGAGGGCCAGCAGCAGCCGGCCGCACCGACCAGTCATCCACGATGAGCCTTGGCAGGAGTATAGATAGAAGCGGCTCCCTATTAGCATGTGTTAATGGGAAGAGCAGATTAAGTCCTGTCTGGGACGGCTGATAATATACAGAGGAGTGAGTCACAAAGTGAAGATCAATATGTCGAGTAAACAATCAGCCAGGCAGGCAACAATCGAAAAGGCCGAGCGTCTGAGAGCTGCTGCGGCTGTGCATGCTGAGCAACAGCGATTTATGCCCCCTCAGCTCCTGGTATTGTTTCTTGAAACCCTGTCAGCGGGGAGCGTCTTTCCTTCAAGTGCATTCTCAGCCTCATCGTTCTGGAAATGAACTAATGCGACTTTGTTCTGTCAACCAGTATGATCAGTTGTTATTCCAGCTTATAAATAGTGATAATTACAAACTCTCTCAGGGTCAAAACACATCCCAAACAAGATTAAAACATGAAAAATTACAGTCATGGATAATCAGAGAACCTAATGCAATGTCCAAAGGCAAACATCTGCATCTACTTCTAGACTGAAAGGTCAATAGGCCTACGTCGTTATTTATGGCTGTTTTTATTGTATCTGCTTGGCTTTATCAGGCTGAACAGTTGATACTGTTAGAAGAAGGGTTGGCTGTTGGCAAGTTCCATAATTTGCCTTTACATATTTTGTCGAGTCACAAGTCATATTTTCAAAACAGATCACACAGGCCTAAACTAAAAGTCAGTTACCAAAATGCCAAATATCAAAATATTTCCATCAAACAATATGTTAAATTGAATATGTTGATTGTATCAAACACATTGTACTAGTAAATAAAAAAACAGCTGTCAATATACACCAGGTCAACCTTAATTTGAACAGTATGCCTGTACCATTTGTTGTTACGCTAGCATTATGTTATCTACGTAAGCATTACGTTAATTTACAGTAATTATGCAAGTCATTTCCATCAGCTGCATAGTTGTTTTCCTTTTGTAATAGTTGGAGATTCGTCATATCTTTTTTGAATAAGATTTGAAAAATGTGGGAACTCAATAAAATCATGTAAACAGAAGATGTTGGCTGTGGCTAGCTAAGCTAGCTAATACTAGGTTGCAGCTTCTAGTCTAGCTACCGAGCAGACCAATCTGTTGCAGGTCTATGCTACCACAATGTGTAGTCACAGTTCATTTCTGGGGAGGTGCATGTCAGGCTACAGTGTAGAAGATTAAACTCAGAAGTCTACTCAAGGGTATGTCAGCATGAAGGAATCTTGCTAGGCTGAATTAAAACCTACATTGTTTTTTGTGTTAACATATTTTTAGATTGAGAATGCAGTGATCTCATTGTCAGAGTTGCTAGATTCATATAACCGCTAAATGTATCGGTGGATAGGGTTTGCTTAAAATTCCATAAATGTAGGATAACTGTTTGGAAGTCTACCATAACGTTTATTAAGAGACCTATTATGCCTTTTGGGGTTTCCCTTTCCTGTAGTGTGTTATATGGGTTTGTATGCATGCACATGGTTTAGACATCACTATGTAACACTCAGGCTTCTATTTCATTGAAATATTGGCTAGCACTCCACATTGAAACATGTCACAGTAAAGGCAAAAAATACAAATATGAACTCTGAAAATGGGCATAATAGGGCCCCTTTAAGATGTTGTTGTTTTTGCTATTTAACATATGGCAGCCTCCACAGGCTGATTCCAGACTTTTGACATTTTTAAATCATCATAGACATTGTTTTAGGTGAAGTAAATGGAAGTTCACTTTAATCAAAGCACCCAGCTTTACTACTTAGGCCTACTATAGATATCTAGCTCTCTGAGAGGCTAGATCTATGGCTTCAACCGGTGCTGTCAGAGCTTATTTTTGCCTTCGGAGCAGCTCTGCCTCAGAAAAATATTTGTATAACTAAAACTCCAATCTGTGTCTATGCTGCACTGTGATTTAACTGCCTTGATGATTTGGGGTGGATGTAAACCTCTGGGGCCACAGACAGGCTTGGGCCTCATGTCAGGGTGTCAGGTGGCACGCTGAACCTTATCTTGTTGCATCGTCGGTCATATCTAATCATTTAGATGTTTTCACAGTGGCAATTTATTAGCTGTATAATAGGCGAGGGGACAGATGCACATTGCTCTGCACGACTTGCTCAGCATGCCATCACAAACATAATTGTGTGAGAGGTGAAAGGGTCAACTGCATTTGTTGAACAAACAGTGACAGAGTTATGGACAGAGAGATAGAGAGAGAGTAGAGAGAGATAAAAATGCACCCACTTCATTGTTGAATTTGTGTTGTATATGTTTCCTTTGCATCTATGATGTATTTCTGAAGACATATTTTATTTCTGATTGGGAAGTGTATCCATTGCCTAACAGTTCATTGAAATCCCAGTTTCTTAAATTAGTTATATCTGGTGTATTCTTTGTTTACCATTGACATTTTAGATTTTAAGTTGAATAATAATGAATTATTAATCATTAATAATAATAATAATAATTGGAAATACTCACTGTGAAATTAACCATTGATTTTTGCACAACACATTGTTTTGTTTGGTTTTCGTTTATTTTTGAGGGAAAAGGGAAACCTCACCAGTTATTCTGCGTAACCAGCTATCACTAAGTAGCTGTTGTGATGCTAACTTTGTTATTTACTCAATCTCTTGGAGGAAAAAACAACAGCGAATGCCTCAATGTACAACAAGCTAAGCTCACAAACCGGCTATGTTGAGCTCATACAGCAATTCCTGCTAGTTAGTGCTAATGTATAAAACACATATTAAATCACTTTATTTTTCACATGAAATCATAATATTAAAATGTAAAACTAGTGAAGTTAAATCCTTTCAGCTGGTTACATTTCATTCAAAACCATACTCCTCATCTTTTTTTCTTGCCTTATGATCTTTGGAATCATAATAAGAAGTTATAAAAACAGCACTGTGGTTGAATTGCGCTGTCCGGTTTTCGAGGACTCAGCCAAACTATAGTGAAACAGGACATAATCAGTTCCTGATATCCTTTATAAACTGTTGTGGAACGGGTTGAGAAAATGTGTAACTTTCCACCTCTGTTCTAAGTACAGCTTACCCCGAGGATCATGGGAAAGGTCCCTTTAAAAGAGTGTGACCAATCCAGAAGGGCAAGTGCCAGGTTAAACAGCTGTACAAGCATTATGATTTTAACAATAAGATCTCTGGAATCTGTCCGTAGCCATTAAATCCTATGAAACACAGCAGGACCCAAAGCCTGGTATGCATGTGTGTGTGTGTGTGTGTGTGTGTGTGTGTGTGTGTGTGTGTGTGTGTGTGTGTGTGTGTGTGTGTGTGTGTGTGTGTGTGTGTGTGTGTGTGTGTGTGTGTGTGTGTGTGTGTGTGTGTGTGTGTGTGTGTGTGTGTGTGTGTGTGTGTGTGTGTGTGTGTGTGTTTGTAAGGGAGAGAGTACATTCATACATGCTCCAATGGATTTGTTTCCAGATGTGTAATTCCATGACTGGTACCAGAGCCGGTATGTATGTTGCTCAAATGTAGTGTTCTGTTAAATCATTGCAATCCACCCATAGCAATGACTCCGGAATTCTGTTCAATTTTTCTAATCATCTCTAAAAAAAACAGCCAAAAGGTACACGTTGGTCACTTTGAATAACTTAAATGTTGATACACTTCTGCAGCGGCCGCAGTGCACTCTCTGGTGACTGGCATGTTTACCGAACGCTGTAATGGCATCATTTTCTGCTATGCTGCACTCTTCAGCAAGGCAGAACAGAAGTTTGTTTTATTTCAGAATGGCAGGAGGTTATACAAGGAAGTCATACTGCATCAAGAAGCAGGCATCCCGGGTACATGTCAACGTTTCCCACCCAAGATATTTTTAGGCATACAATGGGAACATCCAATGAATATCTGCATTTCCATTTCTGAAATGTAGTATAGCAGAGTGTAAAGTGTTGTCTTTATATTTTTACCAAGCACATACAGTGAAAACCTCAGTGATCACTCTTGATCATTTTAAACAGATTTTTGTTATTAGCAAATGTGTTTCTTATTCTTTATTTCTTATGAATATTACAATTATTAGAATGTTTGTATTACATGCATATAAAACAAAGAATCAGCTATGGTATTTACCTCATTTTAAAGACTGTATCAAAATAAAATATACCGGTTTAAATGAATGATTATGAAAAATACAAAATGTATAATACAAAAATGTAGCTTATATACAAATATAGCTTGGAGTTGGTTCCGGTGCATTTTGACATTTTTCTCAAGTCTAAAAATAATGCGTACCTGCTTTTAAAACAAATATTTACACAACAAAGTCTCTACATATAAACATTTTAGTTTTACGGTATCTTAAAGCAAACAAACAAATGTTTCAGAACAGTTTGGTAGAGGAATTTTGGATTGATAAACAATTTATTTCAGTTTGATTAAACCTATTAGTGTGCAACTCGATTTTGACAGGAAAGCAACTGGAGACTTCTAGAATTGTGTGAGTAACATTCTGTTTTTAGACTTCTCTGTTTCAGTGTGTGTACTCTGTATCAATGCTCTGTAGTTGATCTGACTGAAATTGTGATTTTAAATCTCAAAACCGCTACAGTATCTGTCAGGCAAAAACTTGGGACAGGTAATTTGACTGAAAACCTTAAAACTGAACTAACTGACTGCTAGGGTTAACTTTGATTTAAACATTTGTAGAATACTAAGAGCTTTATGGAGTAGGTGTAACTGTATTAAGGGTTAAACTCATAACTTTATAACTTAGGGTTTAATATAATTGACTTAAAAGACAATAACAAGTCAAGTCAGGAGGAAGCCAGTCTCGATTTCCTTTTGAGGGCCACCAGCTGCAGAGAGTTAAATAATTAAAGGGACATGGCCCCACAGCTGTGAGAACTCAGCAATCAGGTGTCCATTTTAGGTAGCACTTTCCTGGAGCGTCAGACAGGCTAAGACATTAGAGTCCTGCGGGAGTCACGAGGGAGGCAAATCCTACTTTGATTGAGCTAAGTATCGCTGGTGTTTTATTTTATTTGGTTGTTTAGCCCCTCATGCTATAATCATGTGTATTTTCTCCATTCCTGTTTATTAGTGATGGCGAGATGAAGCCTTATGAAGCTTTGAAGCTTTCGAGACAATTGGTTCGCAAAAGGGTTCATCTCGTGAGGCTTCATCATGGGCTTCATTTGAACACAAACCCCCTGCTGGTCAAAGTGTGTAAAACAGGCAGATTGGACATCTCAACAGTGTGCTCAATCTCATACCGAGTCCCCAATTAGTAAAGCCTTAGAATAACTCTAAACAACGAACATTAAATCATATTTTCATGTTAACAATATTGTATGTATTCCAGTTTAATGATTGTGATTGAAAAGCCTAAGCAGGCTGGTAAACATTGCAAAGAGGGATTTGTATTCCTTAATAATATTCATAAACTTGTTGTAGCCTGAGAAAGGCTAAACCATATCAAAGAATACATTTATTAACTACATTATCTCATTTAGCTGTAGCTTTTATAAACAACAAAAAAATACGTATTGTTCAGTCGTTGAACCAGGGACCCTGCGGTCATGAGTCAACTGCTTTCCAGCTGAGCCACAGCACACACACTAAAGCTCCCTGAAAACACTGCAATATATGTATTCCTGTATTTATTGATGTTTTTATTGATGTTTTTATTCATACATTTATTTATGCTTGCATCCATTTATACTTATGACATGTTCCGACCTCTATATAAGTGCGGGTCTGAACTCTCTTAATTCCATCGTGTCACCGGGCCCGGGTACAGGAGGGGTAATATGGTTCTTGTTATACATCCATGGGTATTATGAGCGTTGTGGTTCAACGGTTTAACCGATCTGAATCACTTCGTGAAGCAGTCACGTGGTATCGACAGGCAGCGAGGCTTCGTTTGTCATCGATGACGTCACTGGCCCAAAACGATACAAGCCTCGATACATGCTTCACAAAAAGCTTCGGGGATTACTCGACACACGCTCCGAAGCCTCGGCGCAATACGTAACATCACTACTGTTTATGTGTCTTCTCGCAATTATCACTGGCCCCGTGTATCTCCTAATCGATATAACCGGCCTGCTCTCGTCTATCCCACATGCTCCACTGAGATCCAACATCTAGTTTCAGGCGGCCTGTGGAACTGCCAGTCAGCTGTTCCTAAGGCTGACTTAATCTCTGGCTACGCTTCCCTGCAGTCTCTGGATTTCCTCGCTCTCACTGAGACGTGGATTACTCCATCCAACACATCCACCCCAGCAGCTCTCTCCACAGCATATTCCTTCTACCATACACCCAGACCCACTGGCAGAGGAGGTGGCACTGGTCTCCTGCTCTCTCCCAAATGGAGCTTTTCCCTCTTCAAGCTACCTAACTTCGCTCCTTCCACCTTTAAATTCCATGCCGTCACAGTAACCCATCCTATACAATTAACCATTGTTGTTCTCTACCGTCCACCAGGCGCCTTGGGGGACTTCTTGGAGGAATTGGATAATCTCCTCTCACACATCCCTGAAACTGGCCCTCCCGCTGTACTTCTCGGAGACTTCAACCTCCAGACAGGGAAGATAGACGAACTAACATCTCTGTTAACCGCCTTTGCTTTCTCACTGTCTCCGTCCCCACCAACTCATAAAGCCGGCAATGTCCTTGATCTCATATTCTCAAGGAACTGCACTACTTCTAACCTCTCTGTAAACCCGCTCCACACATCCGATCACTTCTTCATTTCATTCTCTCTACCCCTTTCCAAACATAACAAACTAATCTCTTCTCATCCTGCACCTGTCCGCCGTAACCTTCGTTCCCTCTCCCCCTCTACCTTTGCCTCATCGTTGCTCTCAGCCCTCCCTTCCTCTAACTCGTTCCAATTGCTGCCTCCAAACTCTGCTGCAGAAACTCTCCTCTCTACTCTCTCATCCTCTCTGGACTCTCTCTGTCCTCTCACATCTCGGCAGGCTCGTCAGTCCCCTCCTGCTCCCTGGCTAAATGATGCACTGCGTGCTAATAGAACCGTCCTTCGGGCAGCAGAGCGGAAATGGTGGAAATCCAAACACCGTGACGACCTCCTAACCTATCAGGCTCTCCTCTCCTCTTTCTCTGCTTCGATCTCTCAGGCAAAAAGCACTTTCTTTCAAGATAAGATCCAATCTTCCTATTCCAATCCCAAACAACTATTTCCCCATCTTCTTCTCCCTCCTGGACCCCCCCCCCCAAAGCCCCTTCCCCCTCCTCCCTTCTGTCAAGCGACTTTGTTAACCACTTTGAAAAAAAGGTTACTCACCGCTGGGTCACCAGACCCTCCTTTCACCCACACACTAACTCCTTTTCCCCTCTCTCTCCAAGTGAGGTTCTTACCCTCATTACCTCTGCCCGCCCTACCACCTGTCCTCTGGACCCTATCCCTTCAAACCTCCTTCAGACTATCGCTCCTGATATTCTACCGTTTCTCACCCATTTCATCAACACTTCTCTAACTTCTGGTCACTTTCCAAACAGTCTCAAGGAGGCAAGAGTAAACCCTCTCCTAAAGAAACCCACTCTCAACCCGTCTGATGTTATAAACTACAGGCCTGTCTCTCTCCTCCCGTTCCTCCCTAAAACACTTGAACGCGCTGTCTTTAGACAACTCTCCTGCTATCTCCATCAGAACAACCTTCTGGATCCGCACCAGTCTGGTTTCAAGGCAGGTCACTCCACAGAAACTGCCCTCCTTGCTGTCACTGAGGAACTGCACACTGCGAAAGCAGCCTCCCTCTCCTCTGTCATCATCCTTTTGGACCTGTCTGCTGCATTCTATACGGTGAATCATAAGATCCTCCTTCGCACTCTCCAAGAACTTGGAGTTTCAGGCTCTGCACTTTCCCTCCTCACCTCATACCTCAAAAACCGCACCTACAGGGTTACTTGGAGAGGGTCCGAGTCCGACCCTTGTCAATTAACTACAGGAGTCCCTCAGGGCTCTGTTCTTGGTCCCCTCCTCTTCTCCTTGTATACAAACTCGCTTGGATCAGTCATTAACCCGCATGGTTTTTCATACCACTGCTACGCTGACGACACCCAATTAATTCTGTCCTTTCCCCGCTCAGAGACCCAGGTCGTCGCACGCATTTCTGCTTGTCTAGCTGACATCTCTCAGTGGATGTCTGATCATCACCTCAAGCTCAACCTTGACAAAACTGAACTGCTTTTCCTTCCGGGAAAAGATTGTCCCACTCTTGACCTAACAATCAACATCGGCACCTCTGTCGTTTCCCCGACTCAGACTACAAGAAATCTGGGTGTGACCCTAGATAACAACCTGTCCTTCACTGCAAACATCGCTGCTACAACCCGCTGCTGCAGATACACGCTTTACAACATCAGGAGGATGCGTCCCCAGCTGACCTAGAAAGCGACACAGGTTCTGGTCCAGGCTCTCGTCATCTCACGCCTAGACTACTGCAACTCCCTTCTGGCTGGTCTACCTGCATGTGCCATCCGACCTCTGCAGCTCATCCAGAATGCAGCTGCTCGTCTGGTCTTCAACCTTCCTAAATTCTCCCACACCACGCCGCTCCTCCGCTCCCTCCACTGGCTTCCGATAACTGCTAGAATCCACTTCAAGACAATGGTACTTGCATACCATGCTGCGAATGGATCTGGCCCTTCCTACATCCAGGACATGGTTAAATTGTACACCCCAGCACTCCGCTCTGCATCAACCAAACGGCTCACTGCACCATCACTGCGAAGGGGACCCAAGTTCCCATCAGCAAAAACACGTGGGTTTGCTATCCTGGCTCCAAAATGGTACAATGAGCTCCCCATTGACATCAGGACGGCAGATAGCTTACACACCTTCCGACGCTGACTGAAAACTCATCTCTTTCGACTCCACTTCGAGCGATAGAACTATTAACAAAGCACTTATATACTAATAAAGGGCTGGCTTATCTAAAGCCAGTTGAGTAGCACTTGAAATGTGTTTGCTCTATGAAGCCTGATGTACTTATATGATTCTGTTTTCTTCAAGTTTGTATTTTGTTAGTCGAACACACTTATTGTAAGTCGCTTTGGATAAAAGCGTCAGCTAAATGTAATGGAATGTAATATTACCCAAATATTTCCATTGAAGAGTATCAGAAGAGATGTGGGGAGTATTAAGCCTCTTCAGATAATTATTATGAATCCATTAGAAATGTATAAAATGTAATATCATTTAATTTAATTAACTTCTGTTGACCAGTCAAATATCGGCATTCCACGTAAATAAGAAGTCAGAAAAGACATTGTTCAACCCCAGTCAGAAACAATGATGTGATGTCTTCAATTCCAATTCATTCTTAGAGCAATACCTTTTCAAAAACATCTCCAGAAATATCAAAACTAGGTCTTTAGATCAATGTCATAAAAGCACCAGCTCGTCAGTCTTCATTTAGAAGTACTTCCTGAATGAAGTTAAGACACAGTCCCTAATGAGTTAAGACCAGAACAAAGAACGGTCTGCTGCTGTCAGTCAAAGCATCTCAGAGATAAGGAAAGTCATTTAAATGACTTTGAAACCCAGCCGCAGGATGAAAGACAAATGCTCTGTATTTTGGAGCGGTGTCAGTTTGCAGCAGCTAACGCCATCAGATCACAATCAGAAGATATGTTAACAACACAGGGGCTGTTCAGTGAGAAGTGAGGTTGAGATCAAACTTCATTAGAAATACAATTAATTTTCTTTCTCCCTTTTATTCTTGGTTATTCAACAGCAACAGGTCGCACATCAGTCTTCCATTTCATTTTACAGTGTGTTGCAGTGTTCTTAATATAGTTCGCTATCGGTGTACTTTTTTTAGATTTTTTTGTTTTATATTTTATGTATGCACCATGACATCAAGTCAAATTCCTCGTACGTGTGAACCTACCTGGCAATAAACCCGTTTCTGATTCTGATTCTTCTGATTCTGATTTGGATTTCCTTCTTCATCAGCTATTGTGTGAGAAAGCTGTTAGACATACTTACATTAAAGCTCACCTATTATGCTATATTTGAACAATATATTATAAGGCCATATCTATACAAAACATGTCTCTGAAGTGTTTTGCTCAAAATACCAAACAGATCACCCATTGTAGCCATGCCTCATACCCCTCTATTTCAGCCCTGTTACAACATTGCTGATTCTGAGTCCGGCCCTTTACAGTAAATGTTACCGAGCTGCTGCTGGCCACGCCCCTTTGGAGCTGCTGCTAGCCACGCCCCTTTCGAGCGCAGGAAAACAGAGTTATGTGAAGAGAAGGCTGTCTACCGGCAGAAACTCAGCTAAACGCTGCGGTGATTAAACGCCATATTATGTTCCAAACCCCATCAAGCATTAATTCTGAAACAGTATGGAGTTCCGGCTTCTTTACACATATTCTCTCCAGTACAGCGTTAGCTCAGAGCAATGCTTGCTAATGTAAACACAGACAATCTTACTTCCCAAACATGTCGTGCATTGTTTCTGATACAGCACATAGCTTGACATGTTCTTTCTTCAGTGTTTACCGCTAGAACAGTGCCATTATTTATATATATATATATATACTGTATAACAACTTTACTCTACAAGTCCCGTAGACATCCTGCTGAATACACTGACACACAGCTAGCCGACTGTAAACGGGAGACGATAGGTTGGGACTTGGGGGGGACATTGCCAGGAGTTCAATGTAAAGCCAGCCTACATTTTAGAAATGACGCCAAGTCCACAGAAAATCTTGATCAGCTCCGTTTAACCCCCGTTTTTAGAGATGTGGGTAAGGAGGAAAACAGAGAAGGTTGTATTTTCTGACACTTTGTGAGTCTCCTTTCACACCGGGGACACATATTTATGTATAAAATAAATCAAAAAGTTAATTTTGCATAATAGATGACCTTTAAATGAATTAAAAATAGAAAACCTGTTACAAAGTGAAACAAAGTGTGTATCATATGCGGATGCCCTAGTTCTACTGCAAATCGGAAAGGCTTTAGAGCACACAGTCCCTTACTTTTACACTATATCATCCTATCACCTGTTTTGAGGGATATTTTAAAGGGAAACAAATGACATACACTAAAGTAGACTGGCACTCGGAGAGCTCAGACCTTGGATGTTCCTATTTCCAGAGTCCCAGAGAACTTGATGTATTCATTAAGTTAAAGTCATATGGAAACAACATGATGGAGCACATACAGTACATGTCCCTTTAAAAAAAGTTTCCAAATAATGTGTATCTGCCTATGATTCAGATCTACTCCAAAACGTCACTGTTGTTGCTTGCTCTAATCATTTATACCCTTTCACTAAGTTTCTTGAATATCGGTCCAGTAGTTTTTTGTAATCCAGCCTACAGACAAAACACCAAGCACCTAGAACATTTCAATTGTCTCACAGTAGCAGCAAATGTGCATGAGTGTGTGTGCCCTTTTGTCAGATCAGTATTAACAAGGACATTAAATGTAATCAGTGGGGAGAATCTGGAAGGAGTCAGCTTCCAGATGCTTGTTGGTGTTGGAGGGATAGGAGCCATTACTTGTTCTTACCCCAATTAAAAAACAATTATGAGGCAGCTTACAAGAGCAACTCAGGGTTATGGTAGCAACCAAACAAAGATCCCATATGTTCTGCAGCTGAGCCCTGTTTACACGAGGACAGTTCCAGTATAATGAAGTCAGAACACGTGGAACAATAAAGAAACTAGCAGATTCAAAGGTTTTTTAATCATGTTGATTCAACATGATTTTATTTATTAAAAAAGTACCAATGGCTAGAAATGCAACGACTGCTACATCACTTAAAATGGCGGCAGCACTGATCGAGGTTTGACAGTGCTCCTACCATGTTAGTATTTACTTCCTGTCTGTCTTCTCTTGATTTCTCTGAAATCGAGCACTCTGTCTTTTAACCTCTTTCCTTCTCTTGCCCTGTTTTTCTTTCTTTAATGCGGACAATTTAGCCATCGTGAATCCACAGTTGTGTGCTCTCCACAAATATAAAAGTGAACATTCAAAAAGTATTCCATGGTGCTTTCTGATGGAGAAAACTATTTGTTATCCAGAGCTGGGGTTACAAATGTATTGGACTTCTTGCTGCAGATTGATATTACTGCATATAGTCAGTCCCTTGAGTTGTCTGTTCTCCTAATCAGCGGATTGTTAGCAACAATTAACAACCGCTGGAATGTCTAGATTCACTAATCAGAATCGAGTGTTCAAAGCCGTGTAATAATACCTTATGTTGTCCTTCTTTTGCAGGAATGGTTCACTGATGACTGTAAGTTCAGGGAGCGATTCCAGGAGAACAGCTACAACACTTACGCCTCAGTAATCCACAGGAACCACAGGACTGGTCGCGACTGGTTTGTGGCGCTCAATAAGAGAGGGAAAGCTAAAATGGGCTCCAGTCCCCGGGTTAAATCCCAGCATGTCTCCACTCACTTCCTGCCCAGGGTTGACCTGCATAACAAGAGCGAGCGTGGCTTCACGATCACTGAGAGGAGCAAAGAGAGGAGGAAAACCCCACCGCCACTACCGCCCAAACCTCCACTGGCGAAGGCTGTCCTTCCAAGAACACCCACGAGACGTACGCAGGTCAAATACTGGCCGAAGTATCGGTTTGGATAGGTGTTATTGACTCAGTCTGGGGGACAAAAACCTCATAGACGTTGGACATATGTGACGCGCATCCCCCTAACTGACAATGTTCAATAATCGCATTCAAAACATTCCGGGTATCCATAAAGTGTGTGACAAACCTCAAAGGGCTGCCATGTAAAACACTGAGCTTTCCTTTGTTCAAGCTGTGATCATGGTTGGGGTTTCCACTTAAGTTGATGATGCGCTGTCTTGTTTTATGTTTTAGTATCATCGATCATCAATCATCCATGTCATGTCCTGCATCACTATGTCAGTCATTATTATTATGTGAGGGACTGCACACAAATGTGTTTATGTACTTATTATAATCAACTCAGGGGACTGTCTAAAGAAGATATTGATGGGTTTTAAAAGAAAAACATTTTTGTGCAGTCCCTTAAGTGTGGAAATGATGCACTGAAGTACAATGAGACATGGATTTCGTAAAATGAAAGTTATGTTATGTTGTGTGTGAAGGCTCTTGTTTGACCATACTTATATTAGTACATTTTTATACTATATATAGTACAATTAATACAGCTGATATATTATACTGAAAACAAGATGAGAACTTCTAAACAAGTCCAGAGAAATAAGAGCAGATAAGATGTCGATTTTCGCTTTAAACACAGAATGAGTATGAAAGTGAGACAGTGCTTCAAACATTACTCCTGCCTAAACGCCCCCCCCCCCCAGATTTGAGATAATCAACATTAAAATGAGGACTGGTTCACTGGAGACTCCGAGACAGCTGGGGGATAAAGGAGAACATTTTGTCCATCAAAACATCATTTTAGCAACCGGCTGTCCCCCTGAAAGATCCAGAGTCATGACCTCGCGGCATTCCCCCCAGGAGCAGCGTGCACCGCCGTCACCACAGGGATAAAGATGCCAAGAAAGAGCGGTCACTTGTTTTGGGGAAGGTTGGAGCAGTAGGTGTATCAGATGGCAAGCAGCCGTGGAAGGGCACTAGGGACATCTCTGGGGAGGAGATCAAGACCCTAAACTATAAATTACAATGCTGTCTTTTTATTTAATTGTTTGGATTACGAGCTTGTGGTATCTTTTTTAAGAAGCATTCTAAAAAACTCAAATGGACAATCTGTCACAATACTTTGATTATATTCCGCTGTCAGAACCTGTGTATTAACCTATGTGAAAAAGTACATTATGACACAATATATCTCAAATCCTAAAATATCTGTATTTTTCATATTAGGCCTGTAACAAGAAGAGTAAAAGTATAAAACATGTGTTTATAAACTTTCTATTTAAATTGCAATTATTAGAGCTTGGTTTAAAAAGAACGTTAGGGTAATGAACGTGGCTGATTTTATATCTTTGAACAGTATTCTGTTAAAATGTTATATCCAAACGGTATTTAACAATGTCAAGACAAACCAAGCAAGCAGAAAGCACTCAGAGCTAGAATTCTACTACCTGTCCAGCTGTGGGTTTCATGTCTGTATCACACCATAATGTATATGTTCAAACTGTTACAGTTAAAAATATTATTTATTATAATATATCTGACTTTACTCTGTCGAACGTGCTAATAATCTGCCCATGTTAACATGTATGCCTGTTAAAAAAGGATTTGCAGTGCCCATGATGTATCCAATGCACTGGCTTGGCAAACTAACTGTTAGAAATTAATTAAATAAAGCAAAATTGTAACTTTGGGTCTCAGGTTGGGTTCAGTGTAGTGATTCACATTTGGGCTGGGTCTTAAAGGTGCCCTTTGAGACTTTTGGGGATGTCCCTTTCCTGTAGTGTGTTATATAGTTGTTGTGGATGTAAATGGTCTGCAAAGGCTAAAATCCCCAAAGTTCACGCCACAGGAAGTTTCTCTCCCACACACTGCCTGAAACGCTTCCATTGTAGTCCTTTGTTTATCCGTATCATGGTGCCACCCCGCGCGCTTCTATTGGCTGGTGCTCCATCACACTGTACATCAGGCGGGATATCTCTAAGCAGTTGACCAATAACAGCAAAGCCGGTCAGCTAACCAATCATGTCAGACTGGGCTCTGGTTTCAGACAGAGGGGGAAAAGAGGTGCTGCAGCACAGGCAGTATGAGAAAAATAAAGAGCTTTTTGAACATTAAACATGTAACAGGTCACAGTAGAGGTACAAAATGACGATATAAAATGTTAATAATCCTTAACACATTTGCCAAATAATATGCACAATGACGGACAATCATGGGACATGGAAACCAGTTAGGGGAAAATATGAAAATGGGAAAAAAACTAAACAATTCTACTTAAGCAACTGCTTCTATTTTAAGGTTAATACGCAGGTTAATACAGAGGAAAAGTATATACAATATATACAGTGGCCAAGTATTACGTGGTGTTTTTGTCTTTGTTGTGGCAAAGTAAAACACTCCTTGTTTTTATGATCTTATGTGATGTTATCATGTTGTTTGGTTGTCATACACATCCTAAGGAAATATTTTTTCTACCACGTTTTTAAAATATTAAAAAGTATGTATGAAATATATTTGTATGACTATTAAAGACAGTGCACATACTGTATCAGCTGATCTTTATATGTGTGTATGATGTTGTATTTGACTTGAATGTAGCATACTTTTAGAATGCTAAATATGCTTACTTGTTATACAGATCATGCTTTGTGGTATTTCTATGTTGGATGAGACACTACAGGTAGACATTATTTCACACACTGGTACATTTTTAGACTTTTGGGCTATTTCCATTCCATAAGATGTCTTCTTTTAGAATAGTGGAAAAAAAACATCCAAAATACTAATTTAGGTATTTTTTCCTCCCAAGTTTGTATTTTTGCGTCTGTAGATTTCTTCTTAATTCACGAAAAATGTGCATTACATAAATGATAATAACTAATAAGATCACTCATCTGCATATTTAAGTTTAACATTTTAGAAAACTCATATTGTAAAAAAATCATTGCCTAAATGTAAGTAATCCATTGCTAGAGGTTTTATGGTGATATTTATTGCTTACCCTTGGGGGCCGGTAGTGTGTTATAGGTTTCTGTGCATGTAAATGGTCTGTAAATGCAAAATTCCTAAAGTTCCCTCCAGAGGGAGTTTCTCTCCCACACTCCCCCCTGACTGAAACACCTCCATTGGACTCCTTTGTTTACCTTTGTTGTTCGCAAAGAACAGTAAAAGAAGAAGAGTACAGGATGGCAGTGGCCGTCTAATAAAAGACAGGTGTGTGTGTGTGTGTGTGTGTGTGTGTGTGTGTGTGTGTGTGTGTGTGTGTGTGTGTGTGTGTGTGTGTGTGTGTGTGTGTGTGTGTGTGTGTGTGTGTGTGTGTGTGTGTGTGTGTGTGTGTGTGTGTGTGTGTGTGTGTGTGTGTGTGTGTGTGTGTGTGTGTGTGTGTGTGTGTGTGTGAAGCAATTGTGCTTACAAAACAGTTGGCTGATGTTATCCTCTGAGGTCATGACAGTTTTTACTTTAGTCTAAAAAAGGCCTGAGGGCTGATTACTCGCCCACATTAACATCTCGTGTCACTCTGTCAATAAAAGAGACCTCTCTCTTCAGAGGTCAGAGGTCAGGACCCTGACACAAGTCAGAATATCTCGGCCTCTGCTCCATGTATTTTAATGTTTTTTCCTCAATCTTAATGGAAGTCAATACAAAATCACTTTGTGAATTGTATTTCATTACACAGCATTACTGAATCTGCTCATTCTTTTTTAAATCGAAGTTTAAAACATGATCGTAAGTTTGGCCAAAATGGAAATCCTTTTTAAGTTTTAGAAAATAAATGTGTTATCTATATGACAGTACTGTATACATATTTTTTTTATGAATAATATGCTGTATAAAAATCCTCCAGGTCCTTCCATCTATCAAATACTATCACAAATATAATATCTGTTCATATACTACAGTATCAGTGGTAGGCCAAAAACTATTTATACTGTAAAATAGCAATAGCATTACGAGCATATTTGGTGCATTACAACGACCCAACATTTGACCAAAATTGTTAATTTGGCCAAATAATATATGGTTGGCAATAATAGAAGAGGGATGTTTCTGATTCGTCTTCACTCAGAATGTCTCAGGATTAGATGTCAGGGTAAACTAACACAGTTCAGAATAATTGATGACTTAAAAGGAGGCCCAATCAGCAGGGGCCAGCACCTCTCGACCTTGAATGCAGAGAGGAGGAATCACTTGGTTAATCACTTCTGAACTTCAAAAGCGCCTTGAGTGGAGTAGAAATGTCTGCCAGGTATGTCCTGGTTAAGTGTTTCATTTTTTATTCTAAAGACAAAAGGTCATGAGTTGCAAAGTCAACAACAAGATTGTTACATCACATTAACATAATTTAATTGGTCACAAAACAAACTACAAAACAACTTCCAAATGGAATCACACCAGCCATTATGCCATATTGGGCCAGGTTTGTAAAGTGTTTTTAAAATGTCTTATTAATATAAAATACACGTAAAATTCGTAAACCAAAACATTATAAAACACTAACATTTACATCACAAAATGTGAGTATCAAATCGAATCTTGATTTGATTTAATCACATTTTTGACAAACTGCAAAAATCTTAGTTTTACACATCGGCTATAGGCTATGCCTACAGTATAATAAACAACAACAAAATCAAGTAAGCATTATTATTTTCAATTCTCCCTACAGTACGTATGTGCAGGATATTCATTTGTCATTCCCTCTAAGATTGAGACAAATGTGTATAACGGAAAAAATAAATAAGCTGAAGTACGCTATAAACCAAACCTAAAATTATCAAGATCCTTTCACTAACGTTGAAAGAAAAGAAAGAGTATCACCATGGAAAAAAGGTTGTTGAACACAGAATCAGAACAACAGGATTTTCTTATTTCTTATTTATACAGTCCTGGTGTTAAATAATGAAGTGGGTCTTTATTTCTAGGTAGAACACCCTTGGTGACCTCAGAAGTACGATGAAGATTGCGTGACAGTCTTTATTTTAAGTTGATCTTGAAGGAGCATGTTCCCTTGTTAAGCAACTTACATCTCCACCGCTCTGCTCACCCCTCTGCCTCCACTTATCTCATTTCTCTGTCTGCGTACAGTATGCCCACATTGGACATGAATTACATTGCTGTGCATGAAAGCACGTCTCATAAGAACATTTTAAATCATTACCTCACTTTCCGTGGACGTCATTGCAGAGCCATTAAAAGTCATGCTGAATGAGAAAATTAAACAAAATGATGGTAAACGTTGATAATGACAGCCAAGAGTCACAGTATTTCTGTAAATTGAGCCGAGGACATTCCAACTCTACTTTTTATTCTATATTATACTGTCATTAAAGGGACCAAATAGTGTTGATTGAGAATTTAGGGATTGACATCATGGGACTGAGTAACTTTCTCATATTGTACATTCATTCCAGGTTTAGGCTCCATATATATATATGTGTATATTGAGTTCAGTGAAGTTAAGCAGGTATTTAGATATACAGAAAGACATTGAAACAGAAGACATGTATTACTTTTACAACTTGCAATATAGTGATACATTACTTTGAATTTAAATTAGTTGATTTTAATAGTTTACTATGATAACCTATACCCAAACTTGGATTTAATCTTGACAAGTAAGGACTGGTGAAGACCTTCAGCGAGGAATTCTCCCATAGTCTACGTTTTTGCTGCACTCAACCTTAACACAGCGCTGCAGTAACATTGAGTCCTAAAACATGGAAATTAGTTCATCTGGTTCCCACATCTCCTAGTCAATGGGTTGTTGAATAATAATAATAATAAATTATATTTCTATAGCACTTTTCTTGAACCCAAAGAACGATCACTACGTGACAAAAGTTTTCAAAACCGTTTCTATTCTTCGGTATTCTTGTTTTTGGCGTGAGAATAGTTTGGGCAGCGTGAGAGCGTGAGATTGAGAGTGAAAGCGTGTGTCACACGCCAGATGTGTGAGAGTTGGCAACCCTGGAACCGGTGCGCGCGCTTTCTCGCTCGCTCGCGCCACACATACACTAACACACACCCTCCAGAGCTTGAATGACACACAGAGACCAATCGAGGGCACTAGTATGATCTGTAGGAAAGTGGCCATGTCGGCAGGCCACATCATGTAGACAGCCAGTCACCCTCTGTGAGGCAGAGTCAGACCCACATTTGCGCAGCGTTGCGTTCACAATACATACCTATACAAAAAAATCCTCAGGCCAGCAGGCCACTTAGCAGGCCAGGCCATCGTGAAACCTCCCGGTCCTCCCGATGGCCAGTCCGGCGGCCGGCAGCTGAGTACTGGCATTTTGCAAGAAGTGCCGGTACCACATGGGGAAAAATCAGAAGTGCCGGTACTGCGTACCGGTGAGTACCGGCCCAACCGACACAGCATAAATTGTTTCTGTAGTTTGACTTGATTGAACTCACCACGTAGAACTTATCAAGGAGAAAATGGCCCCCAGTGGGTGTTTCTTAATGTCGAGGACTCTTGCTTGGTAACACATGTCTTCCGAGTCACTTGCTTCAGAAGCGAGGCAAGAATCCTTCCTAGCATCGGAAAACGAAGAATTGTGGAACAGGCTAACAGGTGTGCAGGTGTGCGTCACATGCGAGGCCCTGCCTTAAATGGAGCGCGATTTCCGCCAAAGATTTGGAAATTGGTCTGTGCGCAAAGCATTGTGGGGATTTTAAGACCATGGAGTCTACACATGTGCAGCCTCGAAATTTCTCGCTACGAAGTACGCCGGCCTTGGTAGAATTCCAAGTTTGCTGGACATTGGAACAGTCACTTCGGCGGCACTCGATGACGTAGTACGCTTGAAATAGTGGCTGTCACTATCCGATCTGTCCCCCTGCCCGATCTGTAATGCGCATGTGCCATATGCCATACGTTTTTGCATACATTCACAGTAAATATGTATTCAGTATGATAGCTGTCTAACATAAGTTAAATCCATTTCTCACTTATTCTGACAATGTACCTAACCCCAAATAAAATAACTCAATAAAAAGAGTTGTTAAATAATAGGGAAGTCACGTTGTAATAACAATAACTCATCTCTCTCGAGTTTTATTTTTGAGCTTTGCCAAAAGCCACTGTGTCAAGTGTCCTACTTGGGTTGCCGTCCGGAGTTGTCCAATATGGTGGACCATCTCGCACATGCGCAGTACAGATCGGGCAGGGGGACAGATCGGGTAGTGACTGTGGCCGTTTCTCAATCGCGAGGAAACTGGCTTCCAAGCCAATATTTCAAGGATACTACATCATCGAGTGCCGCCGAAGGACTGTTCCAATCTCTAGCATACTTGGAATTCCACAGAGGCCGCGTCCTTGGTTTGGGGGTAATGTCGAGGCTGCACATGGGTAGATATGGTGGCCCTGAAGTGCAAGACACCACAGCATTTCACAAAACACAACAGCATTTCAGAAAACGCTACAGCATTTCAGAAAACACTACAGCATTTCAGAAAACACTACAGCATTTCAGAAAACACTACTGCATTTCAGAAAACGCCGCAGCATTTCAGAAAACACCACAGCATTTCACATTGGACGGAAAGGGTATTCCTTAAGGGAGAACACTTCTTGTTTATGATTGGACAGAGCCAGACAGAGAAGCACTGCTGTGATTGGTTGTTTTTGCTGCCAGTCAAGAAATGACGCTTCGTGATTGGTCAACGCCCGACAGCGCAATATGTCCCAACCGGTCCCAACCATAGACTGTATATATAAATGGACGTAGGGTCCGTGACGTCACCCATAGGATTCTGCAGAGTTGCCGAGAAGCCCTTAGTAGGCGGAGTCGGCCACTAACGGCTCGACAGTGACGTCAGAGTTCAACTCCCGCCTTCTCCAGCCTGCTCCAAATAAGGACAAAGAGGCGGAGCCGAGGCGGGACCTGCAGCCACCGAGCTGGAAGTTCCAGAGCTCAATAATAATATTGAACTGTTATCAAAACGTAGTGCAACTGTAGAAGCTTGCTCTGTTGTCTCACTGAAAGAAAAACTTTTACCACGTTTTTTACAGACAATATTGAGAGATAAATAGTAGCAGTTCTCACTATGTGTTAAATATCTTTGCCTTCAATACATTACATTAGAAAGCTGACAAAATTATAGTCATCTAAACGTAACTTTTTGCATGGAAAAAACCCTCAACTTAACTGATGTGTAGGTGATCTAGTATTTAGTATTGTTTAATGGAATGTATATCAGTGTATTCAAGTCAATACTTCATTTATTTAAACCAATATCTTTCTTGATTCTTTGTACAGTATGAAGTTCACTGCTGTGAGGAGTCCAGATCTGCCTGTCTGCATCACCTGGACACCTTAAACAAACAGATATATATGTGTAAAGTACCATGTGTACAAACAATATAACTGATTATCTTCTGTTGAACATGTTGGATTGTGTATTGTCCGAGTCAGGGTCCTTTTTATTTTACTGTAACTTGGAAGTTGTGTTACCAATGCTTACTGTTTTGTTTGATACCCATTTGGTAATGCAATTAATAAAAACAACAAGGTTTGGATTCGTTCTTCAGATGACTGTGACGTTAACGTGTAAGCTCAATAATGAACTCCAGCTCAACCAACCATATTGTAATATCTAAGTAATCATCTTGAAATATGACATTAATAATTGTAATATACACATCTTATTGTGAGGTTGATTTCACATACACTACTTCGACGTTAGCTTGTCTACATACTTGAGCATAGCCAATTTAAATTAACCTTAGCGATCCATACAGTTCCTACCTACATAGGCTAATAAAATATCTCTCTATGTTACAAGGATTACCTTATTTTATCAACCTCAAACAGAAGCCGTTTGTTCAACAGCATTATCCCACTTAACGTCTATTTCATTTTAACCTTTATATATACAGTCTATTATTTTAACTTGGAGGCTACGATTAGCATCGTTAGCACCGATGTAGCTACCACTCGCTACACGCTAACCCAAGCCTTAACATTAATTACGTAGCTGATTAAAATCATTAACACGTAAATAAAGCACTCGAATTTCACTTACCGCAAAACCGCATTCATGTACCGTCTGTTTTAACCGCAGAGCGATTCACAATAGTCCGATATATAAGCATGAAGAACAAACAACCACGGCCGGCTTCAAGTTGTGTTTCCTGGATGAGCTGAGCAGGCAGAGTCCCTGTAGCTTCACGGAGCAGCTAGCAGAGAGACAAGAAGCTAACAGCAGCAGTCACTTGACAGAGCCGTCACTCAATGTGACCACGCCCTAATTTATGCAAAAACGTTAAGACCTAATATAAATAAAAGGGTCGTGTTAGGAAACAATTCACTCACAGATCCATAATCATGATGGTGGAATCTAACTATATCGATAATAAAAATGTATGGAGCCAGGGGTAAAAACATGTTTTTTTCTGCTGTAAAATTGGGCATTTTAACATGGGGGTCTATGGAAATTGCTCCTTTCTGCAGCCATCGCCAATCGGCCAATATATGAACTGCAGTGTGTGGCACTTCCGTATTGGCGTCCCGGCTATTCCCCAGAGTTTGCTCCTTGGTCCCAACACATCAGCCGTTAGCACACACTCAGAGCTCACAGCTCCTCATATCTGTTCAGAAACTGGACAAAAGTTAAACATGTACAAACAGACTGTCTATGTCATGGCGAATACAGTCGCTGCTTTATTTATGTCTGTATGACGTTGTTGTGAGTGTGGACGGAGCAGCTACAGGTTAGTTTAGCCTGATGGATCCGATTCCATTCAGAAAACACGCATTTTAAAAGCTTTTCGCCTGCCGTCTTGTCTGCAGACTTGTCAAAGCATTAATTCATGGTTTTTACTAACCGTTATCAGTATGTAGTTGCTTCGGCATCACTTTGAAACGTGTATTACAATTAAATTACGGTCAAATATGTTAATTTTGTTGTAGTTGGTATCTCGCATTGGATTTACATGGAGATACGCCCCGCCCCCTCTCCAGCGCCTCTTGTTTGAATGACAGGAGCAAACACAGCTGACAGCCGCGGTGAAACTCGAGCGATTAGAGCGATGCGAATATTGGGTAGTCTACCATAGTATTTACATGGAGATAAGCCCCTTAAAAACCATGAATTAATAAAGCATACATTCTGTGTTTACTCCTGTCATTCAAACAAGACGCTGGAGAGGGGGCGGGGCGTATCTCCATGTAAATCGGATCGATCAGTCTAAACCAGGGGTCTTCAACTAAAATTCAACGAGGTCCAGTTAGAGAAAATCTCCCCATGCAAAGGTCCGGAACATCAAAATGTCTAACTTGCTTCATGAATTAGTGTGATATATATTGAAGTGACCTGTAGCTTTATCAACGTCTGCATGTAATCAACAACTGACTGCCAATCAAATAAAGAAAGTACAAAAACAACAATATTTATTGTCAATGAACATTGAACTCTACAGATACACAGTAAATACTGTGGATATGTGTAATGTTCCTCTCGGGCTGCATTTAAAAATAAAATAGAGAAAATAAATAAAATAGCTTTTGAAAATATGTGCATCTTAAAAGTGCTTAATTTTAGATAAATAAAATAAAGTGTAGCAGCAGCTTGAGTTTCCCTTTTTCTTTGTTAACCGTTTCACATCATGACTTAACAGTTTCAGACGATTATAGAACAATATCAGTCTTTACACATCATAACAATTGAACAGCTTTAAAGTTTCTCTTTCTTTCCCTCTTATATTGCAGTCCCTCACTCACTTTTTTTAAATTCAGTGTGAGAATTGAGCTCGAGCTTGTCCTGCCAGGAGTTTGTAAATCTGGGCTGAAATGGAGTCAGGGCTATTCTCATACACATGCAGGTGCTCATTGGTTACAGTGATGCAAACACAGGTATGGTGAAAAAAGAGAGAACTATTCGAAGCAGAAAAGAAACAGCGTAATATACCATCTAATAAAGGCCTGTTGCTTCAATTAACTGCTATTCTTTATAATATACTCAGATCAATAGGAGACAGAGATGTTAAGTTATAAATCAAGGGTTTTTATTATTATTTACAGCACGGGTGGGGAACCTTTTTCCTTTCAATTTTTACAACATCCTCCGAGGGCCGTACAAATGATTGAACTCAACCTCTGCTTAAAAAAACTAAAATCACAGCCCATTAATTTGGCCTTTCTTTCATGCTGTGCAAAGAAAAAGCAACCTCTGAATCCAGATATCTCACCATGACTCACGTATGCATGCATGTGCACGGTGTGGCATGACCACCAAAACAGAAAGATATGGACACAAGATGTGTGCAAATGTATTTAGTATCCTATCCACGTGAACATGATTTAAGTGGGGGGGGACCTAACCTCCTCTAGGTGGGTCCGGGGGCATGCTCCCCCGGGAAGATTTTTTTTTTAAATATTGAAGTTAAAAGCATCAATCTGGTGCACTTTGAGAGCAACATTAAGAGATCTACGGAAACATTTCTCAACACCCATATGCAAGCCCGCCTTAACCTGCCATCAGGCCCTGGGGCTGATAGGTTTTGTAGGCCCCCTATTTAAACAACAAATCAAAGTCATTTATAGCCTCTGCAGTCTTTGTGATCGCACTTCTCCACTCTGCTCTACGCGCGCCTGGTCCTCTCCTCCAGATGAGTGACGTATCGGGCCTCCCTCATGTATTTGTCCGGTTGTCCGCTACTCCATCGCTATCAGAACCAGACGGCCTACTTGGCTCCGAGGCCCCGCGGCCGGCACCGCTACCGCTCGGTACAGAACTCATCTGTCCTTCCTCCTCATCCTGGCCTACAGGTTTAAAATAACCTGTAAACTTCGATATTTTTTGTAATAGCTGCTTGTCTCAAAACTCCTTTTCCCTCAACAATTTCCTTTTCCGAGCGCCACTCTCAAACTTTTTCTTCTCAAACTTTTTCTCCTAAACAACCTTCATCAATCACTCGCAATTTGAATAAGTCACATGTGTCATAGTCTGCTCCATCATTCACCAGTAGTTTTCCATTCACCTGTCTCACCTGTTTTCCACACTCACTCTCTTTCTCTTCTGCACCCATTAGCTTCTGCCAGTATTTAAACTCGCACCTGACACACACTCTTTGCCAGATTGTACTTTGCCTCATGCTTGTCTCTCCCGCGTTCAACACTAGATTGCCTACCCGGTTCCGACCCTGCCTGTCCCCGACCTGCCTGCTCTGCCTGTTTCCTGATCCTGCCTGTCCCTCGACTATCCTGCCTGGCCTGTTATCCGACCCTGCCTGTATCTACGCTGACCGCCTCGCTTACTCCCTGACCCTCTGCCTGTCCCTGACTCACCTTCTGCCCGCTGTCCTCCGGTGCGTTATACTGCCCGGTTGGTATTCCTCCGATCCAGTGGAATCTCCAATAAAGGATATTACCAATTCTCCTTGGTTTCTCGAGTGCTGCATTTGGGTTCTCCTTAAGACTGTGACAGAACAATCTGGCCAGAACATGGACCCAGCGCACTCCTCTTCACCAAGAGACCGTTTCGAGAGAGTTGAGGACGCTCTCCAGAGGCAGGAAGCCTCGATAGCCGCCCTGGCCACCGAGGCTCATCATGCTACATCTTCACATGACCAGACGCTAACCTATTTAGCTGCGCAGCTACAGCAGCTAACGGCTACTGTGCAGCAGCTAGTGGCAGGAGTGGCCGCTCCAGCGCCTCTTCCTATGCCGTCGACACCCGCTTCTGCATCACCTCTGATGGGATTTACCCCGGAGCCTCGGGTGGGAACTCCGGAGCGCTACGCCGGGGAACCGGAGGGCTGCAGCCCGTTTCTTACGAACTGTTCTATCCTGTTTGCACTGCAGCCACACACTTTCGCTTCTGAAGCTGCTCGTGTGGCGTTCACGGTCAATCATTTGACTGGGAAAGCCCGACTGTGGGGCACAGCGGAATGGGAGCAACAAACACCCGCCTGCTCTTCGTTCCCCGCTTTTTCTGCGGAGCTGCGCAAGGTGTTTGGACCCGTGTCTGTGGGTCCAGACGCTGCAGGAGGACTATTGAACCTGAGCCAGGGTAATGGATCTATAGTGGATTATGCCATTGAGTTTCGCACCCGGAGCCGCCTCAGCAACTGGAATTCTGCAGCCCAGTGTGACGCCTATCTGCGTGGGTTGGCGGATTACATCAAAGATGAGCTTGTGTCGTTTGATTTGCCCAATTCACTGGATGGGTTGATTGAACTGACTTCCCGCATGGATCGGCGCATCCAGACACGGAGACGGGAGCGACGATCGGCGGAAGTTCAACATGCCTGGGCGCCCCAACGTCCGAGTTTGGCTGCGACTCCTCACCTCACTCCAGAGCCGCAACCAGGGGGGGATGAGCCCATGCAGGTGGGTCGCACCAACCTCACTTTGGAGGAACGTGAGCATCGCAGACGTCGTAACCTGTGTCTCTACTGCGGCCGGGCCGGCCATTTAGTTTCTCACTGCCCGGTAAAAGGCAAGGCTCAGCAGTAATGGGGAACATACTGGTGAGCCAAACCCCTGGATTTGTTCCCACTCAGAGACCATTGAGCCACGCCAGGTTGCTATTGCCGGATAGCTCTCAGGCTCTTGCAGTTTTTATTGACTCTGGTTCGGACGCGAGTATTATGGATGAAGAGCTTATGCTGCAGTTGGGTATAGACCGGGTTCCCTTGTCTCGCCCAGTTCCAGCCAACGCCTTAGACGGTCACCTGCTGGGGACAGTGACTCATCAGACTGTACCCGTTCACATGCTCCTGTCTGGGAACCATCACGAGACTATTCAGTTTCATGTTCTCCGGTCTCCACATATCCCGCTTATCCTGGGTTACCCATGGCTCCGCCGCCACAACCCTAACATTGACTGGGAGACGGGAGCCATTTTGGGATGGAGCCCCTCTTGTCATCAGATCTGTCTGAAACAGGCTGCCGCGCCTCAACGCTCGGGGAACCCCAGCCAAGTTCTGGATGTTACAGGAGTTCCACCGGAATATCTGGACTTCAAGGAAGTATTCAGCAAGTCGAGGGCTACTTCCCTATCACCACACCGGCCCTACGACTGTGCCATCGACCTGCATCCCGGCACCAGCCCTCCCAGGGGTCGATTGTACTCCCTGTCTGCTCCGGAAAGAGTTTCCATGGAGACTTATATCAATGACGCTCTGGCGGCTGGGATTATTCGCCCGTCCTCATCACCTGCTGGCGCAGGGTTCTTCTTTGTAGAGAAGAAAGACAAGACCCTAAGGCCCTGTATCGACTTTCGGGGTCTTAATGACATTACAATCAAGAATCGATACCCACTGCCTCTTATCTCTTCTGCATTTGAGTTGTTGCAGGGAGCAACCATATTCACGAAGCTAGACTTGCGTAACGCGTACCACTTGGTACGTATTCGCGAGGGGGATGAGTGGAAGACAGCCTTCAACACCACCTCGGGGCACTACGAGTACCTAGTCATGCCTTTTGGGCTTACCAACGCCCCTGCAGTATTCCAGGCGTTGGTAAATGATGTGCTCCGAGACATGTTGGACCGACATGTGTTTGTTTACTTGGATGACATCCTGATCTTTTCCAAGACACTGAAAGAACACGTGCACCACGTCCAGGCGGTTCTCAGGAGATTACTCGAGAACTCGCTGTTTGTTAAAACAGAGAAGTGCGAGTTTCACACATCCTCTGTCTCTTTTCTGGGATACATCGTGGGACAAGGGAGCATCGAGATGGATCCTTCCAAGGTTGATGCAGTCACTTCCTGGCCGGTTCCAGATTCCCGGAAGCGGCTACAACAGTTCCTCGGGTTCGCCAACTTCTACCGGAGGTTCATTCGTGGATACAGTACCTTGGCCGCTCCTCTCACAGCCCTGACCTCCTCTAAGGTCATGTTCCAGTGGTCCTCCTCGGCTGAGGAGGCATTCCAGAACCTTAAGGCGAGGTTCACCTCCGCCCCTATCCTCCGAGTACCCGATCCTGTAAGACAGTTTGTTTTGGAGGTGGATGCTTCTGATATGGGGGTGGGAGCCATCCTGTCTCAGCGAGCAATGGACAGCCAAAAACTCCATCCCTGTGCTTTCTTTTCAAAGCGTTTGACTCCAGCGGAAAGGAATTATGATGTGGGAAACCGGGAGCTGCTAGCAGTGAAGTTGGCTCTGGAGGAGTGGCGTCACTGGCTCGAGGGGACCAGTCAACCTTTCCTGGTGTGGACCGACCACAAGAATTTGGAGTACATCCGGTCGGCCCGCAGACTGAATTCCCAACAGGCTAGATGGGCCCTTTTCTTCACTCGGTTCAATTTCTCCCTCTCCTACCGCCCTGGTTCTCGAAACATTAAGGCTGACGCTCTTTCTCGTCAGTTTGGAGAGGGAGGTAACATTCCCAGGGGCTTGGACACCATCCTTCCGACTTCTCAGCTCGTCGCCGCCCTCATCTGGGAGGTGGAGGAGAGGGTCAAGGCTGCCCAGCAGGACCAGCCGGGACCCAGTGCCTGTCCTCCGAACCGCCTGTTCGTTCCGCAGACGTTGAGGTCTGATGTTCTCCAGTTGGATCATAACTCCAGACTCACCTGCCATCCTGGGATCCAATGCACATGGGAGGTAGTCCAGCAAAGGTTCTGGTGGGCAATACTTAAGGAGGACACCAGGGAATTTGTTAATGCCTGCCCCGTTTGCAATCAGAACAAGTCTTCTCACCAAGCTCCTGCTGGTCTCCTACGACCTCTGCCTATCCCTCATCGCCCCTGGTCTCACATTTCTTTGGACTTTGTTACTGGTCTGCCACCGTCCAACGGACACACTGCCATCTTGACTGTGGTAGACCGATTCAGTAAGATGGCTCATTTTGTGCCGATACCCAAGCTCCCCTCAGCTAAAGAGACGGCAGAGCTGGTCCTGCTCCATGTGTTCCGGCTCCATGGGCTGCCTACTGATGTGGTTTCCGATCGTGGTCCTCAATTTACCTCGGTGTTCTGGAGGGAATTCTGCACGCTCCTTGGGGCCACGGTCAGTCTGTCATCCGGTTTCCATCCGCAGTCCAACGGTCAGACAGAAAGAAAGAACCAGGAGATGGAGACAACCTTACGATGTATAGTCTCCAAGAACCCAGCGGCCTGGGCTAAACAGCTGCTCTGGGTCGAGTACGCCCACAACACTCTGGTCAGTTCGGCCACCAAGCTGTCCCCATTTCAGTGTGCTTACGGGCTTCAACCCCCTCTGTTTCCGGCCCTGGAGAGGGAGGTTACCTGTCCGTCCGTCCAGGCTTTCATCCGTCGTTGTCGACAGACCTGGAATCAAGCCCGGAGAACTCTCGTCTGTTTGGCCAACCGGTACGCCTCCTCTGCCAACCGCCGACGTTCTGAAGCACCTGTCTACCAGGTGGGCCAAAAGGTATGGCTTTCCTCCCGGGATATTCCTTTACGGGTGGATTCAAAGAAACTTGCACCTAAATTCATTGGACCGTTTGAGATTGTCAGAATAATCAATCCCGCAGCAGTAAGGCTAAGACTGCCTCGGACTCTGCGGATCCATCCCACCTTCCACGTTTCCAGGATCAAACCTGTCCGAGAGAGTGCCTTGGTTCCTGCGATCCCTCCCCCACCACCACCCCGGATGATTGACGGCGGGCCTACGTACACTCTCCGACGACTTCTTCGTTACCGTCGCAGAGGAAGAGGAGTCCAGTACCTGGTGGACTGGAAGGGTTACGGCCCTGAGGAGAGGTGTTGGGTTCCAGCTCGTCATGTGTTGGACCCCCGGCTCATCAGGGAGTTCCATCGGCGTAATCCCGAGCAACCGTCTAAGACCGTCGCGTTGACGGGCAGAGACACAGGGAGAGTCTCTCCTCTTACCGTCAGCTCGTCAGAGGAGGACAGCGAGGGGCAGGCTTCTGATGAGGATGCAGATTCCCACAGGGGGCAGGAGAGGGAGGCGGAAAGAACTTTTTTAGATGAGTACTAATCCCACCTCCCACCTTCATCTGTAGATTAGCATTTAGGGACGTCAGGAGCCGTCCATTAAGGGGGGGTTCTGTTATAGTCTGCTCCATCATTCACCAGTAGTTTTCCATTCACCTGTCTCACCTGTTTTCCACACCCACTCGTTAACTCACTCTCTTTCTCTTCTGCACCCATTAGCTTCTGCCAGTATTTAAACTCGCACCTGACACACACTCTTTGCCAGATTGTACTTTGCCTCATGCTTGTCTCTCCCGCGTTGCAAACACAGGTATGGTGAAAAAAGAGAGAACTATTCGAAGCAGAAAAGAAACAGCGTAATATACCATCTAATAAAGGCCTGTTGCTTCAATTAACTGCTATTCTTTATAATATACTCAGATCAATAGGAGACAGAGATGTTAAGTTATAAATCAAGGGTTTTTATTATTATTTACAGCACGGGTGGGGAACCTTTTTCCTTTCAATTTTTACAACATCCTTCGAGGGCCGTACAAATGATTGAACTCAACCTCTGCTTAAAAAAACTAAAATCACAGCCCATTAATTTGGCCTTTCTTTCATGCTGTGCAAAGAAAAAGCAACCTCTGAATCCAGATATCTCACCATGACTCACGTATGCATGCATGTGCACGGTGTGGCATGACCACCAAAACAGGAAGATATGGACACAAGATGTGTGCAAATGTATTTAGTATCCTATCCACGTGAACATGATTTAAGTGGGGGGGGACCTAACCTCCTCTAGGTGGGTCCGGGGGCATGCTCCCCCGGGAAGATTTTTTTTTTTAAATATTGAAGTTAAAAGCATCAATCTGGTGCACTTTGAGAGCAACATTAAGACATCTACGGAAACATTTCTCAACACCCATATGCAAGCCCGCCTTAACCTGCCATCAGGCCCTGGGGCTGATAGGTTTTGTAGGCCCCCTATTTAAACAACAAATCAAAGTCATTTATAGCCTCTGCAGTCTCTGTGATCGCACTTCTCCACTCTGCTCTACGCGCGCCTGGTCCTCTCCTCCAGATGAGTGACGTATCGGGCCTCCCTCATGTATTTGTCCGGTTGTCCGCTACTCCATCGCTATCAGAACCAGACGGCCTACTTGGCTCCGAGGCCCCGCGGCCGGCACCGCTACCGCTCGGTACAGAACTCATCTGTCCTTCCTCCTCATCCTGGCCTACAGGTTTAAAATAAAGTAATAGCTGCTTGTCTCAAAACTCCTTTTCCCTCAACAATTTCCTTTTCCGAGCGCCACTCTCAAACTTTTTCTTCTCAAACTTTTTCTCCTAAACAACCTTCATCAATCACTCGCAATTTGAATAAGTCACATGTGTCATAGTCTGCTCCATCATTCACCAGTAGTTTTCCATTCACCTGTCTCACCTGTTTTCCACACCCACTCGTTAACTCACTCTCTTTCTCTTCTGCACCCATTAGCTTCTGCCAGTATTTAAACTCGCACCTGACACACACTCTTTGCCAGATTGTACTTTGCCTCATGCTTGTCTCTCCCGCGTTCAACACTAGATTGCCTACCCGGTTCCGACCCTGCCTGTCCCCGACCTGCCTGCTCTGCCTGTTTCCTGATCCTGCCTGTCCCTCGACTATCCTGCCTGGCCTGTTATCCGACCCTGCCTGTATCTACGCTGACCGCCTCGCTTACTCCCTGACCCTCTGCCTGTCCCTGACTCACCTTCTGCCCGCTGTCCTCCGGTGCGTTATACTGCCCGGTTGGTATTCCTCCGATCCAGTGGAATCTCCAATAAAGGATATTACCAATTCTCCTTGGTTTCTCGAGTGCTGCATTTGGGTTCTCCTTAACAACATGTGAAACATATTCTCATTCTGATTGGCTGTTAAGTGGTGCCCACTGACTGTTTCGGAGTCATCATTTTTGGGAAAAATCTCTGGAATCCATCGATCTGATTGATTAGCGGAGCAAATTATCAAAATAGTATGGAGGGAAGATATTTTCGTTTGGATTACTGGTCTGGGGGAAGCTCACAAGTGTGTGTGTGTGTGTGTGTGTGTGTGTGTGTGTGTGTGTGTGTGTGTGTGTGTGTGTGTGTGTGTGTGTGTGTGTGTGTGTGTGTGTGTGTGTGTGTGTGTGTGTGTGTGTGTGTGTGTGTGTGTGTGTGTGTGTGTGTGTGTGTGTATTTTTGCGTTTGTGTGTATTGTGTTTGTTTCCCGGGGAAAACACTCACGAGAAACACCGGCTGTTGTTATGCCTGCTGTGACGTAAAGTTACTCCGTTCTCCGCTTGTAATTATGCCGAAGCTTCAAAGTTGTATTTATCATCTGAATTTGCTGAAACAAGTTTAATATTCTGAAAGCCAAGACTTTGTTTATTTGAAACCCCTGCCGTGTTATCTATGATTACTATACGCCTTACATTCATAATTTCAGCAGAGGGAGGGGAACAGCAGAACAGCAGAGTGGCGATTGAGAGCTGTCTTCTTCCCTTTACAAGCTTCAAAAATGTATTTATCGTGAGATTTTGGAAATAAAAGTTTCATATTCTGAAAGCCAAGACTTTGTTTATTTAAAAAAAAATTAAAACATCCGAAAAAAAAATAAAATTCTTTTTTATTGGCTCATGATAGGCCCCTGATCTCTGTAGGCCCCTGGGCTTCAGCCCAGGTCAGCCCGTGCATTAAGGCGGCCCTGCCCATATGAAACAGAACTGTAAGCAGATTTTTCTTTTTGGATATTTTACAAATCACTCCCATTTTAAACTCTATTCTTGTTGTTTTTAACAACTTTTTTGTTACTGTCATATAGTATTTTATACCTGTTTTTCATTTAGTCTGATTAATAACTATATTGATCATATCAAGGTGTGCCTTAACCTCACTGAGGTTATTTGAGCCTCTCAGGAGAGAGCTCTCTTCCACCTGGTTGTAGAAAAGCTCTTTAAATTTGTTAGCATAGCTAGCTAACCAGATGCTAATAACAACAGATCGCCACTGTGCTTACAACTAAAGACACAGCCACGCAAACACTGCGGCACGTGTACGGCTCCTTATGGATATTGCAATATTTTAAGGGCTGGAGCGGCGTTCCGGTGCTCTCTGTCAGCACTCCTTTCAGACGAGACATATACCATGTGAAGACACGTTACGCTCGTGTTGTGTTCAAGGAACCTGTCCTTGGCCAGGAAAAACAGGTACTCACTTGTTTAATTATTTTTGCGGTCTAGATTTCTTCTTCTTTTTTGAAGTGAGAAGTTGACGGACTCCCCCCCGACCCCCAAAACGAAAACTCTTCGGTTCTCCACGAATTACACAAGTCACCCAAATCAGCGTTAAAAAAGCGGGAGGCGCCGAAAAATCCCCTATTAATGTATTGATTATAGCTCGCGGGTCCGTATAGGTCGGCGTCTGGGTCTGGATCCGGACCGCGGTCCGCCTGTTGCCGACCCCTGGTCTAAACTAACCTGTTGCTGCTCCGTCCACACTCACAACAACGTCATACAGACATAAATAAAGCAGCGAATGTATTCGCCATGACATAGACAGTCTGTGTTTTGTATATGTTTAACTTTTGTCCAGTTTCTGAACAGATATGAGGAGCTGTGAGCTCTGAGTGTGTGCTAACGGCTGATGTGTTGGGCCAATCACGAAGCGTCATTTCTTGACTGGCAGCAAAAACAACCAATCACAGCAGTGCTTCTCTGGCTGGCTCTGTCCAATCACAAACAAGAAGTGTTCTCCCTAAGGAATATCCTTTCCATCCAATGTGAAATGGTGTTTTGTGAATTGCTGTGGTGTCTTGCACTTCAGGGCCACCGTAGGTAGACTTTGCGTCCTTCAAATCCCCACAATGCTTTGCGCATGGACCAATTTCCCCAAATCTGTGGCGGAAAATGAAAGGCGGGGCCTCTCATCTGACACACTTGCTAGCCTGTTCCACTCTTCGTTTTCCGAATGCCAGGAAAGATTCTTGCCTAGCTTCTGAAGGAAGTGACTCGGAAGACATGTGCTACCAAGCAAGCATCCTCGTGATTGAGAAACGGCCAGTGGGTGTTTTTTTGGTGATAACAAACAAATGTAACAAAGTAACATATTTACCAACACATGTTCTACGCCACTACATTTAAATGTGTGCTGCGTCGGTTCAGCCATTCTCCACAAGGGTTTTTGAAATTGGTCCGTGCGCAAAGCAATGTGGGGATTTTAAAGGGGAAAGGAAACACCAATTACAGTTATAATATTCCGGTAGTTTATTCATTTTACAATGGATATTGATCGTAATATTTATTGTATATGATATTACTCGCCAAAAGAAAATTAATTATCCGCCGGCCGGGTGGGGAATTCCGGGACCAGGCCGCCGCCATTAGGGGAGTCCCAAATGGTGACGTCACTGGCTGTGTTTTCGCTCCACCAGAAGTCAACACAATTTTGCAATGAGATCGACGTTTTGAACGATGAATTTGACTATTCGTCGGGAGATGACATTGATGTGGAAGCATCTACAGTTACCAGGCATCCCATGGCCTATGCTTATGAACCGATTCGGTCGAATAGAGTGGCATACGATCCGGAATAAAAAAATTAATAAAACACAATGCTAACAGTGAGCCTCTGAATTAGCCCCGAGCGAAAATGCTAACCTATTACTGCACCGAAAATCACTCCTAGCTCCCTTATTACTTATCCTAGCCGCACATCAAACACATCGTTTATGATCGCAAGGAGACACAGAATCTAACGGTGCCCACCTCAACACTGAAAGATACAAACTCGCGAGGTTATCCACAAAAACGTACATCAAAACAAGTGGCGCTAGGTACTAACATACGCCAGGCTAACAGCTTACCTTCCTCATTGTCTGGTCTAAACTGGTCTTCAATGGCATTACAACGATAAAAACGATGATGTAGTTAATCCATAGGTTAATATCCAATGGGGCTGTGTCCCCTTTGAAATGTTCTGATAATCTATAAGCAATAAAACTGCAATTCCGTTATCTGCTGTCCGCTCTGTGCTCCGTGCGCTCTGGGTCCTGCAATACCATCCATCAATAGCAATACTAGCCTTTTTAGGGCTGTTTTCGACAGATGAGCGTGTGTATGCCAGTTTAATTAGTTGAGCTATAGAACACCCCCAATTCTCTATTGTGCGTCATAATAATAGCTACCATTTAGTTTGGACGCGATTGCGTTAATTAATAAGGTCACACTGTGTCAGTAAATACATGTGTGAGCTAGTAATCTGGTAGTGCTGCAATATGTACCTCTCTCTCGGCAGCTGAAGCAACTCGTTTGGTGGCTCGAACTTCACGTTTGTTGACACTGTCATTGTCTTGCGCGGCCGACGTGCTAGGACGGTCGGTGTTCCCGACTGCATACGTTGAGAAATCGAATATTGTGGGAACAGATCCTGACTTCAAATCCAATGTTTTGTATTGAACCAGGCATCCAGACTGGACTTTGAGCAGCTTCTCATCCTTTAGTGGCAGCCTATGGAAATGTACTTCTTCCTTCTTTGTATAAAATCCATTTGTGCAGCCTGGGGCAATACAATAAACTCCTGACGACGACCGTTTTCTTGTAATGTAAACTACTGGTGCATTGCACGCCATGTTGTTTGTTATTGAGCTTTGGCCCAGGAAGCCGTACCCAGTCAGTGACGTCACTGGAAAAGTCCCGGAGCAATGGAAGCGCCCATGGTCATTAGGCACGTATTTCAAAAAGTAAATTCGCGTATCTCGATCGTTTACATTGGAAATAGACTAGATAAATACATTTCCTAATGGTAATATTGTCTCATGGAAAGCAGTTTGAAAAGTGTTTCCATTTCCCTTTAAGGACACGAAGTCTACCCATGTGCAGCCTCGACATTTCCCCCAAACCAAGGACGAGGCCGCGGTGGAATTCCAAGTATGCTGGAGATTGGAACGGTCCTTCGGCGGCACTCGATGACGTAGCATCCTTGAAATATTGGCTTGGAAGCCAGTATCCTCGATTGAGAAACGGCCCCAGTGTCTCTTGTCTCCAACCGAAGAACTGCAATGCGGGAGTGCCTGTGCGTGCCTTGCGTGGGTGGAGCTTAATTACATCTCTGCAGGGTTAGTTCAACACTGATGTGATCAACTATTTTAAATAACTCCAACACTGAACACCATTTCATAAAGTGTTAAAATTACACTTTTGGAGTTAAATTCAACTCTCAAATGTTTAACCCTGACATATCAACACTTCAATTTTTGCAGTGATAGGAAGATGTTTTTGTCCATTACAGCTTTGAGGGTTTTACGTGGTACAGAAAGTTATTTGGTATCCAGTTATATTCACATTTTAAGTTACTGTGCTGTAAACTTGCAATCATAGCACCAGGATTTTAACTGCCCTGCCAAACTGCTGTTTTACGATTGTAACCTTCATGAGTTTGTAAAAAAAGACGTCTGTAATAATTATTTATGAATCTATTTGTGAAACTGAGGGCTCTAATATAACATTTTAGTCAAATTTTTATGATTTTAAGCGGAAGCATTTAGTGGGTGTGTGCAGCTTGTGGACTCCCGCTTCCTGTGATGCCTTGTTGCTATAGCAGCCTCACAACACGGAGCACGTGAAGATGGAGTACAGCACAGCCGCTCGTGTCAACGATTCAGTAACACAGTTTAAAGTCTACGAAGATTATCTCGACTCAAAAGTCAAGCCAATGGATTTATTTTACCTAAAAGTGAGTCACTCTGCTATAAACTTGTGGCGTAATTCCTCTCTGAAACGTTAAATGTCTTTCACAAGGTAACCCCGTTCTGTTTTGAACATTATGTCAGAACCGCATTAGCTAAATTGACAGTTGTAGGTAATCTTTGTAATAATGCAACAGTGCACGTTACAAAAACGTAATTTTTCACTTTAAAAAACATAATCCAGCTCCTGTTCAATTCGGCCTCATTTTTATCTTCAAGCGTGGTCTTATTTAATAATTAAAGTAATACAACACCACTTGTTTCAGATATATTTTTCAACACAGCAGCAGCAGCAGCTAGCTGACGCGAAAGAAGAGCATGACACTTATTTTGACACGCTGCCCTGCTATGCATTTATCTTTTGTTTACTTATTTACTTAAACCATAAGATTATTACATCGATTAAATTCACGTTTTAATGAGTATGGCTATCTCCTGCTGGTGATGAAGCCACAAACATGCGGGAACAACATTAATGGTATCTGGTTTGTAGTTCATACTCAAAACATAGACCAAAGACGACATTTCTTGTGACAGCTTTTCCCTCTTTAATATAATTAGGTTAAAAACGCTTTAAAAAGTAAGCATTTTAAAAACTATAGCCATATCTCACTTTTTTGACAGTTTTTAATAGCGTGCTGTTAAAACCAGTGGTGGAAAGTAATTAAATACATATACGTGCTAATGTACTCAAGTAGCCTATACATTTGAGTTTCTTGCACTTTACCCTTTTCATTCTATACTACTTTATACTTCTACTCTACTAGGCTACATTTTGGAAGCAAATGTTGTACTTTTGCTTCACTAAATCTGTTTTACATATTTCACTAAATCTGTTTTACATATTTAGTTACGTTACAACATTATGATGTTGACAAACAATATTTAGGATTTTTTTTTAAAGTAGGATTATTTGGTTGAGATTAAACCGAAAAAACAGAAAAATAAGTGGGAGCAAGAGGTTTTGTCAGGTTCAAACATATATCACAGCTTCTATAATGTTAGGAATAGCTGATTTTTCTCTAAAATATTTTTTAAAATGAAATATGTTATGCTGTAAAATATATTTTTTAATTTAAATGTTTTTTCTGCAATTAATACTTTTACTCCTAAGACTCTAAGTACATGTTTCTAATCTAAAAAGTATTTGTACAGTGTTTTATTTGTACTTTTACTCAAGTAAATAATTGGATAACTTTTTCGACCATTAATCAAAAGCACTGTTTTCTCAAATTGCACAATTGCTGGCCATGGTGATACATTTAGCTGTTGTAGTGCAAGTGGTCGCACGCTAGGTGGCAGTCATACACAGTTTTTATTAAAGCGATTTAGACAGTAGATTTAACAGGCAGCTACCACCAATGCCCATTTGAGATGTGCTTCACTCATTCATAATTTCAAAACACACAAGATAACCACAGAATGATTATCATTGATACAATAAAAAAGTGTAAATAAAATGTAAAGACAAAAAGTCACAAAGAAGTCTCTGCGTGTCCTTTGCCCTAGAAGTGATAGTTGGGCCATTTTGACAATATCATTTACTCCTGGCCAAAATTAAAACTTAAATGATTTGAATTGTCTAGTTTTGAGAATTTAAAAAGTCTTAATCGTCTACTTTGCAAATGCTGTTATCACCTGAAGTGTATCTATAAAATGTAAAACGTGTGTTTTTATTGAAGCAGCGTTTTTTCTAGAAAAATATAGTATTAGGGTGCTGATCTTAAGATATATCAGTTATCGTGAGAATATGACGGCTATACAAGATGGTGCTGCAGACATAAATAACAGCCTGATGTTGGCATTCCGTAAAAGTAAAGCTGTCTATGCCGTCTGACGGTCTATTCGACACGATTTTCATATTTTTGAGTAATTATACAGTTTTTGACAAACAGAAATATTGTTTTCTGGCATCACATTAACATTTTAGAGGGAACATCTGCATTTTGGTATGAGGGCTCACGCCAAAAGTAAGAGGGCACAGCACCCCTGTTACCTGGTTTAGACAAAACCCTGAGAGGAATTGTCTGTGTCGCTACAAGTTTGGAATTGCATGTCAAGGGGAAAACTCTGAATCATAATTCATAATTATTTGCTTTTATGTTACTCTCTTCTGGTTTTTGCTCACTGGTACACACATACTTCTAGATAGGCTTGAAATGAACCTACTAATAGGCAGTCTTGCTTTTGCCCAGCAGATGGCCCACTTGCTAATGATTTGCTAGCTGCTTTGTTTGAACACCTGTGTCCACACAGAGAAGAGAAGAACTCATATCTGCCCTGATAATCAGCTGCAGTCAATCACTATCTAACTCCATCACCCCTGTGTTGTGACACACCACAGTCGGCACAGGTCATCTAACCTGTGCGGTCACACTGATATGGACTAAGTTCTGATAAATTGGCTAATTATAAACTTAATTTTCCTGTTTTTAAGAATTTGACCAATTATGACTCAGAAAAGTGAAGTAGTTAAAGAGGTTTTAATACAAGGTCAGTATTGCCAGAATATATGTCGCTGAGTATTCATCCAGGTCCTGATGTGTCCAGTGCAAGAAGCAGCTCAAACACATAGACCTATTCAATTACATTACATTACATTACTTTGCATTTAGCTGACGCTTTTATCCAAAGCGACTTACAATGTGCATTTGACCAAGAAGATACAAACTAGAAGAAAACAGAATCATATAAGTACATCAGGTTTCATAGAGCCAAAACATTTCAAGTGCTACTCAACTAGCTTTAGATAAGCCAGTCCTTTATTAGTATATAAGTGCTTTGTTAATAGTTCTATCGCTCGAAGTGGAGTCGAAAGAGATTAGTCTTTAGTCTGCGTCGGAAGGTGTGTAAGCTTTCTGCTGTCCTGATGTCAATGGGGAGCTCATTCCACCATTTTGGAGCCAGGATAGCAAACCCACGTGTTTTTGCTGATGGGAACTTGGGTCCCCCTCAATGAGCCTTGAAAATGGAGACAATGATTTTCAAGCCAATTTTAGGTCCGGCAAATGTCTGAGACTCAGTTCTGGTAAGCCACATCAAAGTTGAGGGAAAATATAACTTTTCCTCTGGGGTGCGGACGCAGGCCCGGCTGCTAGGATTTGGGTAGGAGGACATGTGGCCGAAGCTTTGATCTTACAAGCCACGGGATTTGACATCAAGATTTGGTTTTTAGATGATGACTTTATGACTTGGCTCTAATGACGGCGGGTCTGCAAAACTTTGATTGGAATAATGTAGCTAACAATCCCTACAGGGGCAATGACACATGGACACTCACGCACACCAAGCACACACACTTAGAAAAAGAGTGGACCTGTGCATGAAATCACACTAAACCCATAAACTACTATATCTGAAGCTTGTGGTGTTGCAGTGCTGGCTATCACTTCGGTATTTTAGGCAGGAAAGTAAAATAACAAGTTTAGACATAAAGCCAGAGTGGTGAGTAAATCTTACTGGCTGACAAATGAAACATTTAATTTGTCAATGCTCTGTAGGGATTGCTTAGCAACACCCAAAACCAGGATGTTGCAGACTACACTGTATGCTTCGTCCTTAAATAGCCACTGGGTCATACACTGTGCGGGATTGGGATACTGAACTTGCTTTGCCCTGAATACTTTTTCGTAAAAAATGACAGGCAGCCAGGGGCCTAAACCGGGCCTCTGTCAGGGTATCCTCCCCTACCCGTTTAGTTTTTTCTTGTATATAAACAAGTCTATGTTGATGCTTTTATTGAGCACTCTTACACCTTGTTTGATTTAAACGTACACAATTACATTCCCATGTATATCAATTTGGAACAGGAAAATCCAAATGAAATGCCACCTGGCAACCTACTGGGGCCACACTTGTTTGCATGTTGGGGCATTTGCTGTTCAACTTTTACAGTAAAACTTAGCTAGTTGTCCTAAAGATTACTCTGTGAAATGGACCCACCGTTTGGTCCACATCTACCGAGGCAAATGCTTTCCTTCACACATAACGCACTTGACACAGGAGATTGTTTTTGATCCGTACTGGTTTATTCGTACAAACCACTGCTAGCAAACACATTTCAACCTGTCTTGGAGTTTTTAAACTTTATTGACAACTCAAGCCAGAGCGATCCACCGATGAGTAGATTTATTTAATATTTCATATACAGTCTGAGCACTAAGGTTGTTGCTTAACAATCAGACTGTACAGTGTAATCTAGTAAATCCCTTTTGTAGAAAAATAATCAATGCCGTATGAGTTGCTAAATACTAAAATGCTGTTCTCGGTTTGTCTATCATTTGAAGTTTAACATCTGTTGTATGTGGACCGTCTGACAAACAGAGCAAGCAAAGGGACATTACCTTGAGGTCAGCGACGTTTAATAGTAATAAAGATAGCACTCCAATGCCAAAATCCAAGACTGACAAGATTCAACTCTCTTGAGCAGTGACTGCATACTGTATCCCCTCTCCTTGACTGACTCCTCTCCTTTTCTCCTGCAGAGCAGGGAGTTGGCCCGTAAGCTGGTGAAGCATGGCCACAAGGGCACAGTCCTGAGCAGGGAAGAATTTGAGGAGAAGAAAGCAGCTGCGCAGGCTGCACAGGCTGCGAAAAGCAACACTTTCTACAGCAGGAGCCGACCAATGTGAGTTAAATAATCACCCTAACCCACCATGCTCACTGAGATATTGTGTGCTTGACTAACAGCGGATATACATTCACACCAACCACCAGTCCAATGCTAGAATATCAAAAGGCTCCCCTGAAAACTAAATCTGGCTCTTTTCAAATCTGAATGTGGTCAGTGGATTTTGGAATCCATCACCATAGCTAGGAGAAAAAAAGTGACCCTCTGTGTCTACTCCCCTCTGTTAGTGTTATGTGGTTTATTGTATTGACTTCTCATTCAGTGTGAATAATATTTCAGATGAGTGATCCTCTGCTTAAAATGAGTTTCTTGTTTTTCTCTTGGTGGAAGCTGGGAGCTCCCTGTGAAGAAATTCTGTATCCGTACCGTGATGCCTCAGCCACTTTGAGTTCCAAACCATACCTTACATGTTAGGCCAAGTTTTTATTTTTAATATTTCAAAATGTTCCTTGACTATGAAGTTGTTTTGCGTGACTTTACATTTTCAGGATTCCCAAAATATAGTTCTTTAGAAACAGACTGGCACTAGAAAAGGTACTTTGATAATTATTTTTCAGCAAAACACTGGCTTACAGCTATATGTTTTAAGGTAGTCTTCCAAAAATAAGCACGCACATGCGTTTGATTGCACCCTAACCTCGTCGATTACATGCAAATTCGAGGTAGTGCAAATGTCTAATGTTTCAATTTGAAAATAATGTGCGAGAAACAGATCAAATACAATTATAAATGATACTGACAGTTGCACTTCTTCAATGAAACGCAAAACAAATTAAAATCTTCACACATCTTCACTGTTTAAGTATAGGCTATATATGTATAGGCTATACTTGACTTTCGATACTCTTGTAACCCCTTCAACACTGTTTGTGCATTCGCTTTGAGGGTCCGCCATTTTAAATGCCATCTAAACTAATTAGGGGGCCGTGGATGTTGGTTATAAAACTCCAAAGTCCGAATCTGCATTGATGCTAACTTTACTCCCTTTACTGATGCGAAACGGAAACCGGTCCAACAACAAAAAAGGGAATTTTGCAAAAGTCAAGCAAGATCATTAATGTTAGAGTAAAAACTAAAGAAATGACATCAAAGAATCTTCTGAGCTTTTGTTCTCCATTGTAAATGTAGTTTGCTGCTTTTGGGAGATTTGAAAACCGAGACCATGGTTACGAAAAGTCAGTTCCTGGTGTTGCCAACGGAAAAGACTTGACGCTGGATTTATACACTACAGCTTAATAATAAGTGACTACAAACGCCCGTCACCGAGTGGGTGGGTGTACAGTACAGTATGTGCCAGATTGGAACTGTGTTGCTCGATCAAAGTGTCAGCTAAAAGTTTAACATATAAAATATAATTCACAACGTCTTTTACTTTCATCCCGTGTTTTTTGAGACAGGATTTCTGTCTCCCTGCAACAAGTGGCAGCAGTATTATCTAGAGGGAAATGTAAAAGGAAATCTCAACTGAAGTTCTGCTCTGCTAATCAAGGCATGACAGCTCATAAAATCTGAATCTTTTATAGCCGTATCCGGTGCGGTAGCGGTTTGAGCAGCTTGTATAATTCTTTATGATTGCATTTTACAAAAGACAGGATAAATTGGAGTAATTCATCAAGTTCACGTCCTACATGAACAAGGCTTTTATTTGAATGCCTGCCCATCTGTCTAAATGCAAACATAAATGGTTAACGTAAACAAGCTCAATGACAAAAACTACAAAGGGTCTTCTATAAACTGCCCCTCCTGAGGAAAATGATCACAGATATTGTTCTCATTCCTGATAAAGCCTTGTGGTTGTGGCATCTCCTTTGATGATACGCCAGAACAGACTCCAAATAAGACCATTCAACATGCACACACCCACACACAGACCCATGATTTTGAAGTTTCCAAACATTAACCTGCTAGGTGTTGAATTTGATTGAACCCTCAGATGCTTATCCAAACGTGCAGATGTCTCGCTGTTTTGTCCCCCCTCCTTTCTCCAAACGTCTGTGAACATCAGTGACACTGGTGAAATGGGAGCCTCCACACCTGCAGTTACAGTGATATTAGGCCACAAAGCCTTTTATCTTGTCCCAACAGGATCCAGGGAAATGTCATACGGGAACATTGGGATGTTATAATATACACATTTAGTCTGTTCCGTCTCCAAGATCCACATCCAAGTAGAGATGGTTTCAAAGACTGTTTCTTAGGGTCCTCACAATGTTTGAGATACAGGATTAGAAAACTCAACATTAACATCTAAAAAATCTGTCAATTTAAATCTATAATCACCATAAATAGGTTTGTAGCTTGATTCTTCTGACAGTTTGGATTTAGTTAAACATTTTTACAATTGTAAGTCACACCATAAAAAAGCATCTTAACATGCTTAAAGGGCCCATGTCATGCTTTTCCGGTTATTACCCGCCCCCTTGTGTGTTGTGAAGGTTTTTCTGCATGTAAACGGTCTGCAGAGTCAAAACCCTCAAAGTACACCCTGTAGCGAGTACAACTCTAACACAGAAAATACCTGTCTGTGCTGCCCCAGAACGCCTCGTTGGAGATTTCTCTTTTTCCATTGTTTGCTTCCTGGGTTCTGTGACATGTGATATACCCAAATCAACAACAAATGACCGGATTGGCCCAAATGGACCAACCCGCGGAGCACCTCACACACCAGGACCCCTTGGCTAACTAACAGAGAGTCCCCTTGACTTGCATAGAGCTCCCTGAACGCAGGTAATAGACGAGTTGGGATGGCGGAGAAATGCTCTCCGCAGACCCATTCTCACAGCGTTACAAACCTTTTTCTTACTCAATATCAAGCCACACTTATTGTTTTTACTTCGGCTGTGACTGTTTGTGTGTGCTCAGGATGAGTTTCGCTTGTTCTCGCTGTATCGCCGACCCGGAAACCTGTCCGCTCCTCGCAGCAGCTCGCAGCAGTGGCGAGCATAAGCGAGCCTCGCAACGTCCCGACCAATCAGAGCACACTGGGCTCACGGGGGGGGGGGGGCATGAGCTCCAACAAGCCGTTTAGGACTGGTGAATACACATACTATACAGAGATGCTGTATGAGAAACCAATGTGAGTTTGGAAAATTGCACAATTTAACTCTATTCTAGTAGACCTCAACAATGTAAATATGATCAGTAGAAATGGCCATGACATGGGACCTTTAAACAATAAATAAATGCTGCATTTATTTGATATAGAGTGGCACAGTAGTCTTCAAACCGGGAAATGACTTGACATTTAGCCACTTCCGGTTGCCTAGTCTCAAAGTCATCGTGGTGGTTCGAAGCCTGACAAAAGTTCTATGGTTAACACAAGCTGAAGACATTTTCTTATTATGACATACAGTGTAAAACACACAGTTCACACCCCACTTGAGAATGTCTGAAGTGTCTGTGTGTCATAAAAACGGCGGTTACGAACAAGCAGCTAAGTAAACATTTTGTTAATGGATCCCTAGCCATGCTAACTTCAGGGTTGGCCTACAACAATACGTCACCACTGCGCCACTTTATTTCTACTTTTATTCGTAAACATTTTACAAAAAATAACTTGGCTTCTGTTGTTGAATACAAAAATGACAACTAGCTTTCGAGCCACACATATTCAAATCATTCAAAGTTAGACAAGGAAATAAGTATTGTTTTGTTGTAGCAAAACTCAGATCTGCATATTCTCAAACACTGTTCTATATCTATGAGGAGCAACGCACCTATTTGTTGTATCATCCATCAGATCTGCGGATAATTCGGCGACCAATCTAAAACTTTTTGTAAATCTGCATCTTAATTTATCAACGAAATAATCCAAACAAACGTAAGCATTGTTTCACCTTCATCAAATAACGGACAGACACACTGATCTTTAATAATAAACTGCTTTATTCATAGATGCTATGGTTTTTGAATCTGGTCCGTTTGTTTTGTAAAGAAAGAAGCCTCTCCAGATAATACAGCTCCCATTCAAGAACTTTCTAATGATGAACAATTTCCGAGAGAAGGAATGCAATTGCAATAAAAGCATTAGAAGCATCCCGTGCTACTTCACAACAACAAAAACGGTGTATTTTGTTATTAATTAAGAGAACCGTAGTGGCAGCAAAAACAATGATTATATCTTAACCAGGCACATGTTTAGTTAGTGACTGACAACCCCATAAGAGTAATACATTAGCCGAGTTGTTTCCCCTTGTATTTTTTTATTGAATTTGACAATCTCGACCATGTACTAAAAATATTGCCTCAGACACGAAAAGAGATGTCTCCTGCCAAGTTTAAAACACAAGTTTCTTTCCATCTGCTCAGGTCATTTTAATTACAGCAAAAATATTTGATTCAAAAACAGTGTAATCTTAAAATAACCCCTTCTGGCTCACTTGTACAGGACTTGGCCATCATCTGTTATAGAGTAGCTTGTTTTTCACCAGCGCCGTGCAGTAGACAGATGAAAGTGCTCCGCTAATAATCGGACATGGCTGGAAAAGACATCAGTCATAACAGTTTTAGTGTCTGTTGTGCTGGGCTTGCCAGACAGCAGCAGGTGATTTTTCCATAGTAATTAACCCTTTACATTCAATGTGACCCTGTTTATAGCTTAAAGCCAATCATGTCATTTAACTCCATTAAATGTAAGCCTTTAATAATAATCAGATACTTCTGCTGTCTTTGAGGTTTTTCTTGCACTTTTGTCAGTCAAAATGTGAGCTAAGAGTGAGCTCAGCTAAATCATTTTGGTCCATTTCAGCTGCTGTCTTTGTTACTTCAACGCCAACAACCTGTAGGCCAACATATATTGTTTTTAAAAAAACATTCCGAACTAATTTACAGCTATCCCACATGGAAATCCTCCAAGGCGAACAAAACTGCTCAACATTTGCAGACTTTTCCATCAAAAGTGTCAAGTTTGAGCGGTGTCCCTTTCTGTCTAAATGCAGATTTCTCTTTCCTCTGTGTTTCTGTTTTTTCTGATTGGACTTCCACCAAAGTGACCCCCTGACCTCCTGTTCTGGTCCCATTGTGAAAATACGAGCTCCAGAATGCAATGTACCACCTGCAAAGTGGCTGAGCACAATCAGAACATTGTTCTGGAAACAAGTGCGGCCACACAAACAGGCAGCTGTAAGCTAAATACAAACTCAATGTATTTGGCTGGCAAAGAAAGATCTATACATCTGAAAAAGTCATGCTCTGAATAATTATGCATTTGGATTTGCATTTATTTGTGCCTCTTTTCATAAAAAATGTTAGCTTCCCTAAAGACTTTGGCACCTGCATACTTATCCTCTCATGGCAGTGGGTAGCCCTGCTGTTTTGGGAATGCATTTCGCCTTCCTCGCAGGCCTTAACCTATGTCTCCAGAGGCATGTCTTTTTTCACTCTTCTGTCACTGCTCTGTGTTTTTTCCCCCTTCCTTTCTCTTCTTTTCAACCTCCCTGTGCTCTCTAAGACCTTTAGTGCCTGCAGGTGTATAAATAGAGCTGTTTTCAATTAAGGGCCAACCTCGCCTGTAGCGTGCATCTGATCAATGAATGCCCCTGCACCTGTGGTAATAAAATACCAAGGGAGTGGAGATAGTGCCGTGAATGCTAATCAGATGTTGCCCTGTTGTTGCCCTGTCTCATTCTTAAAGGACAACACACTGCCCCTGACAGCTTGGCTGTGAAAGGTGGGGGGCTTTGCCAGCAAACCACAGAAAGGCCGAACAAAAGACCTGGTGCTCTCATCAGACATAAGTGAAATACAATACTTAAATTAATGGGATGCTTAGTCAGTTGTGAGGTTGTTTGGTTAGGGGGAAGCTGAACGGGTAGTCAGAATCAACAAATAGTAAAAAGAAAGGGTTGGGTTCAGATAGATTACTTTTAATTTAAGATCCAATTTCAAGTTGGTAAACTAACTAGAATTGTTAGGCTGACTCTTAAAATGTTATATGCAGTGTTGTTGGCAAAAGGAGATTTACGTTTGGTTAGATACATCTGCAAGAAGGTTTTTTAGTTGGCCAATTTTTGTTTTTATAACTTGTATATTTCAATTATTGTGTAATCTTTGTCTTTTCTTTAGCAACATGTTGAAAGCCTGATAACCGCTTTGAATGATT